>NW_006209796.1:41611-58955 GCF_000334495.1 Tupaia belangeri chinensis | reverse complement strand
TGGCTGGACGCTACAGCTTGGTAGGCAGAGGCTGCATGGGAAGCCTAGTTGGATTCTGGCTCACCGAAAAAGCCAGGAGTTCTGCCACCTGCTTGTAGTCCTAGCTACAGCGAGAGCCTGTCTGAAAGAGCCGGACTGATCTTGCACAACTGTGGTCCTAGCTGCTTGGGAGACCGAGGCAGGAGAATCTCGACAGAGCCGGACCCTGTCTGAAACACCACATGTGCACACGCGTACATGCACACTCACAAGCACACGTACATGCACACACATACATGCACACTCAAGCACACGCACGTGCACAGATACACAAAACCCAACACCAAAGAAAATACAACTGCAACCAGAGCGTCACAGTTATTTTCCTGTAGGGTGAAGCACCATGATACTTTCTGTTATTTGATTTTGTATATTTTCTAAAAGCTGCTTATAATTCATTATCTTGGTTTTATAACTGACTAACCAGGTATAGGTGGCAACTGCAGGTTCTTATCCAGGCACCTCCAAAGAGAATGAGGAGATCCTCGCTATTGCTTTGGAGAGTTGTCATTGGAAGGGAAAAACCTCTCAAAAAAAAAAAAGTTCATAAAAAACTATAGATGCATTTCAAAAACAATTTTTGCACCAAAATGAACTCATAATTTAATTCCATTTATCCATAAGAGTTTCGACGTCCCAGTATATATAAAATTGCATTGAGGCCTGTCTCTAGTGCCTGCTGGACGCTACTGCTTGGTAGGCAGAGGCTGCATGGGAAGCCTAGTTGGATTCTGGCTCACCAAAAAAGCCAGGAGTTCTGCCACATGCTTGTAGTCCTAGCTACGGCAAGAACCTGTCTGAAAGAGCTAGACTGATCTTGCACAACTGTGGTACTAGCTGCTTGGGAGACCGAGGCAGGAGAATCTCGACAGAGCCGGACCCTGTCTGAAACACCACATGTGCACACGCGTACATGCACACTCACAAGCACACGTACATGCACACACATACATGCACACTCAAGCACACGCACGTGCACAGATACACAAAACCCAACACCAAAGAAAATACAACTGCAACCAGAGCGTCACAGTTATTTTCCTGTAGGGTGAAGCACCATGATACTTTCTGTTATTTGATTTTGTATATTTTCTAAAAGCTGCTTATAATTCATTATCTTGGTTTTATAACTGACTAACCAGGTATAGGTGGCAACTGCAGGTTCTTTTCCAGGCACCCCAGAGAGAATGAGGAGATCCTCACTATTTCTTTGGAGAGTTGTCATTGGAAGGGGTTTGATGTAAGAGAGATGAAGGAGGATAAAATAATTCTTTTTTTTCATTGCAGTCCCTACTCCATATTCCTCCCGGGATCTTGGGCACACATGCCTGGCATGAGTTTAAGCCACCAGGTCCGGCACTCGAACCATGCTTCAACTACACGGGAGTCCAGCAACGTAGCTAATACACTGTCTGCTGGTCCTGATAAAGTCATTCTTGAGTGAGGAAACTTATACCTGAGGAATGAGGGTACCATGGGTCACGGTGGTGCGGTTCAGATCAGTGGGGCCTGCAAAAGCAGGCTGCAGATGCTTCCGCTGTCTCCAGTGCTGGTACGTTTCTGCAGGAGCTGGCCCCCTGCATGGAGACCAGCGGGGTGTTGTGCTAGTGCCCGGGAGATCGGGGAATAAGGGCTCCACTCTTGTTTTGAAGAGGCTAGAAAAGAGGGTGCCGCAAAGCTGTCCTGAACTTTGGATTAATAGATTTCAAAAAGGATTCTTTAGGTTTTTGCTCAGAATTTTACAGTCGCAGTGTTAAGGAACAGACCACGATCACTTTATAGATGAAGGAATGAAGGCCCAGAGAGGCGATCACTCCTTAGTACCAAAGGGTTAGAGAGAGAGCTGGGATTAAACACCTGCTCTCTTGACTTCTTAGACCATGGTTCGAGGCCCCAAATACCCAGTTATAAGAGATCTTTACAAGAAAGAGGAATTTGGGAGACTCAGTCAGTCTCCTTAGCAAGGGTGACACTTTAAGTTAGCAGAGATTGATAGCAGGGCTGGCGGCAGTGGTGGGGTGAATGATTGAGTTTAAACTTTCCAAAGTATCGACCAGGGTAAACAGACATCTCTGATACTCAGAAAAGTCCCGGTGCTCAATCAACAGCTGTGAGTATTCTTCCTTTGGCTAGGGAGATCCATTTGCCCAACCAGACATTTTTCTTGGTCACCAATTTATTTATCTGAATTTGCCAGAGGGCATGTATGCTTGCCAGAGAGACACAGAGAGGGAGAGGAGGGATAGAGGAGAGGGAAAAGGAAGTATGGAAGTCAATTTTGAGCTGTGTGTAGGCAGATAAAGATGATATCTAGCAGGCAGATTGAGGACTGCCAGGAGGGACAGAAGGACTTCCCATGCTCTTGGTATAAGTAGCTTCTTATTAGGAATAATGGTGAGCAGACGGGTTAAACGTAAATATAATAATAATGTAGGCTGCAGAATGCTTGGGACCAGAAGTAATGATAAGTTAGTTGTTATTTTTACTTATGCCAGGTTGTATGTTAAGTGTATTTCATACATTATTTAATTCCCACAGAAATGTTATGAGTCATCCCCGTTTTACAGATCTCCTTGCACCAGAATGAGGGCAGCAGTGTTGTTCGGTCAGTTTTGCTTTTTCACTTATTCCAAGCATCTAGAGCAATGTCTGCCACACAGGAAACACCTAATAATGTCTGTTGACCATCCGAGGAAACAGGGAGTATATTTCTTGAACATTTTCTAGGGGTCTAACTTGATTTTGGGGACTTGGAATTTCTGTCTTTCAAATGGTTATATCATCTGTACATTATCCGAGATTGAAATTCAGGCTCTTAGCTCATCCTTCCTTGAGAATAGCTATCTGTAGTCTGAAATTACTTTTTTGGTTTTGTTTTGTTTTGAATTAAAATATTTCTTCTTTTGGGAAATGATGGGGACAGGAGATTTTTTTTTTCCTCTTAAAGTGTTCTTATTTGGCAACCCTATTTTGGTTCCCTTTCATTTATTTTCTGTGTGTACAAATGTTCTAAAACTCTAAGAACTGTTAATCTACATAATTATTCTTGGCTTTTAGCGATTCTGAATCTCTAGGACTATAATTGCATATGGGGCTATTTGGCTTTTTTATCAACTACTAAATTCTAAACAGGTGCGAATAAACTGGTAAACAACTTTTTCCTTTGTTTTCCCCAAGTAGCCAATAGGTTTGAGAATTTTATTGTGGTTGGACTTTTCTGATTATATCTGACTTGTACTGTGTGTGGTTGGCTTTTGTTAAATTTGTTTCTTTCTCCAAGAGAACAACTGACAGCTCATCATTTTTTTCCTTTCCAGAAGATGATCAGAACTCCAGTATCACTGGTGAAATTGTTAGGATGGTCTTTGTCACAGGTCATGAAAAAATTCAGATTCAGAGATGGCAGATAGAAAAGGTTTACTTACTTTCAGTAGGAGGAAGGTACCAGCATTGTATTGGCCCTGAAAGGTAGGTACTGTAGGCTTTTACTGGCTCTCTTTTTTTGGAGAGGTTTTTTGCTACAGGGTGTGTGTGCTCACCAGAAAGAGAGATAGAAAGTGAGGAAGACCCACACACACGTACCCGACATGAGTTTAAACCACCAGGTCCGAGTCTCGACCTGCAGTCGACTACATGGGAGTCCAGCGACATAGCTATTATCTATCTGCTGTTCCTTTACTGGCTTTTAAGGAAGGAGGGGCTAGAGTTGGGAGTCAAGGCCTTTCAGGATGTCTGCCGGTCCTCCACACCTGTGTTGTCTCCCTGTTATCTCTGAGTAGCATTCATTTGGGTGCCAGCCCTTGAGGGATGTAACAGTCTTTCTGTCCTGAGGGAAGAAACAAATTTAGGAAAACAAAAGTTAGCCATCTGCTAACTGGGGTCGAGGAGGGGCCGCCCTTGAGGGATGTAACAGTCTTTCTGTCCTGAGGGAAGAAACAAATTTAGGAAAACAAAAGTTAGCCATCTGCATGGGGTCGGGGAGGGGCCCCCTGACTTGGGAAGAAAAACAGGAAAAAAAGAAAAAAAAATGCCTGAAGCACCTGGGGAGTTTCGAATGTGCCTTTCTAATTAAAATGCTTAAGGCCTTGTGGGAGTCCAACAGCTTGACTGGCAGGCCACCAAAAAAAAAAAAAAAAAAAAAAAAAAAGACAATTGTTTTCATTGGATTAACCCTTTCAGAAATCATCTAGTCTGAATTAAACTCTTCAAATTGTCCTCTTTTCTCATTCTGTTAGATAAACCATCTGTCTCTGGCTGAAAATCATTTATTTGCGCAACAATGCTAAACTCTCTTGGGTTGCAGAAATAGTAAGACACTCAGACTTCTTGCCTTAAGAGCTCGGGTTGCTGGGGAAAGCAGTAAAAATGTGTCTGGAGGGCTAGCAGGTGGTGTAGTGGTTAAGGTGCTGGACTCCCATATGGCTGCTCATGGTTCGAGTCCCAGACTCAGCAGCTTGAAACTCATACTGGATGTATGTGCATGTATGACCAAAATCTCCAGAGGAGAATGGAGGAGAAGGAATTGCAGTGTGGCCATCGCCCCACACCCCCACCCACAGGGGGAAGTTTCTCACTGTCTCTCTTGGTCTCTCCTATAGCAGAAAGCTGTCTCACCTCCCGAAAAAACGAAACAAAACAGTGTCTGGCATAGAGCAATAAAGATCCAGCACAGCACATGAAACAGCGGCTCTGTGGGAAGTATTTGTCAAGAGAACAAGTTAAATCATAACTCAGATGTTACATGGCATAAAAACTACACAGGGGCCATAACGGAGGCGTTCATAGCAGCAGAGGTGACAGTGGCCCCTCACCCTACTGGGTGGGCATGCCAATGGAGTGGGGAAAAAAAAGGCAGTGAGGTTTGCAGAGGGGTTATATAGGTAGGAGGAAGGAGGAAGGGCCTAGAGACAATCCCCTGGGGAAGAGCTGTTGAATTTGGAAATTGTGCTTGATAGGCAAGTTCAGCAGAGGCCTGGTTGAACGCGGAGGCCTGGTTGAACGCGGAAGTTTAAACCTGAACACATAGCACATGATCTGAGGGAGTTGGGGACTGTCTCACAGAGGCTGAGCTGTAGCTGGGTGAAACCGGGGCATGGAGAGCATCAAAAAGACTTGATGTGTGTTACTTATTCAAAATGTTTGAGATTAGAATTATTTCAGAGTTCAAAACAATTTTTTTTAATTTTGGAATATTTGCATATATATAGTGAGATATCTTAGGGGTGGAACCCAAATCTAAACATTACATTTATGTATATTTCACAGGTACCTTAGACATCTAGCATGAAGATAATTTTATGTCATGTTTTTGTATTGCAACCTTTTAATTGAGAGCAACTTGTCACATGAAGTCAGGTGTGGAATTTTCCACCGTAGTGGCATGTTGGTGCTCCAGGAGTTTTGGATTTTGGAGCATTTGGGATTTCGGATTTTTGTGTTAGGGATGCTCGACCTGCATTGTATTCATCCAGGCTAGTGAAGAAGATACCTTTGGGTGGATATAAACCCAACTCAGGAACAACTGTTCTGGGGTCTGCATGCCTCTTGGAAGAGGCAAAGCTGAGAGTGAGTTGGGGAGTGTCAGAACCAGAATTTCAGCTAGCTGGAGAACAGGAGAAGGTGAGGACAGAAAGCCAGAGTCAGACTCTGGTACTGAAAAAAACCAGCAAATTTTTATTCTGTGAAAAGCTCTCAGGTGAGGTCCCGCAATCTGGTCAGAGGCCCAGGGAGTCACACCCAGGGTGGGTGCTGCTCATTCTAAAAGGGCTATTGTCCAATGGGTGGTCACCAGGGGCCCTTGTCTGGCTAGTGAAGGTCTCTTTTCTACTCAACTTTGGTGGGCTTGCCAAATGCTAAAGGTGGGAAAGTCCTTGAAGTACAGAGAAGGGAGCCCCTCAGAATGCAGAGGGCAGATAAGGCTTTTAGAATGCAGGGGGGGAGGACCAGCAGTTAACATAATGGCTCCCATGTAGTCGACTGTGGTTTGAGTCCCAGACCTGGTGGCTTAAAACTCATACCGGGTGCATGTGTGTACGTGCCCAAGATCCCAAGAGGAGAATGGAGGAGAAGGGACAGCGGCATGGACATCCCCCCCCGGGGGGGGGTTTTTTTTGATTTCTCACTTTCTGTCTCGTCTGTCTGGCGATCGCATGCGCCCTATAGCAAAAACCTCTAAAAAAAAAAAGAACGCAGAGGGCAGATAGGGCTCTTGGGATGCAGAGGGTGGCTAAGGCTCTCCTTGTTCCCCTTTCCCCCAGACCCTACAGGGAGCAGTTGGTTTTTGCCATTAGCTGGTTGTTTCATGGTTAGGGCACTCCAGATGCTGGTGCTTGGATACACATGTTGATTTTTGGCCCAAGACTGTTATTCATTTATTTCTTATTATTTTTTAGAGATGTTTTTGCTATAGAGCATGTGTACTTGCCAGGAAGGAAGAGAGAGATGGGGAAACAGAAAGCGAGAAATTAATCCCTTCTCCTCCACTCTCCTCTCGGGATCTTGGGCACATATGCACCCGGAGTGAGTTTAAGCCACTGGGTCCGGGACTCGAACCGTAGTCAACAACATGGGAGTCCAGCGATACAGCCATTACGCCAACTGCTGGTCCCAGCCCAAGATGTTTTCTCACACAAACTGGAAATGGCACAGAGGATTGATTTGGGGTATGAATGTGTGGCCATCTGGAATGAACGTTTTGCAGAGGACCGACGTCAGGCCCTGAGGAAGGGACACTGACTAGAGATGTCCAGGGTAGGGCACCCTCGATGCAGATGAGCCTTGTTTCCAGATGGAAAGTCAGGGGTGAACCAGAATCAGGCAAGTCACTCTCGTTTGCTTCCTTCCTTCCTTTTTTTAAAATAGATTTTTGCAATAGGGCGGGAACACTTGCTGGAGAGATAGAGAAAGACAGACAGAAAGCCAGAAATCACCCCCCAGGGGGAATGGCTATACTGCAGTCCCTTTTCCTCCATTCTTCTCCTCTCATGATTTTGGGCACGTACACACACGCATCCGGTGTGAATTTTAAGCTGCCGAGTCTGGGACTTGAACTGTAGTTGACTATGTGGGAGTCCAGCAATGTAACCATGACTCCATCCACTGGTCCTGCTTCCTTCCTTTCTAATTAATGAAGGAAAAAACACCTTAAGTGTCTTGGGAAAGAGGGGAAAGTTCTGGAAGGATGCTGATGCCTTAGTAACCAGAGAATGGGCAAGAGAATAGCTGGCCCTCGGGGGCAATGGATTGTGAAATTGTCAAGCTCTCAAAGTCCCCTTTTCTACTTCTCTGTGTGGGTAGGTATCGTGGTCTCTTACTCCAGATTGGATTCTTCTCAGGGTGGGAAATAAGGCTGTACTCCCATGGAGCCCCCCTGCACTTTCTATCACCAGAGGACTTCTTCCAAAGTTTTAGATCAAAAAATCTCAGAGATGGGCTGGCAGGTGGCATGGTGGTTAAAGGCGCTGGACTCCCACGTGGCCGACTTGGTTCGAGTCCTAAACCTGGTGGCTTGCTCTCTCACTTTCCCTCTCTCTCTCTTTCTGATTAAACTGGAAAAAAAAAAAAAGTTAAATAAAAATAATTTTTAAAAATTCCTGGAGAAAGCTCCAACCTGCTGGTTTGAGCACACATGATGCCATGGGCCCTGCCTCTGTGCACCTCGACTCTCTCCTGAGAAAGCCTTTGCGGTGAGCCTGACAGCCATTCCAGAGCATGACGACCATGGCAACTCTGCCCTCCATCTGAAAGGGTTTTCAGTCCCCGATGCAGTTGCCCTTCTTCCCGAAGGCACACTCACAGTAGAAAAGAATTGGGGACCATTCTTCTCTCACTTCCCATTTTCATTTATGGCCTAGCCCATTCTGCCATGTGGGACAAGGTCTGGAGAAATCTGGGTTTTTTCAGCTGTAGCTGCTTAGCTGGTCATTTCAGAGAGCACTTGAAAACGAGGCAAACACTGGGCATGTGTTTTCGCCAAATATTTTCTCTCTGCTGAGTAAACGAAGCAAAGGTTTTGTAAATGTTGCATGGGTTACACTCAAGTGGTACACAGGGTTTGCCGTGGTCTGTGTGCGATTAACCTGGCCCCTCTTGGACCAGGGCACTGGGGTGGAGGCCAAGAGGAAGCCTGGGCTTCGCTTCTGGTGCTCATTACCATGTGAGCTGGCTCAGCCCCCCCGAGTCTCCGAGCCTTGGCTGCCTTGCTCTGGAAATTGTAGGCCAGGTATCTCACTTTATTAAGTCCTTTCTACGGAAACAATTTTGTGCATATACACAGAGAGACTTGTTTTATTAGTTTCTTAGGGATGCGGGATGCAATCATGAGGTGCCACAAACTGGATGGCTTAAAAAAGAAATGTTTGAAAGAGCACTCTCCTCATTCCCAGATTTGCTCCTCAGAGATGACCTCTCAGACTAGTTTAACTGTCCTTCCAGAAACTCTCTCAGTAGATCAAGTATAGACACATGCACACATGCACACACGCACGTGCATGCACACTCACACACACACACATTCCCCAGGTGGCTCTGCAAATTGGTCTTTAATATGCTTTATTCACTTTTTGGAGGGGGGACTTTTGCTATATGTAGGGTATGTGTACTTGCCAGAGAGACAGACAGAAAGTGAGAAGTCACCCCAATCCCTTCTCCTCATTCTCCTCTTGGGATTTTGGACACACACACATTCACTCCTGGGTGAGTTTCAAGCAGCTGGGTCTCAGACTTGAACCGTGGTCGACTGCATAGGAGTCCAGCAACCTAACCATTAGGCCACCTTCTGGTTCCTATACTTTAACTGCACATTTTGGCATCTTTTCCTCTTTGTTTAGATCTTCCTCATAGTTTTGACAGCTCTGTAGTGTCCTCTACTAAGTTGTACCAGACTTTAGGTAAACTTCTCTAGTCGTTGGATTTTGGGATTTGTAACATTTTACAAAGAACGAGGTAGTGAATATCCTCACATACATGAACAAATATGTTTTTAGAATGAATTTTCTGACAGCTAAAGAGCCATGTTGCAGGTTTGTTCATTTAACATTTTTTTTCCCTATAGAACATGTATGCTCACCAGAGAGAAAGAGAGAGACAGAGAGAATTAGAGAGAAAGTGAAAAATCACTCCCCAGGGAGGATGGCTATGCTGCAGTCCCTTCTCTTCCATTCTCCTCTTGGAATTTTGGGCACATGTGCACACATGCCTGGCATGAATTTCAAGCCGCTGGGTCTGGGACTTGAACTGCATTGTCAGCCATATGGGATCCAGCTACCTTAACCTCCATGCCACCTGCTGGCCTGCATTTTAACATTTCTATAGGCAGATAAAAGCACTGAAGATAACTATGGACATTAGAGACAGTGGAAGAAGGGCAGGAGAGGGGAAGAGTTCAGGGAAGGAAATTAGGGGGGAAAATAGAGAGGCAAGACATTTGTGGGACGTAGTAATGTTTATTACCTGTTGATGATAACGTGTATAGTATTCTCAACTGGGCTGGTCTGAGGTGTGTTTCATGTTGGGTAAATTCTCTTTGCAAGCCAAATGATGTATAGCAATCAAATCTATAAAAATTAATAATAATAAAATAAAAATTAAAAAAAATGTCTAGAGGCAGATGTTGAACCACTTTATCTTGCTATCAGCAGTATGTGATAGTACCTCTCCATAATCTTATTAATTTTGGGTGTTATAAAATGATTTTCGGGACTTTTTGTGTACAGGAGTTTGCCATTTTCATGGATTCATATCTATAACTTTTTTTTTTTAAAGGTTTTTGTTATAGGGTACATGTGTTCATTAGAGAGGAGAGAGACAGAGAGAGGGAAAGCAAGAAATCACCCCCAGGGGGATGACCATGCAGCAGTCCCTTCTCCTCTGTTGTCCTCTCTGGATTTGGGGCATGCACACACGAATGCCCGGTGTGGTTTTCAAGCCACCAGGTTCAGGACTCAGACCACGGTAGACCATGTAGGAGTCTAGCACTTAAAACCGCCATGCCACCTGCTGACGCCAATATCACTTTCTTCATGATTTCTGCTTTTGGTATGGAAATTGCTTCTCAAATATGACAATGATGGAATTTTATTTTTTACTGCACTGAAACTTTCTGAAATTTATATAATTCAAGAACAGAAATATAAAAAGATTATGAAGAAAACTCTCCTTTCTCTACCCTCTGCCCCACCCTACAGTAAGGTAAATAATTTTATTTCTGGTGTATCTAGCCAGAATTTCTTTACACATATGCAAATGAGTACAAATGTATATTCCTGTTCAGCTCCTCCCTCCCTTCCTTCCTTCCTTCCCCCCTTCCTCCCTCCCTCCCTTTCTCCCTTTCTCTCTTTCTTTCTTTCTTTCTTTCTTTCTGGAAGGGAACATAATATGATCTTTGGTACTATTTTGTATTTGCTTTTTCAAATGTATTTTGCAAATTATCCCAAATCAGTATATAGAGAGCATCTTCGTTCTTTAAAAACAAAACAAAACAAAACAACAAAAAAAGCCATTTTTGTGTTCCCTGAGTGAGTCTTGAAGTGGAGCCTGGCTCTGGAGCCTAGACCACTGTGTATAGCACAAGGACTGTGAATGTATCCAGAACTCATGGACTGTATGCCGAACGTGTGGCAGTGATGTGGGCGATGATTAAGTTTATTTATTTAAAAAAAAAAAAAAACAACACTTTTTTTTTTTGAGAGGTTTTTGCCATAGGGCGCGTGCGCTTGCCAGAAAGATAGAGACAGAGAGACAGTGAATAATCACCCCCGGGGGGTGGGGGGATGGCCACACCACAATATCCCTTCTCCTCCATTCTCCTCTTGGGATCTTGGGCACACACGCACACATGCACCCAACATGACTTTAAGCCACGAGGTCCAGGATTTGAACCACGGTCGACTACATGGGAGTCCAGCGATATAGCCATTACACCAACTACTGGTCCCAATAAATGAGGGTTGGCCCCATGGGGACATTTCTAACATCACCTAATGACTTGCATTTGGTTTCTGCGAGCTGCTTAGTGACTGTGATAGGCCACATTTCCCAGTCTCTAGATGAATGCTACATGATGATGATGTTAACGACTTTATTCATTGTTCCATTTATATCGTCTTTAGGGCTGGGGGAAGGGGGATGTTTTTCTGTTGTTATTTTTTGTTTGTTTTTCCCCATTCTTTCTTTTGATGGCTTCTGCCACACCTAGGGATCCTGTGACCGACCCTGCTCCCGAGCCTGTATGTCTGGGGCTTCACTATAGGCTCGTGTTTAGATCTGCCTGCATCGCTTGCATTTTTGTGGTATTTCAATGCTGGTTCCTTGTTAGAAATTCAACATTAATTCCAAAATGATCATGGGACACGTGACGACAGCAGGCATGACTTATGCATCAAATTTATCGGCCTTTCTCACTTACCTGCACTATTGCTATTGTGTCTCCTGTGAGCTGTGTGAGGTGTCAGGCTGCCAGGTAAAACTTCAGAGAAAAACCTTAAAAGCAGACCATCCATTTTTTTGCATGCCTTATTCTAAGCAGAATGTTTAATGTAACTAATTCAAATTGCATGTTAACGATTAGGACCAGCGGGACCAGCAGATGGGGTAATGGTTACATAGTTGGACTCTCACGTAGTCGACTGTGATTTAGGTCCCGGACTCGGCCGCTTAAAACTCACACCAGCGTGTGTGTGTGTGCATGGCCACGCAAAATCCCAACAGGACAATAGAGAAGGGATTGAGTTGTAGCCAACCCCCTTGGGGTGATTTCTCACTTTCTGTCTGTCTGTCTGGCGAGCACATGCGCCCCATAGCAAAAATCTCTATCTCAAACAAAAACAAAAACAAAAACCAAAAAAACAAAAAACAAAACCCCAACTCTCAAAAAGATTAAAAAAAAAAAAGCTTGTGTAATACAAATGCTTCTTAATTTATAATAAAGTTACATCCTGATAATCCCATCAACAATCCCATCATAAATGGAAAATACCGTTAAGTCTAAAATGCTTTTACTCTACTAAACATCATAGCTCAGCTCAGCCTACGTTAAACATGCTCAGAATATGTACATTAGCCTACAGGGCAACACCACCTGACATAGAAGCCAGGAGATGGTGTGGAGGTTAAGGTGCTGGACTTCATGGCTCTAGTCTCAGACCTGGCAGCTTGAAAAATACACCAGGCACCTGTGCGTACATACCCAAAATCCTGAGAGGAGAATGAACCGTGTGGCCGTCCCTCATGGGTAGTGATGTCTCATTTTCCCTTTCTCTGTCTCTTTGTCTGCTAAATGCATGTGCTCTATAGCAAAACAACACACACAAAACCAAACATTTACCACAAAGTTCATTTTATTTATTTACTTTTTAACTTGCTATAGGGCATGTATGCTCACTGGAAAGAGAGACGGAGAGAGAGGAAAAATGAGAAAGCGCTCTCCCTTGGGCATGGTCACACTGCAATCTCGTCTCCATTTTTCCTGCCTTTGGAGATTTGGGGCATGCATGCTTATGTCCCCAGCACGTTTCTCAAGTCACTGGGTCCGGGGCTTGAATCTCATGGTCAGCCATGTGGGATCCAGCTGCTTTAACCATCAGGGCAGGAGCTGGTTCTGTAAGCCTCTTTTATATTGAAGTGTTGGATACTTTGTATGATTCGTTGAATAATTTATGGGTCCGGGGCTTGAATCTCATGGTCAGCCATGTGGGATCCAGCTGCTTTAACCATCAGGGCAGGAGCTGGTTCTGTAAGCCTCTTTTATATTGAAGTGTTGGATACTTTGTATGATTCGTTGAATAATTTATGGCGTATCATGATAGGCTCACCACTTTCTCACCATTGTAACATGGACAAATTCTAAGTAGGAAACCATCTATTTTCTGTTGTTGGGGCTGCAATTTAATTTATTAAACCAGTCCCCTGTTGATGGGCATTAAGGTTGATCTCAGTCTTTTATTATTCCATACATTTTGTCAATGAATAATCTTGAACATCTGCTATTTCCTATGAATGCTGTCAGTCAAGAAAATCCATTTCTAGAAGCAGTTGCTGGATCAAAGACCTTATATATGTGTCACTTTGTTAAATACTGACACATTTCTTCCCAGGACAATTAAGGGTGCTCTAAAATTTGTTCCTCAATTTTCTCTTAGTTCTTTTCTTTTTCTCAATGCTTTTTTTTTTTTTGGAGAGGTTTTTTGCTATAGGGCGTGTGCGCTCGCCAGAAAGACAGAGACAGAGAGATAGAAAGCGAGAAATCACCCCCCAGAGGGGATGACCACTACGCTAACTGCTGGTCCCTCTCAATGCCTTTTAGGGAATAAAATGTTTACATATAATAAGAGGCACAGATTTTAAGTATACTGTTCAGTAAGTTTTTTTTTTTTAATTAATTTTTTTTTGGAAGATTTTTGCTATTAGGCGCGTTTGATCGCCAGAAAGGCAGAGAGACAGAAAGTGAGAAATCATCCCCCCCCAGTGGGTATGGTCACTCTGCAATCCCTTCTCCTCCATTCTCTTCCTGGGATCTTGGGCACACACGCACATGCTCCTGGCATGAGTTTAAGCCACTGGGTCTAGGATTCAAACCGTGGTCGGCTACCTGGGAGTCCAGTGACATAGCCATTATGCCAACTGCTGGTCCCTAAAAAATTATTTTATTTAACTTTATTATTTTTCAATTTGACCTCAGTTGGCCATGTGGGAGTTCAGCGCCCTTAACCACCACACCACCTGCCGACCTCTCAAGAGTATTTTTCTTTCAGTAAAATTTTTTGTTTTTTTGTACAAATCTTGCAAACTTAATGGTGCTAGCTAGTGACTATTTGTTAAGAAGCTTTTGAAATGCTTCTATGAGAATTACATAAATACATGATTTAAAATTTTTTTCTTAACCTGGCTTTTCTTTGAACAATCTGTCTATTTCCTCAGGTTGGACAGATACAAGTTATTTTAGTCCTGTGTTAATTTAAGCCTATAAACATCAATTCAGAAAGCTGTGTCAATATAATTAAACTTCCCAGGAGTCCTGTGTCTGGTTTTCTCACATAGTGAACTGTTTCATTTGTAATCTAGAATTTAATGGAAAACATGCTTTGAAGTACTGGTTAGTTGAGGGACAAGAGTGAGTCAGTCTATGCTGAGTCAAGTCCTGATAATGAATATCAGAGAAATAAAGGACTTTAAAGTTGGCTATATTGAAAATTCTGAGCAACTAGTCAAGTGGGCATCAAACCAGTGAAATAAAATACTTTTCCCATCCCCCTTTCAAAAAAAAACCGAGTAGCTTCCTGAACTCATGTCAGAAGATTCTCTTGGTGCTTATGTTGCAAGGTTGACAGCAGTTTCGCTGAGTCGCACCTTGGTTTTTCAGGCCGTTCCTCTTTTTTTCAGGGAGATAAGTAGAATAGAAACTTAAAATCTTGTGCTCATAGGGCTGGCTCAGTAGGGTGTTTATTAATGCAACCAGATGCCATATGACCAAACATGAAGGTTTGAGTCCCAGGCTGGCAGTTTGAAAAATACACTGGGCACACGTGTATGGCCCAAAATCCCCTAAAGAGAGAGAGATGGAACAGAAAGATTGTGGTGTGACCATTTTCCAGGGGTGTGTATGTGTGTGCTTTTTCCTCCTCGTGGTTTTCTGTCTCTCTAGTGAGTATAAGTGCCCCTGCAACAAAAACGAACAAACAAACAAAATTCTGTGTTTGTGGGATATTGTGGTTTCTAGTTGTGACATTGAAGGCACTAAACAGGGGCTGTGTGGAGGTAAAATGAGCCTGTTTTTAAAAAAATTATTATTATTAAGTATTATTATTTTTAAAAAGAATTATTTTATTTAACTTTATTTATTTATTTATTTTAATTTGACCAGAGAGGGTCAGAATGAGAGAGAGAGGGAACATGAGAAAGCAAGCTGCCAGGTTCGGGACTTGAACCTCAGTCGGTCATGTGGTAGTCCAGCGCCCCTAACTGCCACATCACCTGCCGGTCCTGAGCCTGGTTTATTCAGTATAGCCTGTGACCCCACATTCTGTGCCAGCATAGGCTGCTGAAGTAATTCCAAGAGAGCTTAGTTCTCGATTGCGGATATCATTCGACTTTAGGTAGTAGATGCTGTGCAAGGTGGAAAGACAGCATGATGCTCAGAGGTGGGAACAGGGTAGGGCCGGGGGCATGGACATACTCAGCCCCTGGGGTGTAGAGTCTGCACACCAGTATCTGGGGAAACTGCTCTCATATATTATTCTCACATGTGAAGAGTTGAAGACTAAATTTTCCACTAAGTAGAAAAATAATATTTCAGACCTCGTACTCGGCTCACTATTCTATTGAGAACTGCACTGTCCAATAGAGCTTTCTACAGTGTTGAAGATCTTCTAGACCCGTCCTGTCAAATACAGTGGCCACTAGCCTCAGTGTATCCAGTACTTGAAATGAGGCTAGAGTAACTGTAATTGTAATTGAATTTTAGTTATTGTATTTAATTAATTCTACATCAATTATTTATTTTTCTTCATTTTAATTAAAATATGAATAGCTACACATGCCTAGTGATTACCGTAGTGGACAGAATATTTAGAATATTTGAGTAGAATAGTAATAGTAGTCAGATAGAACAATAATAATCATACAACTAACTCGCTGTGCTTTTAGCTCTGAATAACAGAAAACCTAACTAGGGCAATAAAGATATTTGCTGGTTAATTTGGGGACACCCTATGGATTGCTCCTGGCAAATTCAGTAGCACCTGCCGACCTCCTCTTCACTGGCCACCTACCATTACAGAGCCAGATTTTATTTTCTCAGATTCCTAGTCCTGACCAGTGAGACATGTGGGAAAGTTAACCTCGGGGCTTTGGGAAAGTTTCAGTATTTTATGAGAGATGAATGGTAACAGGGAGCTGTATAGCCTTCTCTTCTTCCTGCCTTAAGTATGATGCCTGGGGTTTCCACAGCCACAAAGTCACTGCCGGCCCCTCCAACATTTTCTTTTTAAGATATTTTTATTATAGAATGCGTGTGCTTGCTAGAGAGACAGAGACAGAGAGACAGAAAATGAGAAATCACCCTCCCAGGGGGTTAGCCCCACTGCAATCCCTTCTCCTCCATTCTCCTCTCAGATTTTGGGCATACATGCACATGTACCCGTCATGAGTTTTAAGCCGCTGGGTCCAGGACTCAAACCACAGTCGACTACATGGGAGTCCAGCAACGTAACCACTATGCCACTTGCCGGTCCCTCCAACATGCTTTTAAAAATAAGTGTGTGGTGTTCACCATGTGTATATTCTTTGACTGAATTGGCATTTCCAATTTTTCCCTGTAGTGAACATCCATGATTCTCAATTTATCTGTGATGTTGTGTATTTCCCCTGTAAGCAGTGCCCCCAACATTTGGTGTCATTCTTCAATTATTTTCCAGTGATACCTTTACATTTTCATTCCTTTGAAAATGAAATTTCTTTTATACCTTTGCTTACTCAGGAGCACGATCTCGTTTAGCCTCTCTCTGTAAACTAAGCGATTGCTTGGTATTCTTTTGTGAATAGTCTGTTTAGGAACCGTAAATTAATACATTTTAGTCAGTGTTGGTCTTTCCTTATGTTAGGAAAGGTGGGAATAAAGGAAGGGTATTGGCTGACATTTTTGAAAGAGAAACATATCTTTATTCCCTAGTAAATAAATTCTTTAAAATGTTCAGTGTTTTCATCAGTCATCTCTGTATAAATGTAAGCCATATGGGTCAACAGGTGGCACAGTAGTTAAGGTGGCTGGATCCCACATGGCTGACTATGCAGTTGGAGTCTGGGGCTGCCTGAGAATCCCACTGGGTGTCTGCGCTTGCACATATGCTCAAAATCCTGAGAGGAGAATGGAGGAGAAGGGATTGTGGTGTGGCCATTCCCGCTGGAGGGTAATTTCTTTTTTTTTTTTTGGAGAGATTTTCGCTATAGGGCGCGTGCGCTCGCCAGACAGAGAGAGACAGAGAGACAGAAAGCGAGAAATCATCCCCCGGGGGGATGGTCACGCCGCAATCCCTTCTCCTCCATTCTCCTCTCGGGATCTTGGGCACGCACGCACACGCGCCCGGCGTGAGTTTTAAGCCACCGGGTCAGGGACGCGAACCGCGGTCGACTACGTGGGAGTTCAGCGACATAGCCATTACGCTAACTGCTGATTCCCAACTGGAGGGTAATTTCTAACTTTCTCTCTCTCTCCGGAGAGTACATGCTCCATAGCAAACTAAAAAAAAAAAAAATTAAAAAAAATTATTTATTATTATTTTAATTTGACCAGAGAGAGAGAGAAAAAGCGAGA
>NW_006209796.1:36904-41515 GCF_000334495.1 Tupaia belangeri chinensis | reverse complement strand
CTCACATGGTGGACCATGGTTCGAGTCCTGGACCTGGCAGCTTGCTTTCTCACTCCCCCTCCCCCCCACACACATACTCTGTCCCTCTCTGGTCAAATTAAAATACATACATACATACATGCATAAAGTTAAATACAATAATTCTTTAAAAGAAATGTAAGCCATGGTTGAAGGTAGTTCGAGTCCTCAATCATTCCACTTGGTTTCTCACTTCTCTCTCTCTCTGGTGAGTGCACATGTCCTATAGCAAATGAAAATAACAATAATAATAAATAAAATTAAATAAATAATTCTTTAAAAATAATATAAGCCATGTAATTTAGTGTTACTGAAGGAAAAGTGTAGGTAGAATTTTGTTTTCTGACTTAAGAGTCCGGTGCCTCATAGTCACTGTTCTAGTGAGGCCTTTGGAACTGCAGCTGGCCTCCCACTTCACGATCTGAGAAAGTGGCAGGGCTGTCAGCTGGGTTGTGCCCATAGTGCTGTCATGGTCAACAGCAGAAACTCAGAGTTGGTCCAATGTGGGGTGAAAACTAGGAAATGTCATCAGCAGATCCTTAGACTAGTAACTGAAATCTCTTTGAGCCTCAATTTCCTCACCTGAACGATGGGGACAGTGCTTCCTATGGGACGAAGTGACAGGTCAGTGAGGGAGTAACACTAAAGGCAGTTCCAGGAATAGCCCGCTTCCTGCCAGGTTTCCGTTGTCTCCTGTCTGGAAGCAGCCTCCAGCAGATGCAAATGGCATTGTTCTGGTCCCTTCCAAAGTCTGAAAAGAAGTGAGAAAGCAATGCTCTTGTCAGACCCTGGTCCCCTGGTGGTGAGAGGTGTTGACAGGGTTCCTCTCTGAAAGTGGGTGGGGCCAGACGGAACAAACTGCTCCAGAGTGTCAGCTCGCAGATGTGGAGGTGACGGTGACCGTGCCTGCGCTGGCCCTGCAGCTGCCTTTCCTTCCTTCTCTGGCAGGATGGACCCCACAGCTTACGCTGAGCTGTTGAAAGAATCTGGCAACCAGGTGTTTAGGAATGGGAACTTTTCTTTGGCCATCAGAAGGTATGACGAAGCCATCCAGATTCTTCTGCAGTTGTATCAGTGGGGGTAAGTGGATTTCCACCTCCCTTTTTTTAAGTGGAGATTCTGTTGCTTATGTTTTCTTATTTTTCGTCATACCCCCTTGCTTCTGTTTTCTTCTCTCTCACTTCCTACTTGTCTGCTCTGCCTTGTCAGCTCAGAAAATGAACAGTGAGTATTGGTGCTGACCGGGAAATAGAAAGTGAAACACAGAGACTGTTGATAAACATAACAAAACTTCCTCTTCTGCCTGCTGAAGGGAACAGAGCTTCTGCAAAGGCTGAAGTCCCCAAACCTACACATTATTCATTACATCATTTTGGTCTCTGGTACAGGGCACTGACCACTGGGCACCGGGCTCGCTTTCTCTTCCCCTACCCCTTCAGCTTCTAGTAATTCTGTTCTCAAACATGTTATAGTAACAACGTGTGTAAAGATTATGGAGAACCCCAAAGAGCTTTCGTTTATGTATGTGATAGCTACCAATGCAATCCTTATTAAACCTGAACACCGAGCAAAAATTTAAAATGATTCATTTATTTTAAAAAATCAATAAACATATTAGTTTTATTTTAATGCAAAATAGCTGTATTTTCCCAAACAAAAAAATATAGCAAGAGTGGCACATTTTTGCAATTCTCCTTTATGTCTGTCTCAATAAAAAAAAAAAAATTTGGCTTCGTAGCATCTGCTTTTGTGTTCAGTTTGTTGCAATTGCATATATCATGTAGCCTCTCGAAAACTCTCTCATGTAGGCATATGAGAAAATAAGTGGGAAAAAGTGCTTGGTATCTTGGTGTTATTCTTGTATTTATTTTCTATTGCTGCCGTGACAAATTGTCCCAAATTTAGTGGCTTAATGCAATATGAATTTCTTCTCTGATAATTCTAGAGGTTGGCAGTCTTTAATGAGTCTAAACATCAAGGTGATAACAGGTCTGAAAAGAACTGGGAAAGAAATGGCGGAGCTCTGACGGGAGAATCGATTTTCTTGCCCTTTTAGATTGGAGTGGCTGCCTGTATTCCTTGGCTTGGGGCTTCTTCCTCCATCTCCAAAGTTCATCCTTCCAGTCTTTCCTTGTGTCATCATGTCACCTTCTCCCGTTGTAGCAGTGTTGTCCCTCTGTCGTAAGAACCTTTTTAATTGTATGATTAAATCACATTTGCTATTTCTTTTGTTACCCACAGAGGTTCCTTTTTCCATAAAAGGTAACTTTATTAGGGGCCATTATTCAGCCTACCACAATTGTGAAATTTTTTTTTTTGAGAGGTTTTCGTGTTATAGGGCGCGTGCGCTCGCCAGACAGACAGAGACAGAGAGATAGAAAGGGAGAAATCACCTCCCAGGGGGGATGACCACGCCGCAGTCCCTTCTCTTCTGTTCTCCTCTCGGGATCTTGGGCACGCATGCACACGCGCCCGGCGTGAGTTTAAACCACCGGGTCCGGGACTCGAACCGTGGAAGACTACGTGGGAGTTCAGCGACATAGTCATTACGCTAACTGCTGGTCCCTTGTGAAAATATTTTGACCCTGTGGACCACCTGAAATGTCCCAGAGTTCCCCTCCCTGCCCCAGCCCCAACCCCAGCAGTTCCCAGGCATCCTTTGGGAGTAGCCATGGTAGAGGGAACAGAGGCTGGTGTCTGTGGGGTGTACACAGCCCGAACAGGTACTAAGGAATGGTACTGAATTAAATCGCGGAGACATGGCTCCCACTTCCTACCTCTGTCGCCTTGGTATCGAGACTCACTTGGGTCGAGTGTAACTGCCTTGTGCCTGTCGTTTTTGTTGCTCTGCCTTGTCCTAGTAGAGATCAGAATTGTGTCAGCACTGGGCCGAGAGCTCCTTACTTGGAAGAGACGTGATATGCAGTGGTTATGGTTGTGACCTGGCCTACACTGTATGTGCTCAGAACTCAGCTCCGTGACTCACCACTGTGTGGCCCCTGGTGGGAAATTCTGCTCGAACCCTCACACGTAGCCTTGTATGGGACCTTCCTGACCCTGTTCCCCTTGCCCATCACCTACCATTTGCATTCTCACCGCTGCCAGCTAACACAGGGTTTCAGGTACAAGTGACGTTCTGTGTGTGCGCTCTTGGTAGAGAGGGACTGAGGAAAACAGGTCGGAGAAGGGGAAGGCTCCAGCCATAACCAGATTCAGTCTGATCCCCCAGGGAGCTCTGGAGCATGAATTGTCCTGCAGAGCTGGGTCCACTTTGAGACAAAGGGGCTTTGTTTATCACCCCCTGCCCCGGGGAGATGGCTAATGCCACAGTCCCTTCTCTTCCATTTTCCTCTCAGGATCTTGGGCATGCATGCACGTGTGCCTGGCGTGAGTATTAAGGTGCCGAGTCTGATACTCGAACCATGGTCAACTATGTGGGAGTCCAGCGATGTAACCATTATGCCACTGGTCCCCCTTTTAGAACTAGCTTTGCATCTATATTACTCTTAGACTGAGGCAAGAGGGACCCCGCTCTGCCATGCTTTAGAAGTTTCCCTTTTGACCATCCTCCAGCTGTGCGACTCCCCAGAGGGAGAAGTCTGTGGGACTAGGACCTTAAACTGCCCCCTCTCCCCCAGGGCCCTCGCCTCCCTTTTGGTCCACACTGTGAGTACCAGGACTTTGGAGTTCACTGCCCCTAGACCCAAGGCTGGCACAGGTCTCTCATCTCAAACTGCCCTGCCTTGAGGGCAGGCCATGGAGATGGCACGTTCTGAAAGGCTGGCCCTGGGATGGGCTGTGCATCCATTCAGCATGAACATGCATGCGGAGTGGTTCACACTGTGTGCGGACTCTGTAAAGACTGGCTGGGAATTACCATCCTTAGGACTGGTCACTATTTTTGTAGCGTTTACTCCAATGGTATTTAAAAAAAAAAAAGATCTGTGGAATTCAGTGAGAGTAGAACCAAGACATTGAGAACATTTATCTTTTTTTTAAGAAAAAATTACTTATTTTTAATTTTACTTATTCATTTATTCATTTTAATTTGACCAGAGAGAGATACACAGAGAGAGAGAGAGGGAAAGTGAGAAAGCAAGCCACCAGGTCCAGGACTCGAACCATGGTCGGCCATGTGGGAATGTCCAGCCCCCCAACCACCATGCCACCTGCTGGTCCCCCAAGAACATTTATCATTAAAGAATAGGAACCAAGATTTGGGAGTGAGGAAGGACAGATCTATACATTGTAAATGCTCCATGCTTTCCGGGGGGCTAGGAGGGATGACCTAATCAATATTTCTTGCCAATACCTTTTTCCTGAGAGCAGTGGCCAGCCCCGAAAATGGTGGCCTTCTGGGTTTGCGTAATGAATGCTTTACAGACCACCAGTGTGTTCTTCCTCACAGGGTTCCCCCGAGGGACTTGGCTGTGCTGCTGTGCAACAAATCCAACGCGTTTTACAACCTCGGGAAATGGAATGAGGCGTTTCTGGCTGCCAAGGAAGGCCTCCAGTGGGATCCAACCTATGTGAAGGTATGGGGCAGTAGCCGCTGGGGGTGATCGTTGCTTCCTTCTTTGTAACTCGTCTCTT
>NW_006209796.1:31766-36327 GCF_000334495.1 Tupaia belangeri chinensis | reverse complement strand
TCCCTTCCTTCTTTTAAAAATGGACATGCTAGGAATGGGGCTCCTACAACAACCTTTCCACCTCAGACGGATGTCTGTAGGATATGGAGAATTATCTGGAGAAGAATGAAAACAGTGACGGCCAAGTGTTGAACTGCACTTGTAGGGGAGAGCACAGCCCGGCCTCCTGGTGGGGGAGAACAGTGGAGATTATGGAATAACTCATTTTGTTCTAAAGTGGTTACACAAAATGTCATAGCCTCCTGTTGGCTGCTTGTAAGTTTTATCTTAGCAAAGATACAAGCCGAGTGGATGACGAGACACCGATTCACCTGAAAGCATTTCTTACGGTAGAAATCAGCCCCTTAAGAGAGATCAAGAAAGTGTGAGAGGCCAGTGAGACCCTTTAAGGTGTCAAGGTCAGTAAACGATGATTTGGTTTGGTGGTTTTAGCCTACTCTAAGATAACATCACTGTTTCAAGGCAGACAGAAGGAGTGGAAGACACCATCTCAGCCCTTAAGTAATTCACAGTCAAGCTGGAGAGAGGAATAGCATCCATATAAAATGAAATAGCAATCTGGAGCCATCTGAAACAACATATAATTATGTGTCAGATGAGAGGTATAGACAATTTAATGGAGAGGTTGTATGATAAACTGGAAAAAGCTCAGGCCTTTCTGTCTCATGCTCGGCCTTGGTACTGATTTTAACAGCTTGGATGTGTTTGTTTTTTCCTCTCTCTAAGCTTTAATTTCCTAAACTGTATAATGAGATAATGCCTATGCCTTGAAGTTGCTTCCAGGATTAAGGAGATATTAAATAAAGTTGTTGGCACTCAACAAATAGCAATGTTGTATCCTCAGTGGTCTACACTTTCTTTCTTTCTTTTTTTTTTTTGGAGAGGTTTTCGCTATAGGGTGCGTGCACTCGCCAGACAGACAGAGAGAGACATAGAGAGAGAAAGCAAGAAGTCATCACCCCAGGGGAGATGGACACGCCGCAATCCCTTCTCCTTCATTCTCCTCTCGGGATCTTAGGCATGCACACACACGCGCCCGGCATGAGTTTTAAGCCACCGGGTCCGGGACACGAACCGCCGTCGACTATGTGGGAGTCCAGCGACATAGCCATTACGCTAACTGCTGGTTCCCAGTGGTCTACACTTTCTTTAGGACTGCCAGAAATAAAATGCAATGGGAAGTGGAGGGGGAGGTTTGACCTGTAGATTACTCCAACTCCGAGAGAGGGATTTGGATATTTTATGTGATATGTAGGCACAGACTCTTGAACCTTCTCCATGGAGGATGGACACTTGAGCAATTATTGACTAGTTTGAAAATGGGAGCACCTTCCTGAAAAATTCTTCCCAAAGGCATTTAGAATGTCCTTATTCTCTAATGGGACAGAATGTGAGTGGGTCGTTGGTGTTTGCCCACACCGCTGAGGGAGTGGCTGTGTCCCGAGGGACTGAGGGGCTCCTGGATGAAGCTCTGGGATTCTTCTATGAGTGGCCAAATCTGAAGCAGCCCCTGATAGCACAGAAAACAGGGTTATTCTCTCATTCTCACCCAGAGCTCCTGGGCATCTCTCGCTCTGCTCTCCTCATTCCTCCGTTTTCTTCTGTAGAGAAGAAAAAATTCTTTTTCCTCTACCTTCTTTTGGTTTAGTGATTGGGGCCCTGAAAATTAGATTGACAAGAGACAGATTGAAAGAAATTTTGTTTGATGATAACATTAATGTGACATTGGGACCTTCTCCCTGAAAAGGAAGAGAAGACTTAAAAAAAGTGGATAGCCCCGAGAGTTTATATACCACATTTAACAACAAGTGATACACTGTGGAGATGTGACAAGACAAAGGAAAAGGGTTTTTAGGATTCTAGGTGCGACACACTGGTAAGATAACTCTATGGTGAGACTACAGTGGAAGATAAAGGCTGCCTTACATGACTCATGCAGGTCTGTCTCGGTGCTGACTCTCCATCTTCTTCATGACCACAGATTTTCCCGGGAGAGGGGATGTATAGCAGTCTGCATTTCTCAGGAGGTTCTGCCTTCAGTTAAGGGACACTGCAGGAAGGGTTTTCTTTTCTTTTCTTTTCTTTTCTTTTCTTTTCTTTTCTTTTCTTTTCTTTTCTTTTCTCTTCTCTTCTCTTCTCTTCTCTTCTCTTCTCTTCTCTTCTCTTCTCTTCTCTTCTTTTCTCCTTCCTTCCTTCCTTCCTTCCTTCCTTCCTTCCATCCATCCATCCATCTTCTTTCTTTCTCACTCTTTCTTTTAAATTTATTACATCTCAGATGCCTTCAACTCAAAATAATCTCAATGACAATGTGGCATGATTTGTGTTCCTCTCTTCAGAAGGGAATCAGAATAAGTTTCATTTTTTAAAAGTTTTTAAGTTTCCTTTTTCTTTTTTTGTGAAAAACAAAACTTAAATCTGAGGAAGGCAAAGAAATGAGAGATTATGTATCAGTTTGCCTCATGAGGGAAAAAAAATAAGTCACTAATACATTTTTTCCCTCCTTTTTCTGATTTTTGAGACTTTATACAGACTTTCAAATGAAGGTTAAAATAATTTGGCAAATAATCAGATATTTGATGTTAATTGGAATTTTTAGGTGTTTGCTTTTTCAGGAACTCAGATGGATAGTACTTCCCTTATCTTAAGCAGAAAATTATTCTGGTAGACCCCTGATACTGATTCAGATAATCGTAGGGAAAATGTTTGTATATAGGAAAAATTAGACTACTTAACTCTGTAATTATGGTAATTTTCTGCTCTATACTGAGACCAAAAGGTTTTTTTGTTTGTTTGTTTTTGTTTTTTCTCTGGTCTATATCACTAATGTGGAACTAAGTAAATCTCAGTGCTTGTCATTGCAATTTTTTCCCTTACATACCAAGTGGAGATTGTGTTTACATTTATTAAAAGGAGGAAGGAACAACTTCTGTGTTTCCATGACAGTCTCACTCTTTTCCTGAACACTGGTCGTAGGCTTTTTTTCATTCTTCGGTTCTAGCTCAGGCTGTGATTTGAGGTATGAATAAATAAACCACACATGTCGTTGGAGTCAGGACAGCCTACTTCTCTCTGTACTGTATATTAGATGCTGTAAAAGTTATCAATTTGAAAGTGATTATTTTATTGGCAGTAAAAAAAAATGACAGGGGCCAGCAGGGGGCGTGGGAGTTAAGCACTGGACTCCCCATGGCCAACTGCAGTTTGAGTCTTAGACCTGCATGCTTTCTCACTTTCCCTCTCTCTATTTCTCTCTCTCTCTCTCACACTCACACACACACACACACACACACACACACACACTCTGTCCCTCTCTGGTCAAATTGAAATAAATAGATAAAGTTTAATAAAATAATTTTTTAAAAAATGACAAAAAAATGAGAGACCTAGAATATAATGTGGAAACCCTGTGACCTGTGTTTGTTGGAAATAGAAGTGAGACTTCTGGACTTGAATTTCCCCATGTTGCCAATCTTGTCTTTCCTCTCAGCAGCCAGTTAGGAAAGAAATGGGGTGCCTTACGGTTTTGCTTTTTCTCCTGTCCCAGGGCTATTACCGCGCTGGCTACTCCCTGCTGCGCCTGCTCCAGCCTTATGATGCTGCTGACATGTTTTTTGACGGTCTGCGAGTTCTGCCGGACAGCGGAGACCCAGCACAGGTGGCCGATTTCCTTGTTGGAATCTTCACCACTTTGAGCAGTAAGTCATAACTGGGCACAGTTTTTATTTAAATGTCTTAGTTATTTATTCGAATAGCTCCCGGGGTCCTAGACTCCTGGGGAGATATTTTTGGGGTGTTTCTTTGTACCTGATTTCCATGATTTGAATGAAACTAGTTTGAATGTATGTAAATGAGAAATTACAGTACAATTTTAAATATATGTGTGTATAGACACATAGACACCTACATATGTGTGTATACATGTGGTATGTGTGTGTCTGTGTGTCCACAAACATTTTGGAAGCTTTGGTGGCAAGTGCTTTGGTTAAAACCCTTAAGTCCTTTTGTACAAACGACTTAAAGCTTCTACAGTTTTGTTTCAGACCCCTTCCCTTTGCCGTGTTGCTATTCATAGAGATTTCCCTATCAGTGCTGCAGTCTTATGTGAGTCTTGCTCTTCTCTGTGATTTAAAACCCCTGGAAGGGCCAGTGGAAGGTCCTGTGAAAGCTGGTTATGGGTGCTTAGCATGGTAACTGCAGGGTTCTCTGCCCAGTGCAGCAGTGTGAGCAGAGAACCCACAGAGACCCCACACACTCAGTCTAGGAGGAACACGCAGGGGAATCTTTTGCACAAATGCATTAGATGGCTACCTTCTTGATCTGGTCTGTGACATGGCATTGTCAGTGGCCTGGAGTAGGCAAAACTAGGACTCTGTAAAGCACTACAGTATACTCCGTGCCGGCGATAGCGATGTCTGAAGTCCTGGCAACATCCAGGCCATTGTTTTATTATTATTTTTTAAAGAATTATTTTATTTAATTTTCTTTCTTTCTTTCTTTCTTTTAATTTGACCAGAGAGGAACAGAGTGTGAGAGTGAGAGCGAGAGCGAGAGGAAAAGTGAG
>NW_006209796.1:23454-26229 GCF_000334495.1 Tupaia belangeri chinensis | reverse complement strand
TCTCTCTCTCTCTCTCTCTCTCACACACACACACACACACACACACACACACACACACACTCTGTCCCTCTCTGGTCAAATTGAAATAAATAGATAAAGTTTAATAAAATAATTTTTTAAAAAATGACAAAAAAATGAGAGACCTAGAATATAATGTGGAAACCCTGTGACCTGTGTTTGTTGGAAATAGAAGTGAGACTTCTGGACTTGAATTTCCCCATGTTGCCAATCTTGTCTTTCCTCTCAGCAGCCAGTTAGGAAAGAAATGGGGTGCCTTACGGTTTTGCTTTTTCTCCTGTCCCAGGGCTATTACCGCGCTGGCTACTCCCTGCTGCGCCTGCTCCAGCCTTATGATGCTGCTGACATGTTTTTTGACGGTCTGCGAGTTCTGCCGGACAGCGGAGACCCAGCACAGGTGGCCGATTTCCTTGTTGGAATCTTCACCACTTTGAGCAGTAAGTCATAACTGGGCACAGTTTTTATTTAAATGTCTTAGTTATTTATTCGAATAGCTCCCGGGGTCCTAGACTCCTGGGGAGATATTTTTGGGGTGTTTCTTTGTACCTGATTTCCATGATTTGAATGAAACTAGTTTGAATGTATGTAAATGAGAAATTACAGTACAATTTTAAATATATGTGTGTATAGACACATAGACACCTACATATGTGTGTATACATGTGGTATGTGTGTGTCTGTGTGTCCACAAACATTTTGGAAGCTTTGGTGGCAAGTGCTTTGGTTAAAATATGTGTGTATACATGTGGTATGTGTGTGTCTATGTGTGTGTCCATAAACATTTTGGAAGCTTTGGTGGCAAGTGCTTTGGTTAAAACCCTTAAGTCCTTTTGTACAAACGACTTAAAGCTTCTACAGTTTTGTTTCAGACCCCTTCCCTTTGCCGTGTTGCTATTCATAGAGATTTCCCTATCAGTGCTGCAGTCTTATGTGAGTCTTGCTCTTCTCTGTGATTTAAAACCCCTGGAAGGGCCAGTGGAAGGTCCTGTGAAAGCTGGTTATGGGTGCTTAGCATGGTAACTGCAGGGTTCTCTGCCCAGTGCAGCAGTGTGAGCAGAGAACCCACACACTCAGTCTAGGAGGAACACGCAGGGGAATCTTTTGCACAAATGCATTAGATGGCTACCTTCTTGATCTGGGTCTGTGACATGGCATTGTCATGGCCTGGAGTAGGCAAAACTAGGAATCTGTAAAGCACGACAGTATACTCCGTGCCGGCGATAGCGATGTCTGAAGTCCTGGCAACATCCAGGCCATTGTTTTATTATTATTTTTTTAAAGAATTATTTTATTTAATTTTCTTTCTTTCTTTCTTTCTTTTAATTTGACCAGAGAGGAACAGAGTGTGAGAGAGAGAGCGAGAGCGAGAGGAAAAGTGAGAAAGTAAGCTGCCAGGTCCAGGACTCAAACTGGAGTTGGCCATGTGGGAGTCCAACACCCTTAACCACTGTGCCCTCACCGACCCCGAGGCCATTGTTTTCAAATATTGTGTTTGATCAAATGTACATCGCACAATTTAAGATGTGCCATTGACGTTTGCTCTGCCAGTGATAGGCAACATTGATGATGAGCTATGCCTTGTTTCATAATTGTTAGAACGTGAGATTGGCACGTTAGACTCACTGAAATGGTCTTTGGCTTTCAGAAGTGAGACGTCACTGTTGACTGTTGAGCTGTTCCCATCGCTCTTGTGGGAATGCAGTTTCTGTGATCTGTTGGAATCCTACAAATGTTGACAGCTTTGGCCCAGAGATGAGGTTAGAGCAGTATCAGGCAGTGGGAAAGGATTAGAGGTGGGCAGAGCTGTGTCCCCTGGATGCAGAAATAGAAACCCCGAGACAGGTGCTGACGAGGCCCAGCTCTCCAGGCAGTCTTTTGTTTACAGTCTCCACACTGGCCGCTTTTTCCTCCTAACCTAATGGCTTGGCCCATTCTCTGCACTTTCCTCACTGTCTTCTCTGTACCTTTTAAAAGTCACTGTTCTGGAAGACACCTTCATGGCTCCTGAGAACTAGTGATTTCAGAGAAAAAAGAGAAATAAAGATTTTCTACTGATAATTCAGCCTCCAGCCCACAAACTCATGTGGGATCAAAACCGAATGGCCAAGAGATTCCTGATCACCTCTTTCTGCACACTCCTGAATGCTCAGATTGAACAAGTTTAGGAAGAAAAACACCATCCCTCAGATGACTAGAAATCACTGCAGGGCCACGAGAAATATGGGAAAGCAAGAAAATACCTCTCCTCCAAGGGAAAAGAATAGCTCCTCTTCATCCACAAGCAGTTCAATGGAAATCATGGCAATGTCTGATAAAGAATTTAGAACATTCATAATGGCGAAGCTAACAGAGATGGAAGAGAAGAGAGACAAGGAACTGCAGAAGAGAAAAGAGAATGGAGATGCCGAGTTCTGTGAGGTGAGGAAATTCTTGCAAGATCTAAAAGAGGAATTACACACTTTAAAAAAGAATCAAATGGACCTGTTAGAGATGAAGGCTATAATACAGAAAGTCAAAATCCCCCTTGAAAGTATTAAAAGCAGATTAGATCATACAGAAGATAGAATCTCAGACACAGAAGAGAAAATAGCTGGCCTAGAAAAATCCACCACGAAGACTGAGAAAATTGCCCAAAAGAATGAGAATAATATGCAAGAAATACTAGATACCATCAAATGTCCAAACATCTGGATAATTGGTATCCCAGAAGGCAAAGAGACTCATAAGGGCATTGATAATCTATTTCATGAAATCTTG
>NW_006209796.1:0-22993 GCF_000334495.1 Tupaia belangeri chinensis | reverse complement strand
CTGTAGACACCAGAGATAGTGTGAGAAGAGGGTGGGAAAGGGCAGAGGGTCAGAAATAGGGGTTTTATATATATATATATATATGAAACTAGAAATGGAAAATTATTGACAATAACATGCATAATTAAGCCACTGTGCAGTATATTCTGGATGGGAAATCACTTTTTGTATGCTGTGATGATGCTTAGGGAATGAATGTAAATTAATTAATTTAGAAAAATGTTTCAGGGAAAAAAGCATGAAAACTGTTTTTCTCAAAATTAAAAAATGCATTAAAAATACCTATGTGATGACTGCAGTAAGCTATATAGCCCCAGCTAGGTGCTACTTTATAGTGCGTTCATTCTACTCACTGAGGTTTATGCCTAAAGTCAGACTTGTGTTCATGGATATGTATATATCAGCTGTGCTTGCTATTGAAAATATTTAGATTAATTAAGATCTTTAGTGAATCAGGACCAGCAGTTAGTGTAATGGCTATGTCACTGGACTCCCATGTAGTTGACCACGGTTCACGTCCCGGACCCGGTGGTTTAAACTCACGCTGGGCACGTGTGTGTGCGTGCCCAAGAGGAGACTGGAGGAGAAGGGATTGCAGTGTGGCCATTGTCCCTGGAAGGTGATTTCTCGCTTTCTGTCTCTCTGTCTCTCTCTGTCTTTCTGGCGAGCGCACGTGCCCTATAGCAAAAAAAAAAACCTCTCCAAAAAAAAAAAAAGATCTTTAGTGAATCAATAAAATGTGGGGGGAAAAGGCATAGAAAGCAACCATGGATACCAGAGATAGTGTGGGAGGAGGGTGGGAGATGGCAGAGGGTGAGAGATAGGGAATTAAGGATGGGATAAAAAGCAAAATATACAGGAAACAGGAAATAGGAAATTATTTGTTGACGATAGCAACAAATGTTGATGTGCTTGATTGAGCCAATATACAGTATATTCTGGATGGAAAATCTTATTTTGTATACTATAATGATGTACAGTGAATGAATGTAAATAAATAAATTTAAATTTAAAAAAAGAAAAAAGAAAAAAAAATCACTGTTCTTTCAGAAGCCAAGACAGGGGACCAGCAGTTAACGTATTAGCTATGTCGCATGACTCCCATGTAGTCGACCGTGGTTCAAGTCCCGGACCCAGTGGCTTAAACTCACGCCGGGCTCATGTGTGTGCGTGCCCAAGATCCCAAGAGGAGAACGGAGGAGAAGGGTTTGCGGCGTGGCCATCCCCCCTGGGGGGTGATTTCTCACTTTCTGTCTCTCTGTCTCTCTCTGTCTGTCGGGTGAGCGCATGCGCCCTATAGCAAAAAACCTCTCCCCCCCTCCATAAAAGAAGCCAAGACAGAGTTATGGGAACTTCTGACAACTGCCTCTTGGTGACCGTCCCTTAAGATAGACTGGGTGGTTTCTTTCTGTCCTTCCACCACATCCATGGAGAGGAAGCAGCGGTAAACAGGACTTATGAGGACAATGCATTTGGTACTTTTGGGAGGATGAATCTATGCCTATGGCTCAGTTTCTAAATTTTGAAAAATGTTTTTATGAAAATGTATCCTTTCACACAATGTATATTGTTTTTGATTATTATGGTTTTTAAATTATTTGTTTATTTTTCGGGAGAGGTTTTTGCTATAGGGTGCATGTGATCACCGGAGAGACAGAGATTTAGAAAGTGAGAAATCACCCCCTGGGGGGATGGCCACACCACAAACCCTTCTCCTCCATGTACACAGGCGCCTGGCATGAGTTTAAGCCACCGGGTCTGGGACTCGAACCGTGGCCTACTACATGGGAGTCCAGCGACATAGCCATTTTGCCAACTGCTGGTCCCTATTACTATTTTTTCTATAAGAGATTTTTTGCTATAGGGTGCATGTGATCACCGGAGAGACAGAGATTTAGAAAGTGAGAAATCACCCCCTGGGGGGATGGCCACACCACAAACCCTTCTCCTCCATGTACACAGGCGCCTGGTATGAGTTTCAAACCACCGTGTCCGGGACTCTAAGCGCTGTTGACTATGTGGGAGTCCAGTGATGTTACCATTATGCCATCTGGTGGTCTCTTATTTTTGATATTTACTTTATTGTTCGAAATTGATCTTTTTGAAGAGGTACGCGTTATCCTGACATTCGATATGCCCCCTTGGGCAGTCTCATGCATGATTTTGAGAAATGTTCTTTGGAGGATGATGAGATGCAGAAGGTTAATGGGCCACTAGTTTAGAAGAATGTGCGTTGACTAAGAGTTGGGTAGATCTGGGTTTCAGTCTTGTTTTTTGTCATGAACTAGCTATGTGATGAGCCATGAAATCTCTCTTCATTTGTCATTGTTTTTAATCTGTTGGGTTACAAAAACATTTGTTATATTTTCCTTAAAGGAAGTAAATTTTAAAAATTCTCTCAAGTGTTTATTTCCTCCTCTGTAAATGGAGATAGTAGGTATTGCCTTTGAGGTTTATTTGAAGGATTAAATAGACGCACTTGTCCCTGGGCTTGGCAAACGGGGAAGTGAAGTGAATATAACTGCCTAATGCTTAGGGGATTAATTTTATGCATGAACTTAACATGATTGTCACTTCATTCAATTATAAGGGTCTTTGAAAACACCTGTCTTTTTTTTTTTTTGGAGAGGTTTTTGCTATAGGGCGCGTGCGCTTGCCAGACAGACAGAGAGAAACAGAGAGACAGAAAGTGAGAAATCACCCCTCCCGGGTGGATGGCCACACTGCAATCCCTTCTCCATTCTCCTCTTGGGATCTTGGGCACGCACGCACATGTGTCTGGCATGAGTTTAAGTCACTGGGTCCGGGACTTGAACCGCGGTTGACTGCATGGGAGTTCAGTGACATAGCCATTACGCTAACAATTGGTCCCCATTCGAAAATGCCTTTCTTTCTGATATCTTTAACTTACCATTTGTCTATGTGTGGTCTTAGTCAGAGGACGTTTTCTCAAATGTTCTAGACTTTCCTGTTAAAATGTCTAAACTGTGGGTCTTCCTTTCAGGTGACTCCATTGTTTTACAGAGTTTCTTGCCCTGCTTTGATCATCTTTTCAGTAGTGGATTCCCAGCAGAAGTGTGGCAGTCTGTAATAGAAAAGTTGGCGAAGCAGGGGTTGTGGCATGTGAGTAAAAGGCGGCTGCTCTCTTATGGGGAAGGTACACTCGGTTAAGTGATCTCTGTTGGCACTGAGGGATTATAATTTACTCTTCATTTATCTTGGTTATGATAAGAATAACTTTTTTTTTTATTTGAGAGGTTTTTTGCCACAGAGGGAGTGCGCTGACCAGACAGACAGAGAGACAGAGAGACAGAAAGCGAGAAATCAACCCCCAGGGAGGATGGCCACACCGCAATCCCTTCTCCTCCATTCTCCTCTCGGGATCTCAGGCACACACGCACACGTGCCTGGCATGAGTTTTAAGCAACCAGGTCCAGGACGCAAGCCACGGTAGACTACACGGGAGTCCAGCAACATAGCCACTATGCTAACTGCTGGCCCCAAGAATATCTTTTTAACTGGACCATCATTTAAGAAGGAATGCTGGGGCCAACAGTGGCATAATGGTTAAGGTGCTAGACTCTCACGTGGCCGATGACAATTCGAATCAGGAACCTGGCAGCTTGAAAATCATGTTTGGTGTGTGTGTGTGTGTGTGTGTGTGTCCAAAATCCCAAGAGGAGTATGGAGAAGAAGGGATTATGGCATGGCCCTCCCCTTGGGGGATGACTTCTCACTTTCCTGCTCTATGTCTGTCTCTCTCTCTCATGAGTGCATGCACCCAATGTGGGGAACAAAAAACTTAAAAAAAAAAAAAAAGGCCATTGAAATATATTAATCAGTTAGTTTCTACTTTTTTAAAATAACTATCCCTAGGAAAAATTGCTTAAACTCTCTGGGATTCAGCTTCTTCAGTGACTTTAGATAGAGTCCTTGGTTTAAAAGCAGACTCTCTGAATGAAAGAAGAAAAAATCCTGATTAGCATTTGCCAATTTCCATAGTGTAAAGACTCTTACCATAGCCAGATTCCAGCTGCTAGTATATCGTACAGGAGTTGGAGTTCTGAAGAGATGTGCACAGTCAGCCCACTGCTGATAAAAGCCAGTTCTAGCACACCGCTTGATATGGTCTAGTGGGCCCCAAGTGGTTGGGGCTTATGAGACACTAATGTGAATACATTGGGATGGGATATTTCTAAAGGATTTGAGTCTTCTGTTTGCTAAGCTGTTAAAAGAGCTTTTCAGGGAATGACTTTTGTTTTCTTTCTTTCTTTTTTTTTTTTTTATTGGGCACGGGGCACGTGTGCTCACTAGAGAAAGTCTGAAAGAAAGAGAGAAAGAGAAGAAGAAAGCACCCCTCGCTCCTCCCCCCGTAGGGGCGTGGTCACAGCACAATTCCTTCTCCAGTTCTCCATCTTGTTGGGATTTTGGCCATGCACACACATGTGCCTGGTGTGGTTTTCAAGCAGTGGAGGCTGAGATGTGAGGCATGTTATCAGCCATGTGGGATCTGGCTTCCTCAACCACCTGGCCAAGGCCAGGCTGGGAATGATTTTTTTGTGTGTTTGTTTTTAACCTTATTTTTTTTTTTTAACCTCACTGCTACGGTTGTTTCTGAAATACTGCTTGACATCAGCTGTTCTTGTCCTCAGCAGGCTTTGAGAAAATGTAGGGAGAACACAAAGTTGACCAGACAGAGAGATTGTGCTGATCATGGTTCAGTCTAAAACTGCAGACAGCTTAAAAAAAAAAAAAAAAAAAAAAAAAAGGTGAGAAGTCTAGGGTTTTGCTTTGTTTTTTTATTTTATTTTATTTTATTTTTTGTAATTTATTTTGTTTATGATCGAGAGCATGCGTTTGTATTCAAGACACACCCACACAGAGACACACACACCTTCAGCTGGGTCTCATCATACCATGATCCCCCTCCCTGGCCCTCTAGCTCCTCGGGATCTTAGACACACACACACACCTGGCGTGTTTTCAAGCCAACCTGGGGATCTGAAACTATGCTTGGCCATGTGGCTTCCACCACTGCAGTTAAGTTTGCTACTAACTGTCACCAGGCTGGGTCTTGATTTGTGGTTCTATTTATTTGCTTGAAAGCTTAAAATAACCTTTTGCTGTAATAACATAAATGAAGAATATTATCATTCCTAGCTTCTGTTTTTCTCCCCCTCATCAGTCATTTCTGCTTCTGTCAGCAAAAAAAGACCGACTGCCAAGAAATATCCACGTCTCAGAATTATCACTGAAAAGTCTTTTTGAGGTAAGGTGGTTTCCTGAAACATAAGGTTTCAAATCAGGCCACGTCAGCCTTGTATCCGGGACCATTTCCTTTAGCTGCCACACCACAAATTTATTACTTAAAATAACCTTCTGTTTGGGTCACAGCGAATCCACATTTTACCGATTCCAAACTTTATGGGTAAAGGGGTTTGAAGTTTCATATTGATGTAGTCATTCTCATAATTCTTCCTGTGTGTTCTTTTCTTTTATTTTTCAGAAATATGTCTTCATTGGGCTTTATGAGAAAATGGAACAGGTGCCCAAGTTAGTCCAGTGGCTCATCTCCATTGGGGCCAGTATCGAGAGCATAGGACCGTACCCTCTTCATGCCCTCATGAGACTCTGTATCCAAGCCAGTGAGTGTTCTCCCAGTTAGACATCTGCCGGGCCACTCTTCCTGCCCTGGGCTCTGGGGCACCACTGAGCTCAAGTGAAACCATCACAGAGCCACTCAGATACGGGATATTTATTTATTTATTTTTAAAGTGTTTTTTTAATTTTTAAATTATTTAATTTTATTTATTCATTCATTTATTTTAATTCAACCAGACACACACACACACACACACACACACACACACACACACACACAGAGAGAGAGAGAGAGAGCGAGAGAGAGAGCGAGAGAGAGAGAGAGAAAGTGAGAAAGCAAGCTGCCAGGTCTAGGACTTGAACCATGGCCGGCCATGTGGGAGTGTCTGGCGCCTTAACCACCTCACCATCTGCTGGTCCCCCAGATGCAGAATATTTCAATGATTTGAATATTCCAACAATTTGACTGTTCAGATGAAGCGACATTGTTGTCTCCCTTGGGACCTGGTACCTCCAGGAGGCCCCAGATGACACAATTCTATGTTCCTAGACAGATTCTGGCAACAGAGTAGAGCACTGGGACCCGAGGAAGACAGGTCGCCTTCGCTGGGCAGAGCTCCCAGGAGAGCTGTGGGTCTTCCCTCTGGCGACTTTGGTCTTTCCCTCCCGCTTCATTTCCTCTCTCACCCAAAGGCTTGACTAAGATGGTCTTGGGACTATGGCCTGGGGAAATCCCAAGGGAAACATAGGCTGTTGCTGATATAGTTTGTGTTTTTTAAAAAAAAGATTGCTAATTTCATTAATTTTTTCCCCCAAAACTCCATCAGCTGGTTATAGAATTTAAATACTGAAATAATTTTATTTTATCATGAAGATATTTACCATATCATTTTATTGCCAGAAGAGACCTAGAGACCTTGGCTAGTCTACCTCTCCTAGGTTGTGTCGTCTTCTTAGGAAGGGGGGAAGTGTAGGGTGGACAGGGCTTTGAGATCTCAGACCCTCTTTTTGCTTCAGTCATGTTTTTCCTACTATTATCTATTTCATATATTGGGGAATCCACAGAGATTTTATTCTTTTTTTTTTTAATTGCTAGAGGGTACACTCTTCAGAGAGAGAGAGAGAGAGAGAGAGAGAGGAGAGAGAGAGAAAGACAGAGAAAGAAGGAGAGAAAGAAGGGGCATCTCCCCAGTGGGGCATGGTCATGCTGCAATGTTTATTTTTTTGAAAACTTTCTTTTTTTTTTTTTTTTTTTTTAAAGAATTATTTATTTATTTAATTCTGTTTGCTGTTGTTATTATTATTGTTACTATATTTTTTTGGGGGGGAAGTGATTTTTGCTATAGGGTGCATGTGCTTGCCAGAGAGACAGAGACAGAGAGACAGAAAGTGAGAAATCACCCCCCACAGGGGGTATGGCCATGCTGCAATTCCTTCTCCTTCACTTTCTTCTCTGGACTTTGAGCACACATGCACACACACCCGGCATAAGTTTTAAGCCACTGGGTCTGGGACTCAACCCATGGTCGACTATGCGGAAGTCCAGCAACATAACTGTTACACCATCTGCTGGCCCCTGTTATTATTATTGTTTTAATTTGACAAGGAAGAGAGAGACAGAGAGAGAGAGTGGAATAGTGAGAAAGCAAGCCTCCAGGTGGGAGTCCAGCGCCTTAACAACTATGCCACCTGGTGGCCCCATGCTGCAATATTTTTTCCTCCATTTTCCACCCCATCAGAATGTGGGGCATGCCACAAATGAGTCTGGCATGTTTTTCAAGCTACGGGGCCAGGACTCGAACTGTGATCAGCCATGTGGGATCAGGCTCCAGTGCACAGTGCTTAACCACTGTGCTACAGGGCGGCACCAAGACTTCATTCATACACAGGGATTGGTGGATAAAACATTTGAAAGTAAAGCTCGATTAAGTGTAATGTAATACAGTTCTCCTAGTTTCAAATTAGGAAACCGGAGCACAAGGAAATGTGCTTTTGGTTACGAGCGCTGTAATCCCTGATGAGTTTGCTCTGAGTTAGTTCCTGTGTTATCGATGATATCTGTGAAATCAATCCTTCAAGTCTACCCCTGATTCACTTCTCAGGAGACATGGCGACAAAAGGTGCCAGAGTTGTTAGAGGTGTGTGGCTTACCTAGATCGTAAGAGCTGTGAGGGAGGACTAGGAGAAGGATTTGAAACACGTGTCCTAGTGATAGTAGAAAGTAGGTCAGTCTTCTTTTTTTTTTTTTTTTTTTGAGAGGTTTTTGCTATAGGGTACGTGCACTCGCCAGAAATACAGAGAGACAGAGAGCAAGAAATCACCCCCTGGGGGGATAGTCACACTGCAATCCCTTCTCCTCCATTCTCCTCTCGGGATCTTGGTCACACACGCACATGTGCCCGGCATGAGTTTAAGACACTGGGTCTGGGACTTGAACCACAGTTTACTACATGGGAGTCCAGCAACATAGCCATTATGCTAACTGCTGGTCCCAGAAGTAGGTTAGTCTTCTAATCAGAGGTGTTGGCTTGGTTATTGAAGTAGAGGCTGTGGAGTTCCGCCCGATCCTCTTTGTCACCAGTGCCCCTGCCCACACTTACAGTCAGTATGGGCTCCTAAGGACGCGTAGCCCCTCCTTACCCAGAGAACTGCTCTTTGCCAACAGGCACCACTTCTCAGGGGGATCTTCCCTCAGATCTGCTCCCCCGGCCCCCAGGTCCTTCTGTAGCTCTTAACTGACAGGCACTGCATGGAGATGCAGAAGGCTAGCCCTGACCTCAAGATGGCAGCCGTAGTGAGATTCGTGCTTTAATTCCTGCTTTAGAGCTTGCCAAAGGGATCAGGCTGGAGCAGAAGGGAGCTTAAGCCACTTCCATGTCTGGCTCCTTTCTCTGCCCTGTCCTGCTTCCCTCACTCTTTTCTCCTGACATTTTTCTTTCTTTTTTTTCTTTCTCTCTCTTTCTTTCCTCCTTTCCTCCCTTCCTCCCTTCCTCCTTTCTTTCTTTCTTTCTTTCTTTCTTTCTTTCTTTCTTTCTTTCTTTCTTTCTTTCTTTCTTTCTTTCTTTCTTTCTTTCTTTCTTTTCTTCCTTTTCTTTTCTTTTCTTTCTTTCTTTCTTTCTTTCTTTCTTTCTTTCTTTCTTTCTTTCTTTCTTTCTTTCTTTCTTTCTTTCTTTCTTTCTTTCTTTCTTTCTTTCTTTCTTTCTTTCTTTCTTTCTTCCTTTCTTTCTTCCTTTCTTTCTTCCTTTCTTCCTTTCTTCCTTTCTTCCTTCTTTCTCTTTCTTAGTTAATTGCAGGTATGAGAATCCTTGGATCAGGCTTCTAGGGAACCTGATCTAAGATTATTATGACTAACTTTCCATCAGTGCTCCTTAATGTACAAATTCCCGAGAGCTTCCCCAAGCCGCATTAGTGGTGGGTGGGAATGTGCCAGAGTCCCCATCCGTTACCTCATACTGGTACACTGGACTTGCTTTGCTGATACTTCGTATGTAGAAAGTATTAGAAGGGGTGGCTTCGTGGCCTCATGGTTAGGGGATCCAGATCCCACATACCTGACTGTGGTTTGAATTGCAACCTCGGCAGCTTGAGAAACACACCAGATGCGCGCGCATGCCCAAATCCTGACAGGATGGAGAAATGGAGGGGATTGCAATGTGACCGTGCCCCACCAGGAGTGCTTTCTACCTGTCTCTCTATGTGTCTGTGTCTGTCTGTCTTCTCTGGTGAGTGCATGTGGTCTTTGGCAGAAAAATAAAAATAAAAATAACATCAGGAATTCATTTTAATTCCCTTCAGAGGAAAACCACCTTTTTAGGTGGGTCATGGACCATAAGCCCGAGTGGAAAGGCTGCATCAACCAGAAGGACAAAGATGGCTGCACCGTCCTGCATGTGGTTGCCGCCCACACCCCAGGGTACCTCATCAAGAGTAAGTAGCCACTCCTCCCTGGACAGTGCTGCGGCCGGCGGGGCTTCCAGGCATTTGGAAACCCACACAGCTCACTCATCCCATCCCGTGGCAGGCCTAGAGGCCTAAACTTTCCCCTGAATTCAGCATGACTGGGAGGGTGAGCATGTAGAAAGGAGGTGAGGGGACCAGCAGATGGTGTAATGGTTACGTCGCTGGACTCCCACATAGTTGACCGCGGTTCAAGTCTCAGATCCAGCAGCTTAAATTCACACCAGGGGCGTGTGCGTGTGCCCAAAATCCCTAGAAGAGAATGGGGGAGAAGGGATTGCAGGGTGTCCATCTCCCCTGGGGGGTGATTTCTCGCTTTCTGTCTCTCTGTCTCTCTCTGTCTGTCTGGCGAGTGCACACGCCCTATAGCAAAAACCTCTCCAAAAAAAGAAAAAAAAAAAGAGGAATTCTCCCATATTTTCTTCTAATGCTGTGTGATTTCATTCTTTTACATTTAGATCCCTGATCTAGTGAAGTTTAGTATAAGGGTCAACATTTATCTTTCCATATGGCTACTTCTGTGTCTTAGCACCATTTATTGAAAAGTCTCTGTTGGGGCCAGCAGATGGCGTAATGGTTATGTCACTGGACTCCCACATAGTCGACCGCAGTTCAAATCCCATATCCGGTGACTTAAAACTCATGCTGGACTCGAGTGCATGGGTGTCCAGAATCCTAAGAAGAGACTGGAGAAGAAGGGATTATGACACGGCCATCCCCCTGGGGGGGTGATTTCTCACTTTCTGTCTCTCTCTCTGTTTCTCTGGCAAGCATACACATTCTATAGCAAACATCTTTCTCTTAAAAAAAAGCCTCTCTTGACCTCAGTGGTTTAAGATGCCTTTAATTCTGGACTTTGTTTTATTCTACTCACACCAATTAAGATGACTAAGGTTAACAAGACAGTCATAAGTGTTGACATGGATAAAGAAAAATCGGAACCTTTGTACATTGCTGGTGGGCAAGAAAAATGGAGCATCTGCTTTGGAAAATAGTCTAGCAGTTTCTCAAAAGTCAGAATTGCCATATTCCTAGGAATACCACTCTTAGGACTATACCTAAGAGAAATGTAAAGGTGCTCAAACAAAAACTTGTACATGATTATTCATAGTGGCATTATTCATAAGCACCAAAAAAGTGGAAATAGTCCAAGTCTCTATCAAGTGATGAATGGATAAACAAAATACCCATACAATAGAGTATTAGTTAGCCATAAAAAGAAAGTATTAACCTTGAAAACATCATGCTAAGTGAGGGAAGCCAGGCGCAAAAACCCACATCTTACATGATTTCATTCATATGAAATGTCCAGAATAAGGAAGTCCCTAGGGATAGACAGTAGATTATGAGTTCCTAAGAACTGGAGGAAGAGGGAATGGTGAGCAATTGTTAATGAGTATGAGATTTCTTTTGGGGGTTATGAAAATGTTCTGGAATTGGATAGTAATGATTGTATAGCTTCCTAATTATATATAAAGTTATATTAAACACTTTAAAAGGATGTGTTTTATGGCATATGAACTATACCTCAATTAAAAAAAATTTTTTTTTGGAGAGGCTTTTGTTATAGGGCGTGTGCGCTTGCCAGACAGACAGACAGAGACAGAGAGAAAATGAAAAATCACCCCCCAGGGGGCATGGCCATGCCTCAATCCTTTCTCCTCTGTTCTCCTCTCGGGATCTTGGGCACGCACGCACATGTGCCCTGCGTGAGTTTTAAGCCATTGAGTCCGGGACGCGAACCGTGGTCGACTACATGGAAGTCCAGCGACATAGCCATTACGTTAACTGCTGGTCCCGGATCGAGGTGATTTTTAGAAGGATTTTAATCGTCTCTTAGGATGATACCCTGGAGGCCAGGAGTTTTACCTTCTGGGGATGGATACTTTAGTAACTATCTTAGTTTTCTATGCTTTTTTTTTGAGAGATTTTTACTATAGGGCACATGTACTCACCAGAAAGACAGAGAGAGACAGAGAGACAGAAAGTGAGAAATCACCCCCTAGGAGGGATGACCATACCGCAGTTCCTTCTCCTCCATTCTCCTCTCGGGATCTGGGGCATGCATGCACACGTGCCTGGCGTGAATTTAAGCCACCAGTCCAGGACTCGAACCACGGCTGACTACATGGGAGTTCAGCGACATAGCCATTATGCTAACTGCTGGTCCCAGTTTTCTATGCTATGTAACAAATCACCATAAACTTACACCCATTTAACTCAGTCCTTTAGGACAGCCCTCTGGTATGATGTGACTGAGTCTTCTGCTCAGTGTCTTACGAGGCCGACATGAAGGCATTGGCTCCATGTCTGTTCTCATCTGAAGTTCTGTACCTTTCTCGAGCTCACCTGCGTGTGGCAGAATCCAGAATCCAGGTCTTTGCGGTTGCTGGACCAAGGTCTCTGTTTCCCTGCTAGGTGTCAGTCAGAGGCTGCTCTCAGCATCTACCGGCCTCACACACGCCTTGTTCTGCAGTCCCCTGTGTCTCCAAAACCAGCAGGGGAGAATTCCTTGAGCATCAACTCCCTCTCATACCTCGAATCTCTAACCTCTGTCATCTCTGACCTTGAGCACCATCTCTGACCTCTAGAACTGTACCTTTAGGACTCACGTGACTAGTCTGGTACACCGAATCACCCTGTCGTCCTCTATCTCTCCCCCTTTCAGGATTTTGGACTCGCATACACACATGCACATGCTTCTCAAGACCTCCAGGATTCAAACCACATTGTCAGCCATGTGGAATCCAGTCGCCCTAACCACCACACCAGGGCAGCCCTAGAATCTCCGTATCTTAACGTCAACGGATTATATTCGCGAAGTCTCATCTAGCAGCAGAGGGTTGTGTTTGACTGAAGAATTGGGAGAAGGTGTCCCATGGGTCGGGACCCTTGGAGGCTCTTAGAATTCTGCCTACCAGAGTAAGATTCTCAACAGGTACGAAGTAGGACTGCACTTACTTATTTTGAACAAGGAGAGAAGGGCAGTTGTGACTGGGAGGATGAGAAAGGAGACCACCATGAGCAGGATGATACCTGGCATAAGGGCACCCGATCAGAGGGTGGATTTTAGCCAATCTTCATGTGCAAGGTGGAGACCTGCACGTTAGAATGCACGCATTGCTTTCACTCTCTGTCCCCACGTAAGTGTTGGAGTACTCCCAGGGATATACCTGTTCCATTCTGAAAACTGTTGCATCTGCGGTTCCAGAGACACCTCGGTGCTTGGCAAATTGATATGTCAGAGCAGCAGATGGAGCTGGCAGCCAGAGCGTTGGGCTGGAGAGTGGTAACAGAGACAACAAGCCCCCTGATGCCAAAGCCATTGCCATTTTCTTCTCCTGTCCCCCAGATAGGCTTTTTTTTTCCTGGAAGAATATTCTGTTTCCTCTCTAGGGAATAAAGAAACCTAAGTCACAGCTTGCTGTTAGCCTTACAGCTCTAACTGTTGCCTAGTAACCAGATTCCCCCTCTCCTTGCTCATTGCCAGGGAGAGAGGAGAAAGGTAGAGAGGAGTGCACTTCTGAACCTCTTAAAAGCAATTGTCCTTCCCACTCCACTCAGGACTCTGCTTTGGGGAGTTGGCTGGACTACCCAAGGCCGACAGTGCAGGTGCTCGGGCAGGACACTGGAAGAAGAGCACTCCTGGGAACATCTCCTTATGGAAGGGACCATGATCATTCTTCCTTCTCCTTCTGGCCTACCCTAGGACAGACAGAGGACGTGCAGATGCTCCTGCACTTTGGGGCAGACCCCACTCTGCTGGATCGCCAGTCCCGATCCCCTGTGGATGTCCTGAAGAGGAATAAGAACTTCAAAGCCATCGAGAAAATCAACAGTCACTTGGCAAAGCTGGCTGCGTGTTCTAAGGACCTAACAGGTACAGTTTCCAGGGAGTTAACTTTTTTGGGGGGGCTAAAGCTGGTTCAGTGTATCTCTTCTTTGCACATGTAGATGGAAGTGATACTCCCCTAGTCTTTGGAAAACTTGTAGGTTCTTCAGAAAGCTAGAATGAGACTTTATTTAGAGAGCATCTATGATATTTTGGGAACTTCTCCAGGTCCATCTCTGGACAGTATGGGTGATTTTTTTTCCATGCATGCAAAAGAGGAAATACATTTAAACTCAACAGGAAAGTAAAAAAAAAACAAAAAACAAAAAAAAACCAAGCCTACTCCTCAGAAACAATCCCCGCCAATAACTTAAAATACACTTATAGCTCTGGTTGTTTTTTATATTTCAATTTATTTATTTGCATTCATTCACTGTACATCATTACAGCATACAAAATGAGATTTTCCATCCAGAGTACACTATATATTGTCTCAATCAAGCACATGAACATACATGTTATTGTCAGCAAATAATTTTCCATTTCTTGTTTTCTGTATGTTTTGCTCCCGCCCCCCCATCCTTGATTCCCTATCTCTTACCCTCTGCCATCTCCAACTCTCCTCCCACACTGTCTCTGGTATCTATGTTTGCTTTCGATACTGTTTTCCTCCCACATTTTATTGAATTACTAAAGACCTTAATTAATCTAAATATTTTCATAGCAAACACAGGTGATATATATGTTTCCACGAACACAAATCTAACTTTACACATTCTATAAAGTAGCACCTAGCTGGGGCTATATATCTTACTGCAGTCATTGAATAGATTTTTTTTTTCCTGAAACTTTTTTTTTTTATAACTTAATTTACATTCCTTCCCTAAGCATCATCACAGCATACAAAATGTGATTTCCCATCCGGTATATACTTAATCATTCGTATTATAAACAACAACAAAAAAAAAAGAAAGAAAAAAAGAAAAAATTGTAATTACTGTTTTTCCTTTTTTTAAAAAAAAATTAGAGCGATAATTAACAAGATAAAAGGTGGAGCTGAGAGCAAGAGAAAAACTTTGTCTCTCTCTGTTTCTTGATTTATCAGTCTGGAACAGCATCTGCTGACAGGCTACTGTACCAGAGTGCTTAGCTGAGGCAGGCTTATTTGTTAGAGTTTTGTCTAATGATGTTATTTGTACCATTTACATTTCGTGCCTTAAATCTTCAGTTGTTCATGCTTCCTCTATAGATTGATTCCCCAAACTGAAAAGTAATGAATGGTATTTATATGGTAGTTGATTATGTAAATATTTTTCTTTCTGCAACTGGTAGCGTGGCTGGACCCATAGGAAAGAGTCACCATACGTCCTGAAGGCTTTGTTCTTTAAGCATCTCGGTTCAATGAAACTCATCTATTTTTATGCTTATTGTAGTGTTTGCACTCATGTATGACTCTTGTGGCTCATGTTATCTGCTGTATACATTTCTTTATTAATCTGCTAGAGTGCCTAGTCAAGTAAATTTCTCACAGAGGCATGAACAGTAGACTTACGGAATTTTTGGAAGTGTCTTTATTTTATCCTGATATTGACTGCTTAGGCCTCAGAGTTCATTGATAGCAAGTTGTACTTTCCCCCTACATTCGAACCTCTTTGAAATGAGAATGTGTTTTATTTATTTAATTAATTTAGGTTTTCTTTTCTTTTTTTTTTTTTTTTGAGATGTTTTTGCTATAGGGTGCATGTGCTCGCCAGAAAGACAGAGAGAGACAGAGACAGAAAGCGAGAAATCACCCCCCAGAGGCATGGCCAGGCCGCAATCCCTTCTCCTCCATTCTCCTCTTGGGATCTTGGGCACGCACGCACATGCACCCAGTGTGAGTTTAAGCTACTGGGTCCAGGACTCCAACCACAGTTGACTACATGGGAGTCCAGTGACATAGCCATTACGCCAACTGCTGGTCCCCCTTTTGGAATCTTATTAAAGTGCGAATTTTTGATTTAGTTTGTTCAAGGCAGAACCAAGATTCTGCTTTTCTCATCAGGTGCCAGGGGATGCCATGGACCACTTTGAAGGAGCAAAGCTTTAATCCTAAGTAGTCAGAATGACAGAACCGTCCTCACACGCCTTTGCTGGCTACCACTAGATGGCAACGTGTGCACTTTATTTAATGGCTGCTGCTGCTCAGCTCTTCCCTTATTTCCAAGCACAGCAAGTCTGGAGCCTTTGTTCTGTGCACAGTTGTCTGGGAGCCCTCCCATTCTCTAGCCCTTGGCTTTCCTAGGGAGCTCAGATCCAGACCTCTGAAGCTGCTGCTCTCTGGTCCTCAGAGATGCCCAGCTGCTCTCTGCTCTGTGCTCAGTTCCGGGATGATGCCTGCTTTCAGTTAATGCGGGCGTGGGTATTGCCTTGAAGGCTGTACATGTCATTTTTTTCCTTTTTATTAAGTCGATGTTTTTGGTGTTTTTTAGAAAAATTTATGAACTATAGGAAAGGAAATGTTAAGTCTTTATATAAACCTACCTGCCAAAAAAAAAAAAAAAAGGAATGGGTTTGTGATTTGGTCATTTAGTCTTGGTCCACATATTTATTATTATACATTTTTATTTTCCTTGATGAAAATGGGATGGGTATGTAAATTGAAATTGATATTATTGTATGTAATAAAACCTGTTTTGACTTTAATAAGTTGAAAGGAAGATTTCAGGCAAAAATGAAATCCGTCTTTTTTAAACGACTTATTTATTTTCTAATACTTCTGGGTACTGTTGTTTCACAAGATCGCTTTAATTTTAGTTTCAAATCTGCTTACACATGTATTTATTAAGTATAATTATAGATTTGTGAAAATATAGTTTTCCATGAAAACAAAAATTTATTGTAATTACACATTAGTGTATTTTTTTTTCTTTTTTTGGAGAGATTTTTCTCGCTATAGGGCGCGTGCGCTCGCCAGACAGACAGAGAGAGACATAGAGACAGAAAGCGAGAAATCACCCCCCAGGGGGGATGGTCACGCTGCAATCCCTTCTCCTCCAAAAAAAGGAATGGGTTTGTGATTTGGTCATTTAGTCTTGGTCCACATATTTATTATTATACATTTTTATTTTCCTTGATGAAAATGGGATGGGTATGTAAATTGAAATTGATATTATTGTATGTAATAAAACCTGTTTTGACTTTAATAAGTTGAAAGGAAGATTTCAGGCAAAAATGAAATCCGTCTTTTTTAAACGACTTATTTATTTTCTAATACTTCTGGGTACTGTTGTTTCACAAGATCGCTTTAATTTTAGTTTCAAATCTGCTTACACATGTATTTATTAAGTATAATTATAGATTTGTGAAAATATAGTTTTCCATGAAAACAAAAATTTATTGTAATTACACATTAGTGTATTTTTTTTTCTTTTTTTGGAGAGATTTTTCTCGCTATAGGGCGCGTGCGCTCGCCAGACAGACAGAGAGAGACATAGAGACAGAAAGCGAGAAATCACCCCCCAGGGGGGATGGTCACGCTGCAATCCCTTCTCCTCCATTCTCCTCTCGGGATCTTGGGCACGCACGCACACGCGCCTGGCGTGAGTTTCAAGCCACCGGGTCTGGGACGCGAACTGCGGTCGACTACATGGAAGTCCAGCGACATAGCCATTACACTAACTGCTGGTTCCCACATTAGTGTATGTTTTAATAAAGAAGTCATCCACAGTCTTCTATCTACCAGTATGATACCATTTATTGATATTCAGCAACTTTTCTTCTATGTGTTTTTGTTATTGATGAGTTATTCTGAGTTTGTTCTTAATGTCTGGAACTTTCTCTGATCTGTAACCACCTTCATAACTAGTCTGAACCATAAAATCATGCATTTATTATATAGCTGTATCTAAGCATCTCTGTTGTTAAGCTTAGAATGTTTCTATTCATTTTCATGTGACTTTCACATTAAACTAATCTTTCTGGGGGAAGAATGATACTCCTGGAAACTTTTTGCTTTTTCTTTTTGAGGTTTTGCCACAGGGGGCCTGTACTCACCATTGAGAGACAGAGAGAGGGAAAGTGAAGAATCACTCCCTAGGAGGGATGGCTACATCACAGTCCCTTCTCCTCCATTCTCCTCTCAGGATTTTGGGCATGCACGCAAACATCCCTGATGTGATTTTCAAGCCAGGGGTGTCCGGGACTCAAACTGTGCTTGGCCATGTGGGAATTCAGTGCCTTAACCACTATGCCACCTGCTGGCCCCCCAAAAGCTTTTAATGGCATGGTTCAGGGAGATAAACAAGTTACAATCTAGTTGATGGTGAAGGAAGTTCTTTTACAAAGGATCTTCGTTTTTTGTAGTTTTCATTATTTTTCTCTGTGCTAACAACATTTCAGGATGACAGCAGGAGGCAAAGACCAAGGTGCCACCCAGACACTGTGACACCATACACGTGTTCTCTGTCTCAGAGTGTCTGGCCGAGGTGCTCTGATTCTTCCTTTGTCAACTACATGTGGCTGCACGGAGGGGTAGAGAATTATAGTTATTTTTGAAAACCACTTAGGCCAAGCTTATCTGTTGTGGTTTCGCAGGACTCAGCAACGGTGACAGACCTGCTAGTGACGGTGACAGCTTCCGGAAGGCCTCCGAGCAGCTGGTGAAGTATCTGAACTCGGGAGGCCGGTCACTGCATAAAAACTTTCTGAAACACGAAGTGGTGCAGAGGTTCTTGCGCCTCCTTTCTACTCTGCAAGGTAATCCCCCCCCCCAGCATATGCAGTTGTGTTAAAGAGGTTTTATACTGCTTAAACTGTTTTAAAACATTTAAAAAAATTAATGTAAAAAATAAATGCATGTATTCATGAAACATTCAAGCACTAGAGAAGGTTTGTCATATACCCTAAACTTTAGGCCCTAAATGCTGTATCTAGAGGCATCCTTTTTTATTAGTCTTTCACATATACTCTTAGCATTGCTCTTCGCATATACAATCATTTTTAATGATTTTTTTTTCTTCTGGAGCTGTTTGCTAATGTTAGAGTATAAAGCTATTACAGAATTGGATGTTCATTTCTTTCTCCTTATGGGGGAAATTAGGAAACTTCCAGAAAGGACCTTTTGGTAATTGGGGAATACTCTACACATTCTAAGTAGGTGAAATTTACCATTTTTAAACTTGACATTTCATAAGGCTGAAGGGTCTCAGTTTCACAGATAATGCAGGAAGGCATGGCCAGAGGAATCAAAAATGCTTTTCAAGGAATGCTGACACCAGAGTATTGAAGGCTTGGAGTTGTGCATTCAAGTCTTGGCTCTACCACTTTCTAGATCTGTAGCCTTAGGCCAATTACCTAACCTCTTTGAGCTTCAATTTCCTCATTCCTGTCTTGGCTGGGAACAGTCTTCCTCAGATAATGGGTGCAGAGCACTTAGTCTAGTATCCTACACATGAAATGCTCAGACCCATTAGCTGTTAGCAGGGGGTAAGGCAAGACTAGGTTGCCTGGCCTTTCTCACTTGAATATGAGTGGGTCAGGGATCAACAGCACATCCCAGACTCTAGGATGGGACCTCTTTTTGTGACATCTATTAAAGGCAGACATCTTTTGCAAACCACATCTAGGAAGCCATTGGTTTTTTGAGCTTAATGTTATTTGACCCATGACCCATGAAGACTGTCCTTGTTTTTTGTTTTTTTAAAGAATGAATTTATTTAGCTTTATTTACTTATTTAAATTCGACCAGAGAGGGACAGAGTGAGAGAGAGAGAGAGAGACAGACAGAGACAGAGACAGAGAAAGAGAGAAAGTGAGAAAACAAGCTGCTAGATCCAGGACTCGAACCGCGGTCAGCCATGTAGGACTCCAGTGCCCTTAACCTCCATGCCACCCGCTGGCCCATGTCCCTGTTTATACTTCAGGTTGTGAAAATAAAGGGAACCAGCAGTTAGCGTAATTGGCTATGTTGCTGGACTCCCATGTAGTCAACCTCAGTTTGCACCCCGGACCCGGTGGTTTAGAACTCACGCCAGGCGCGTGTGCGTGCATGCCCAAGATCCTGAGAGGAGAATGGAGGAGAAGGGATTGCGGCGTGACCATCCCCCCTGGGGGGTGATTTCTCGCTTTCTGTCTCTATGTCTCTATCTGGCTAGCGCACGCACCCTATAGCAAAAACCTCTCAAAAAAAAAAAAAAGAAAAAGAAAAGAAAAAAATATCTGGTGTTTGGTAAAGATCTAATGTGAGGCCACCGAAGGGGATGCTATGTCTTGTACGTCCTTTGTGTCTTGTACGCTCTCTGTTTTTCTGTGGGGGATTGTATGTGTGGGTATGGATTCTTTCCCTCACTTTAGTGAGAGGTGACTTTCTTTTCTCCCCTCTGTTCCTTACTCTTTATGTCTTCCTGAAGTTCTTCTTTCCGTTATTTTCCAGGGTTTGGTGGGACTCTAATCTGCCTAGCGTTCTAACAATTTTTTCTCTTTTACTTTTACCCTTTCTTTCCTTTTCTGTCCTAATTGACCATATGTTAGGACACTTTTTGTTGAAAGTGATAGACCTAACTTGTTTCAAATTAGCAAAAAAGTGACTTTTTTAAAGTTTTTTTTTTCTTTTTGAGAGTTTATTCATTTATTTTTCTGCTTTAGGGTGTATGCACTCTCCAGAGAGACAGAAAGTGAGAAATCACCCCCCAGGGAGAATGGCCATGCCACAATCCCTTCTCCTCCATTCTCCTCTCAGGATCTTGGGCACGCATGCACACGTGCCCTGTGTGAGTTTAAGCCACTGGGTCCGGGACTCAAACCACGGTCGACTACATGGGAGTCCAGCGACATAGCCATTACGCTAACTGCTGGTCCCGACTCTCGTAATACAAATGTCAGAGAGGGCTTCAGACACAGCTGGCCTTGGGGACCCATTATCTCTTGTCTTTCAACTTACCTGTCTTCTGGCTCTGTGGAGACGAGAGCCCAGTCTCTAACCTCTGACGCGTCCAGCATTTTTTAACCTGTGGACCCCTCTCTCTCCCTCTCTCTCTCTCTTTCTCTCTCTCTTTATGGTTTGAACCAAAGTCCTAGGCTTCCATTTTGATCACATTGTATACCTCTGAACTAAGACCGTGGTCAGGAAGGTGGAGAGTCTTTATTGGATTAGGCCCAAAGCATATGCTGTCCCGCCCTATCTGCACCTAAGTACAGTGTGCGGGGGTCGGGGGTGGAAAGTGTTTCCAGAAGATGCATGAGTAGATTCTGGGAGACAAAATTGCAAATGTCTATTAAAAAAAATTTTGCCTTTTGCACTTCTATTCTAATTCTTGTAATAGGATGATAGACTAGCCTATATTTAACTTTTTCTTATTTTAAAATGAGCAGTCTATCTATTAACATTATTCATGTTAGAAGACTTCAGAGAAAGATGGGAAGCAAAACTAGCAAATGCAAATCAAGTTGTTCTTATTTAGGTAATCTTTGATTTCTCCCCTTCTGTTCTTCTCTGGTTTCTTATTGGTGAGATTGCTAGACAAAAGACACAATGCCCAGTTGAATTAGAATTTCAGATAAACAATGAATAATTTTTTCAGTATAAGTATGTCCTAAATACTGTGTGAAATATACTAAAAATGTATTTGTTGCTTATCTGAAATTCAAATGTAACTTGTATTCTGTATTTGTATTTGCTAAATTTGGCAATCTACTTACTGAAGATCTATTTTAGAAGTTTTCTACCCCCATGGGACCAGAAGTTAGCATAATGTCTATGTTGCTGGACTCCCACGTAGTCGACCATGGTTCAGGTCCTGGGCCCAGTGGCTTAAACTCACGCCGGGCACGTGTGCGTGTGTGCCCAAGATCCCGAGAGAATGGAGGAGAAGGGATTGGGGCATGGCCATCCCCCCTGGGGGGGTGGTGATTTCTCACTTTCTATCTCTCTGTTTCTCTCTTTCTGGCGAGCACACACACCCTATAGCAAAAACCTCTAAAAAAAAAAAAGTTTTCTACCCCCCAGGGCCAGCAGATGGTATAGTGGTTAAGGCCCTGGACTCCCACATGGCCAACTGCAGTTCTAGTCCTGGACCTGGTGGCTTGCTTTCTCACTTTCCCTCTGTCTCTCTCTGTCTCTGTCTCTCTCTCCCTCTCTGTCTTTGGTGAGCACATGTACCCTATAGCAAATTTTAAAATAATCATCATCATCATCATCATCATAAATAGAGTTAAATATATAATTCTTTTGGGGGGAAAATAGTCCCTGAAGATTTACTACTAGCAGTTTGAAATGGGATAGCCATTATCCTATCTCCAGATAGCACAGAGCAAACGGAAACACTTACACACAATGTCATTGATACATAGTTAATCACGATTCTTTACAACTTGACTTTCACATTATTGTAAAGTATCTACTTGTATTTCAGTGTTTCTTATGCAGGGTACTAGCTTAATATTATGCAAAAATGTAGCCTTTTTGATCTCAGTAACACGTCTCACACACAACTGTTCTGCCTTGTCCATCTTCATTCTGCTTTCTCCTTGGCCAGCTTAAGTGTTCTCCATGAGGGTATTTCTAACCTCCCTGTTTGCAGTTTCCCCAGGGCTTGAACATACTGATCTGTACTGTTAATTATGTATGTATTGAGTTGTAGTTGGGGGAGGAAGAGAAATCCTATGACCCTTTTTTGAAGTGTGGTTTATTCTTATTTTTGACAGAAATTCCTCCAGACCTGGTCTGTGAAATTAATCAAAATTGTGCCAACGCCTTCATGAAGTTCTTACTGGAGAAACAGAAATGGCCCGAAGTGCTTCTGCTGCTGACCCGCAAAGTAAGCGGGGAGCCCCCTCTGGGGGATTGTCTCATCAAAGACTGCCGCTTCTCAGACCTAGATATCTGCTCCATCATCCCCCACCTCTGTGCCTGGGACCAGCGGAGGATCCAGCTCCTGGGCTGCCTGATTGACGGTGGAGGTGAGAATGCCTAGGTGATAAGTGCTGGAGAGTTGTCCAAGGCAATGGCGTCTACCTGTCTTTCTTCTGATTTTGAAGACATTGGGAAATTCTGCCTCAGCCTCTCCCCTGTAGCCTATTGTTTGGAAAGAGCGACAAGGGTAGTGCTCTGTAAGCGAGCTGCCCCAGAGGAACTGCAGTGTTGTGGAATCCACTTACCCCCGTTCTCTTTCTCTCTTGTGTGGGACAGAGAGTAGGTGGAGGGTCCTTGCCTTTGGTCTAGCCCCCTGTGGGCATTTCCTCCTCACCTCTGGCTAGGCCTTCCTCCGAGTATGTTGGGTGGATCCTCGACAACTCTGCGGCCTTCCTTTCTGATCAACGGATTGGGATTTGAGAGACTTGTTTGTACAGTCATCTTTCTGGACGGGGTTTTATTTTGAAACAAATCTAGAGACACTGATGTCTTCCCACCCGCATCTCTCACCCCCACTAATGCTGCTATCAACCACGTGGCCTTAGGCTTACTGTTTCTGCCTTCATCTCCTCATTTATGAAATGGGAAGGAATATGAAATAAATGAATGCATTCAGTGTTTGGGTAGAGTTTCTTGGCTGTGTGGTTTTCTGCCTGCTTTATACCTTTCTTCCTTTTATTCATTCATTCACCAGAGAAAGTGAGAAATCATTC
>NW_006209795.1:0-484 GCF_000334495.1 Tupaia belangeri chinensis | reverse complement strand
ATCTATCCTATATCATTATCCAGTAAGGTCAATTGGAACATTAAGCTATAACTAACCAGTCAGGCATCTTTTTGGACATCTCTTTGTCTTACCACGCTAATTCACGTGCATATTTCTAGAACTGTACATTTTTTGTTGTTGTTGTTGAGAGGTTTTTGCTACTGGGCGTGTGCACTTGCCAGACAGACAGAGAGAGACAGAGAAACAGAAAGTGAGAAATCACCCCCCAGGGAGGATGGCCAAGTTGCAATTCCTTCTCCTCCATTCTCCTTTCAGGATCTTGGGCACGCATGCACATGCACCCAGTGCGAGTTTTAAGCCACCCGGTCCGGGACTCAAACCACGGTCGACTACATGGGAGTCCAGTGACATAGCCATTACGCTAACTGCTGGTCCCAGGAACTGTACATTTTGACTTTGGACGTAGATGAAAGTTTCAAAGATGAGTCAAGGAGTTTGTTCTGAAATTCTCATTTCACAAGTA
>NW_006209794.1:0-208 GCF_000334495.1 Tupaia belangeri chinensis | reverse complement strand
TGAACGAGGACCGGCGCTCCTGGACCGCGGCCGACATGGCGGCCCAGATCACCCAGCGCAAGTGGGAGGCGGCTGATAACGCGGAGCACTGGAGGGCCTACCTGGAGGGCAGGTGCGTGCAGTCACTGAGCACCTACCTGCAGAACGGGAAGGAGACGCTGCAGCGCACAGGTACCTGGGGCCGCGGGGGTTCCCGGATCTCCTGTCC
>NW_006209793.1:0-826 GCF_000334495.1 Tupaia belangeri chinensis | reverse complement strand
ATACCCAAATTCTTTAGTCCAATCCTGCCCACACATGTTTGAAGGGACATTCATCATTTTGGTCATGGCCGGGGCTTGTCTTCCTGCATGCGTGGCTTGTCCACTCTCCTCAAGCCCTTCCTAGGTGCCTGACCTTTGTATTTCTCATCAGGGCCTTTTGCCATGCTCCTCCCTGGAGGATGTGCATTCTGACCTTCATCACTGCTGGCCTTCAGGATCACCAGCTCCTCACCTCACTAAAGTCACTCAGCCACCTCCTCACCTCCCACCATTCTCTTTCCCACACCTTCATCCCTTCTGTCTCTTCCCTCAGCAACTGGAGTTGAGCTCTGCCTCCTATTGTTCCAGAGCCTCATAGAGGGTGGGCTGGGATGTGGACAATGCCATCTGGCTTATCTCAGCCTTTTCTGTGACTCCTTCTCCAGGACTTTGCCCACCTGCTCTCCTTCCTTTTCTTCCTATGCTCCAAATTCTAGCTCAGAGGAGAGTGTCCCCTGTTGCTTTACTGTCACTTTTCTCTTTCAGTCAGGTCCTGGTCTATCTTTGTGGATCTTGGCTCACATTCCTGTCTGGGAATCGGGGCCAATAAATAAAATGTTCATCTGTTTGCTCCAGGGCATCTTCAGAGTCCCTAAGCCAGACCCATTCCCATAGACATCTGGGAAAGCTCCTCATTCTCTAACTGTGATACACAGGGACAGCGTCCTGTCATCTCTGACACTGACAAAAGGGCTATTTACCAGGGACTAGGATGACCGAGTACATCGTGTTGTCAAGGTGTCTTCATTTCTGTCGAAATCTGAGTCTTGTTTCTGATTTTGAAAGA
>NW_006209792.1:9522-13739 GCF_000334495.1 Tupaia belangeri chinensis | reverse complement strand
TAGAGCTTGAAGGGAATTATGAAAAATGCTGCAATGTGAAAACATTCGTAGTGAAAGGCTTTTCGTGAGCGCTCACTCCCACACGCTGGGCTCTGAGCAGTGCCTGGGTTGGATCCATTGTGCAGATGTGTACCATGAGGTCAGCAGGTCCTGCAGTTGTAGAAGTCATCTTGGTCTCTGGGACCATCACATAACCTAGGAAGCAAGGAGAGCCATGATTACTCGGGTGCTTAGGTGGGGGATCCACATTCTGGCTACTCCCGGTAAGGTGTGAAGGCCTCAGAGTACTGGGAGCTGATAGACATGCCAGCTCTCAGGCCCCCACACCAGACCTACCGTATCAGAACCCCCAGGTGATTTGTATGCACAATAAAGTTTGAGAAGTGCTGGTCTATGTCTACTGACTCCACTACTTCCCTCAATTCAAGGTTTAATGAGCACCCACTGTGTTGTCGCATTGTGCTGAGTATTACAGATATAAAGATGAATAATGCATAGTCTTTTCTAAAGGACTGCTCACAGCTTATTTACTTATTACTTCTTCCCCTAGTCTCTTCCCAACACTCTGTGTTCTGGCTTTTGCCCTATCTCTTTACTGAAATGCTTCCTTTGAAGACCACTAATGACCTGCTTGTTGTCAAATTCAATTTTCTCCTCTCTGTAGCATTTAAAGCTCTGACCACCACCTACCACTTAATTCTGTGCTCTCTGGATTTTGCTGACACTGTGCCATCTTGGTCCTGCCTTTCTCACCCTCCCTCCCCCGACTTCATTTAACAGCCTGTTTTCATCTTTCCTAGGACTCTCTCCCACCTCAACCCGTACCTTCTTACCAGGTTACCTCATCCAGGTCCCTGACTGAATTGCTGTGATCAAGTTTTGGGTTCTTTATGAGTCTCAGAAATGCTCTTATTAAAAAGGGACCCCCGGCCTCTTGTTCTATAAATTCTTTTTTTTTTTTAAATTGAAAAACTATCAGTTGTTTCCAGTTGGGTATTCAACTTGGAGAGTGTCCCTGACAGGAGGGGAGAAAGTTTTCCTGAGTATAACAAATCATCTGCTGCTGCTGTAATAGTATCATAAACCTGGTGGCTTAAAGTTAATTCATTATCTTGTAGTTTTGTAGATCAGAAACCTAATGTGGGCCTCACGGGGCTAAAATCAAGGTATCTGGAATGCTGTGTTCCTTTCTGGAGACTCCAGAAGAGGATCTGGTCCCTGGCCTTTTCCAGTCCCTAGAGGCTGCCCACACCCTGGTTCTTCATCCCTCCCTCTGTCTTTAAAGCCAGCAATGGTGGGCTAAATCCTTCTCATACTTCCAGTCCTCTAATTTTCTGCAGTTTGAAAGGGGTCTCTGCTTTTAAAGACTCATGTGATTAGATTGGACTCTCCTGGATAATCTGGGATACTCTCCTGTCTCAAGGTTCTTAACTTTAATCACATTGCAAAGTCTCCTTTGTTACGTGTGTTAACATTTGCAGGTGCCAGATATTAAGACATGGACATCTTGGGAGCCTATTATTTTGCCACCACAATGTGACCGAGCAGAGTGGAAGGTAGTAGAAGGGGGTTGGAAGTGTCGTGCGTTCCTCACAGGAGGAGAAGGCCAGGGGACAGATCCTCTTCTAGAGTCTCCAGTCTAAAGTGCAGCTGAGGTACACCAGTCTATGAGGAACATGAGCCCCTAAACGGGGACAACAGGGTAGAGTAGTGATAGGTGGGGACATGGGGAGGTGGAGAGCTCAGGCTCAGCGGTGGCGCTGACGGCTTCTAAATCTACCTGCAATCATATGGCAGAACAGCCCCTCACATTCAGCAAGTTCAAAATGAAATGCTTTGTCTCCCTCCTGTCATTCATTCCTTTTGTTCTCCCTGTCTCTGTGAATGACGTCACAATTTAGCTTGTGTGTCAAGGCAAAAACTTTCATCATCCCACTTTCCTCTCCCTTAAACCAGCAGGCCACGGTCATGGTCACGGTCACTTCTGCTAAGTCTTTGCTTTGATTTCTCAAATATAGTCTACCGTCCTAGGCCCAGAGCAGGCTCCCGCATTCCACTTCTGTTAGCTAAGCCATCAGCCTTCCTGCCTCTGTGACTTCTGACTTCCGGCTATTCCCATTCTGATTTCAACTGATTTTCGACAAATCACCTCAATCTAGCCTACATGCACCAAGTACTGCTCATTGCCTTCAAGATCAAGTCCATACTCAGCATGATTTGCAAAGCCAATGTGGTAACAGTATCCACGTTGACCTTGTTTTTGCCAAATTTCACCCTGTACTCTATTTTGGCCTCCTTGAATTCTTGCTTTTCTTCAGTCATGCCCTTTCACGCTTTCCTACTTTAGCCACGTTGCTCCCTTCACCTGACCCTCCTGATCACGCAGGACTCAGTTCAGCTACCACCTCCTTCACCACTTCCAGGTAGACTTGGTCATGCCTTCCTCTACGGACTTGCAGAGCTTTTTGCACATGTTCCTTTGGCAGCAACTAGCAAACTGCCTTGTGCTTGCACGGGTGTGCATCAGTTTCCCATCTAGGCTCACTCAGCAATTTGGGGAGCTTCCTTCTTTGTCACCATGGACTTCCATTCATAGATTCTATCACTAAGAAAGTTTTATTGGCACCTATGGCTAGGTCTGCTTCCCCACTAGGCCATGCCATTCTTCCCTGCGTATTCACTCATGTTCCGCCATTGCATTGCGCAGTGGCTGCCCTACTCCAGGGGTCGCTCTTTATTTATTCAAATCGGACTTTTGCATCTAGAAAAGCTGATATTGGTTCCTGGGTACTATTGCTGAAAAACAGTCTGAGGCGAATCCACTGTTCCCCCCTATAGTTTTCTATTTGGAGGCCTTTAACTTTTATTGCCTTTTGTTCACTTAGTTGATCAATATTGTCTTTTATGTGTCAAGCGCCCTACAAGGCCAAGTGGAGAAGAGAGGGGAAATCAGAGAGGCTTGTATCCTCAGAGAGTCAAAGCTATTGCAGGATAAGACTGTACAGACAGTAGCTATGATGTCAAAGTTAGTGCTACCCTTCAGAACGAACAGCACTGTGGGTGTCCAGGAGAGCTCAGCTTGTATCCTGACAGGACAGGCCACTGGAACAATAACGCCACTAGGCCAGAGGGAGATTGAGGGAGTTTTGGAATGAGGCAGCATTTTACTTGGCCCAGAAATGGGATACAGGATTTTACAGCTGGTGAAGAAGATGGTGGAGGGCATTACAGAACGGAGGACCGACAGAAAATATCCCAAGGTGGAAAAACAAGGGAGGGAGAGTTGAGCAAGCCTCTAACATCTTTAAGAGCTGGTGAAAACCCTATACAATTAGCTTGGAAGCTGCTCAGATATGTCTACAAAGCAGCAGCATGTTTGTGAGTTGCATGGTCTATACTTTGAAGCATTCTTTTCAGGTGAACCCACTGAGGGAGCTCCTTACCCAGAGATATGAGAAGTTATGGTCCTATGACTTTTGCTTTGTCTGGTGCTCTGTTGCCATGGCAACAGTTACTCCTGCTGCTCTGGGCCTGGCTTCCAAGAGGGTAGCCCCATAATTATGATGGTATCATGCTAAGACACCAAAGTCTACTTCAGTTCTAGCCTCTGTTCAGCTGAGGGCTTCTTCAGGGCTGGTCACTTCCCTGTCTGCCAAGGAGGATCAACTTTAGAAGGACACTTCTCATGAAGATGCTGTGTAGAAGGGGTATAGGTCTTCTGATGCCAATCGCTCTGCTGCCATGAAGCCTGGTCTTGGCCTGCATCTTCTCTTTGAAAGTGACGTAATGCTTTCACTATTCACAGAGATAGCGCCACTTTTTGTTCTACTCCGGAAGCCATGCTGACTTGGGGACGATCTCAGACAGAACTCAGAGCTTCCAGTTATCCTGCTGGCCAAGAGCGATGATGGCTTTCTGGAGGTGTTAATCAGGGCCTGGGTGGTGAAGATCTACAGAAACGGATGCAGGATGAGACAGCAGGAACAGCAAGCCTTCCAGTGGGTCAGGCAGCTTCAACCATCTCATTAATAGGTTAGTGGTCTTTTCTCTTGATAACCGCCATCTTTTGTTCCACTAGAGGGCGGTAGACTGAGGTTTCAGAGAATCTTTGAGTCCAAATGTTAGATAAGGCCTGAGAAAAGCTCTGGCCCTAAACTTCATTCTACTTTTGAACCCTCACTTTATCATTTTAATTGAAAAGACCATGATTTCCCTAC
>NW_006209792.1:0-9490 GCF_000334495.1 Tupaia belangeri chinensis | reverse complement strand
CCTTTGTCATAAGTCAGGTAATTAAAAATAAGTGAGTTGACTTTCAGAGTCTCTATTTTGTGCCATCTCTATGTTCTAGCTATCTAAATTTCACAGGATAAGTTTTTTTTTTTTTATTGTTTTAATGAATGTTTGGTTTTCTTTTTAGGAAATTTTTTGCCTCAGGACTTGTGTGTTCGCCAGTTGCCTTAGGACATGTGTGTTCGCCAGAGAGAGAGACAGACAAAGACTGAGAGGGAAAGTGAGAAATTCCCTCCCCCACCCCCTCAAGGGAAGATGGCCATGCCACAATCCCTTCTCCTCCTGGGATCTTGGACATGCATGCACTCATGCCCAGTGTGAGTTTCAAGTCTCCAGGTCCCGGACTCGAACTGAGGTTGGCCATGGGGGAGTCCATCGACATAACCGCTATGCGATCTGGTGCTCTGTTGCCATGGCAACAGTTACTCCTGCTGCTCTGGGAAGCCAGGCCCCCCAGGCCCGTTCCCCCTCCCCCATTAGTGTTGTAGGTCTTTTTTTTTTTTAAGGTTTTTGCTATGGTGTGATGAACTCACTGGAGAGAGACAGAGAGAGAGAGATAAAGTGAGATGGCCATGTGAGAATCCCTTCTCCTCCATTGTTTTCCTGGGGCTTTGGGGATGTACGCACACATGCCTGGTGAGATTTTCAAGTCATCATGTCCAGAAATTGAACTGATTGGCCATGTGAGAGGCCAGCACCTTTACTACACCACCTGCTCACCCCCTAAGTCATTTTTGGTTGAACTATAACTTACAAAATTGTAATGGGAAAAAGCATTAGTAAATAGCTGATTGGGCTTGGTGGTGACATGGGTGATCAAGGCAGTTGGGTCCCACAGACTGAATGAGTGGCTTGAGTCCTGGATCCAGTGGCTTGTGTGTGCATGCATGCCTAAAATCTCAAGAGGAGAAAGAAGAATGGATTGAGGTGTGGCCATTCCCCCTGGGGGGACTTCTCACTTTTCCTCTGTCTGTCTGTCTCTTTCTGCCAAGTGCACATGCCCTATAGCAAACATTTTAAGAAATAAGAATAAAATGAAGAATATAGCTGTTCGAGCTTTACAAAGTGAACACGCTCACACATCCACCACTGTGATAAACACATACATTATCAGCACCGTAGAAGCTTGTCTAGTTCCTCCCCAGTAATCTATTAAGTGCATGCATCCATTGCTGTCAGATTAATAGACATGAAATTGCTGGGTTAGAGAGTATGTTTGTAAAATGATTGTATCAATTTGCTCTTCCAGCGGTAGTTTTTGAGAGTTCCAGTTGTTCCACATCTTTGAAAACACTTAGCTTTGTCTGTTAGTCCTTGTCCTTTTAGCCATTCTGATGAGTATGTCGTCATATCTCATTGCCATCTTAAGTTGCATTTTCCTACTCTGCATTTTTTTTTTTTTTTTGGCCATTTGGATACTGACCATTCTGTTGAAGTTCATTGCTTACATTTTTCTGGGCTGCCTATCTTAAGAAAAATTTTAAAAATTAATTCATTTGAATATATTCTAGATAGGACTTCAGCTATATGTATTAGAAATATATTCTCTCACTCTATGGCTTGCATTTTTACAGTGTAAAAGGCTTTTTTGATAAGCAGAACTTTCTAATTGTAATTCAGATTCGAACATCAATCTTTTTCCTTATGGTTGGCACTTTTTCTATCTTGTTTAAAAAGTATTTGCTTGGGACCAGCAGTTAGAGTAATGGCTATATCACTGGACTCCCACGTAGACGACCGTGGTTCAAGTCCTGGACCTGGCGGCTTAAACGCACACCGGGCGCATGTGTGTGCGTGCCCAAGATCCTGAGAGAATGGAGGAGAAGGGATTGCGGGGTGGCCATCCCCCTTGGGGGGTGATTTTTCACTTTCTCTCTCTGTCTCTCTCTGTCTGGCGAGCACACGTGCTCTATAGCAAAAACCTCTCCAAAAAAAAAAAAAAGTATTTGCTTACCTCAGGGTCAGGAATATATTCACGTATGTTAGCTTTTCTAGCATATTTGCTGTTCCTATCAGATTTAGGCTCATGATTTACCTGGATTCAGTTTTGTAAATGGTGTGAATTGGAGTCAGGATGTTCTTTCCCCTATAAAGATATCCAACTGGTCAGGCCAGACAATGGCATGATGGTTAACATGGCTGGATCCCACGTGGCCAGCTGCGAGGTTGGAGTGCTGGACTCGGCTGCTTCAAAAACATGTCAGGGACATGTGCACGTGCATCCCAAATCACAAAAAGATAAAAAGAGGATAAAGGATTGTGTTGTAACCATCTCACACATAGTGAGTGACAAAAAGATAAAAAGAGGATAAAGGATTGTGATGTAACCATCTCACACATAGTAAGTGTTCCCTCTCTCTCTCTCTCTTTGGTGAGTGCAACTTCCAGAAAATTAAAAATAAAGATATCCTGTTGATCAGGTCATACAAATGGAAAAGACCATGATATCTATACAGAAACAACAGTTAGGTTTTTGTCCTGAATTAGGTGACTACCTGTGAATTAATCTGCTTCTAGCCTCTGTAAAATATGCCATGGATCCACTTAATGTACACTGACACCATTTGATGCAGTCTTAAATATGTTAGCTTTCTAAACATCTTGGTATCTGGTAATGGAAGTATTCATTTATTTTTAGTAATTTTCATAAAAAATGCACTTTAGTTCTACTTATATATTAAACTCACCCAAGATTTATTATTATTATTATTATTATTATTATTATTATTATTATTATTATTACTTTGTTTCTGGAAGCTATGTGTACCTACCAGAGACAGAGAAGGAAAAGAGAAAACGCTTGACAACAGGGAACAGTTATTCTGTGGTCCCTTCTCCTGCCACCATCTCTCCATTTTGGGATTCTGGGCACACATGCCCATGTGTCTGGTGTGTTTCTCAAGCCACTGGGTCTGGGATGTGAACCTTGTGGTTAGCCATATGGGATCCACTAGCCTTCACCACGAGGACACAGAGCCATTCCCATGTATCATTTTTAAGTCAATATTCATTTCGTTTTACCCACATATTTATGTTTTTGAAGTCTCTTTATTCCTTTTCACTTTACCTGTTTCTATATAAAGTAATTTATTTTTTTCCTACTGGAGAACTTTTTTTTAGTGTTTCTTTTAGTGTAGGTCTTCTGATGACAAATTTGCTCAATTTTTGCCTGTCTTAAATGTCTTTATTTTGTTTCATTTTTGAAGGTTTATTTTTTGGGTATAGGATTCTAGGTTGGAAGTCAGTGTCTTTCATAACCCTAAAAATGTCATTTCCTAGTCCTCCTCTTTCCATCATTTCCATGAAAAGTAACCTGCATGGCCCACTCATAGTAGGGAACACAGTTCAGGCTGCTGCAGAGCAGGACACAGACACACAGGGGGCCTGGATTCAATTGCCGGCTCACTCGAACAGCCAGGTATGATGTGCACCTGTAGCAGTAGCTATTCAGGAGACTAAGGCAGGGTGATTGTGATGTTGTGAGACCCTGTCTAAAATTAAAAAAAAAAAAAAAGTGACTTGATAGTTTCATTGGATCACTTTTCTCTGGCTGCTTTTCCTTTGCTGTGTTTTCATTTGTCCTGAATTTGTAGTGGTGTCTTAATCCATTTGTGCTACTATAGTAAAATACCTGGGACTGGGAAATTTATGAAGAAAGAACATTTATTTTCTCACTGTTTGGGAGGTTGTGAAGTCCCATACTAAGGCCCCAGCAGACCCGGTGCCTGGCGAGGGCTGTCCTCTGTTTCCAAGATGGCACCTCCTTGCTCTGTCCTCACATGGGGAGGGAGGGCGAAAGGAATGAAGCCATGTTCTCACACGGCAGAAGAGACTGAAGAGTCAGGTAGCTTTCTGAATCCTCCTTTATAGGAGTATTAATCCCATTCATGAGTGATGAGTATTATGACTTATGACTTCTCTGAAGGCCCCACTCCCAATACTGTTGCCTTAGGGATTAACTTTCTTTCTTTCTTCTTTCAGGTTCTTGCTACAGGGCACAAAAGCTCGTTGAAGAGAGACAAGAGACAGTGAGAGGGAAAGTGAGCAATCACCCCCTTGTGGGGTGGACACACTACAATCCCTTCTCTATTCTCCTGAGAGTTGGGGCATGCTTGTACACATGCCCTGGCATGAATTTCAAGCTGCCTGGTCTAGGACTCAAACCACAGTCAGCCATGTGGGAGTCCAGTGTCCCAAACACCACACCACCTGCTATTCTCTGGGGATTCACTTTCAACATGAATTTTGGAGGCACACAAACATTCAAATCATAGTGAGTAGTTTTTCTATTTTGTTTATGGATCTCTTTGTTTAACTTCTTTGGGATTTACAGAAAATGTTAAATCAGCAGCTTGCAATCCTTGATCAGTCTTGGCTATTTTCTTTTCAAATATTAACTTTTGCTTCATTCTTTCCTTTTTCTTTTGGGATTTCAATTACACATATGCTAAGCTTTTTAGACTTGTTCTATATACTTTACTTACTCTTCTTTTGTATTTATCTGTTTCGGTTTGTTTATTTTTTATTGATCTATTTCTAGTCTATTGATTTTTCCACTGTGTTTGATCTTCTGCTAAGCCCATACCTTTAATTCTTGATTTTAGTAACTGTATTTATCATTTCTAAAATGATCACTTTTCTACAGATTCTGGTACAATTATCCATTTAATACCTATTTCCTTGAACATGTCAACATTATTTTCAATATTAAATTTATTATCAAACTACTTAATTATTAAAAATCTGAATCTTAAAGTGTTCATCTATAGATTTGTTTCTATTTTGTCCTCTTGGGATTTGATCATTTTATCCTAACTCCTATCCTGCCTCGTTCTATTGTAAGGAACGCTGGACAATGTATGTGAGAAATAGCACAGGTTCTTTTCAATGTTATCTTTCACTGCAAAGAATTCAAATGTCCTCCGGCCAGTAGATAAGATCACCTTTATTTAATAATGGAGGACAATGTTTCAAGGTTTGGCTTCCTGCTTTGAAGGGCTCATCTAGGATCCATTGCCTTTATTTATTTATTTTTATTTACATTTAATCACTGTGCATCCTTCTAGTGCACGTACTGATTTTATCAGCGTGAATACAGTGCATATTAGGCTAGTCTGAGACATTACTGTCTACATTATCATCCATAGGTACCTTTTCACTTTTGTGTCTGTTGAATGTTCTTTCTTCCCAAGTTCCCACGCTCCTGCTCCCCACCGCCCACCCTCTTCTACACTTTCTACAGCTGCCCTTCCTGCTTTGATACTTTCTAGTCTCAAAGAAAGAGCATTTTAGAGGTCACAACTGGAAACAAGTATTGCTTATCAAGACTTCTTATTCGCCGGGCTCTGAAATTTGACATAAATTAGCACCAGCACACAAAATAGCATGTGATCACCATTCCTTAGCACCTACACTGAGTCTTCTGAGGGTGGTTAACCAATCCGACCCACAGGATGCGTAGGTGCTAATGAACATAAGCCCACGCTCAGGAATCACATTCCCCACTTCCACTTCCAAAGAGTCTATCTTTATTCCTACCTGGATGGGAATACCCCATCTCTCTCTCACCTGCTGCAGATATAGGACACTCTCACATCTACCTGGTCTTCATTCTATGCCCAACTCTGTCCTATGCCCTATACATTGCTGAGGAATATCATGTCATTTGGTTTCTCCCTGTGAGTATCATTAGCTGCAAAGACTCACACAGATTTCTGCTTTCCAGATACACATGATTCCAGCTAGGCCTTGGGGACCTGCCATCCTATATGTCTCTACACCACTGAGGGACACATTTGAGATCATAGCAATAACTACTGTTATCCATCCTCCTCCAAGAACTCTCAGGACCAGTCTCATAATTTCCACTATTCCACATACCCTTGGTTGTAGCAGTCACTGGCAAAATCAAACCTTCCCTCGGTGTTCATAATTTCTTATCCCATCATCCCTGAAATATTTTGTACATCTCCTAATCAGACTCCACATCTTTCTCTTTGCTCTGTACGTGAAACTCTCTCTGTGCAATTATATTCTTCTACTCCCTCAACTTTTCTCAGATATTCTTTGCACTTAGTTCGGGCTACCTGCTGAAACATTGTGGAGTAGAAGCAAGTGTTCTTGCTATTCCCTGCTTCAATTCCTGTCCCAGTTTGTGACCATGTAAAACAATTTAGCTTTACTATTATGTTTTGGGTGGTTTGTTTTACAGCAATAGCCCATCCAGTCCCTAAAATATGCATAAATATTTTGTGCTGAGGACTTGCATATTTATGCATTAAGTCTAATCTCTTCTGATCCCCAAATTCAAATATACAACTGCGTCTTTGACATCTTAATTAGAATGTTTAAAAGGCAGCTCCAGGTCATATTAAATACTTTTTTGGGTTTTTTTTTGGAAAGGTTTTTGCTATAGGGCATGTGCGCTTGCCAGACAGACAGAGACAGAGAGACAGAAAGCGAGAAATCACCCCCCAGTGGGGATGGTCATGCCACAATCCCTTCTCCTCCATTCTCCTCTCGGGATCTTGGGCACGCATGCACACGCGCCTGGCGTGAGTTTTAAGCCACTGGGTCCAGGACGCGAACCGCGGTCGAATACGTGGGAGTCCAACGACATAGTCATTACGCTAACTGCTGGTTCCCAATACTTTTACATTTCTGACCTCTAATTCTGCTGCTGCCCCATTCCCAGTCTCCTCATTTTAGTGAGTGGCATATCCACTTTGTCTTTTGTCCCCACATCCAGTCCTTTTGCAGCGTCTTAGAGTCTTTCTACATCTCTTTATCTCTGTGGTCACTACTAGATTCTTGCACCTGCATTTCTTCTAGAATCTCTAACTGGCCACCTTGCCACAAAGGTTTCTAGTTTTTTCCTCCTTGCTACTCACTGAGTGATCATGCAAAGAGGTAAGTCTGGTAGGCTCAGTGCCCAGTTCAAAACACTTTGGTGATTTTTCAGTATTTAATAGGATCTAACCTTGGCAGTGCAGTGGTAATGCAAGGTCTGTAATAATGGAAGCACTATAGCTAATTGTGGGTTCAGTCCCCAGGTTGGCTTGAAAAATACAAGTATTTGCACTTGTGGGTGGAGTGCCCAGGATCCTGAGAAGCAGGGAGAAAAGCCAGGAAAGGTGATCATAGAGTGAGGAGACCCTGCTGAAGGTGTCTTTCTTTCCCTCTCTTTCATGTATGCAGATGTGCTCTCTATAATAAAAAGAAATACTTAATAGGATAAAATGAAAAGTCCTTGTAATTGCCTGTAGAAACTACATAATCTGGACTCTTCTTGACCTGGTCTGTTTCCCTTTCCAGTCAATATTTGACCATGTAGAATTACCAGGTTCTCTGAGCACACTGCCTCCTTTCATACCACAGTCTCCTTATTATTGTTGTTCTTTTGACCTGGCATTTCCTTCTCCCACTTCTCTTGTCATATTCCAGGAAAACTCTACATCCTTCTAGATCCTGTTCAGGTGACACATTTTTGTCATGCAGTCTTTGACCTCAACTATCTTAGAACACTAGAGGCTACTCACATTTCTATGTGAGGTGCATACACATATTGCAATACATCTAGAAAGCTGAGAGGGGAAAAAAATCAACCAGCTGTAATGCTACCTCTGTAATATGTTATTTTCAATCTATTTTGTTCTTTCTATTTTCTTCCATGCCTATTTAGTGTATGTGTGTTTACACATTCATAAACACACATTCACATGAATTTGTAATTATAACCTACATGTAGTTTTGTATTCTGCTTTTTTTCACTTAACACAATATCAGCACATCATTATTAAAAGAGTGAAAACCTGACAGCAAGTACAAAGGTCCAATAATGGGGAATTGCTAAGGAAGTTTTATTCCATCTCTGTTATGAAAACAAAAAATAATGATAATAACCATATTCATAGAGCAAAAGAAGCAACATTTTGAGATTGAAATGTTAATTACCCCAAAATTGACCTATAGGTTCAATAACATTGCAATCAAAATGCCACTAGGCATCTTTGCTAAAAATGACAGGCTGATTTTTAAATTTATATGGAAAGACAAAACATTAAACTAGGCAAAACATTTTGACTAAGAGCATAATTGGAGGCCTCGGCACAATTAAAACCGTGTATGACAAACTCGTAGTTAACATTGTACTGAATGGCTTTCAGGTTTTCTACTAAAAACTGGAACAAGACAAAGATGCCCATTTTTCCCACTATATTTCAAAATAGTACTGGAAGAACTAGCCAATGCAATCAGACAAGAGAATAAAATAAAAAGCATTCGAATAGGAAAAGAAGAAGTGAAATTATCTCTACATGCAGATGACATTATTATATACATAGAAAATCCAAAAGAATCCACAAAAGAACTGGAAGTATAGTAAAGTGGCAGGATACAAAATAAACATACAAAAATCTGTATCACTTTATACACTAACAATGAAGAGACTGAGGTAGCATTGAATATAGCAATCTCATTTACAATAGCCACACACACACAAAAGATACCTAGGCTTAAACTTAACCAAAGAAAGACCTCTACAAGGAAAACTATGAAAAACTGAAAATAGAAATTGAAATGATATGAAAAAGTGGAAAGACATCCAATGTTTTTGAATTGGAGGAGTTAAAAAGACATCCAATGTTTTTGAATTGGAGGAGTTGAAATAATCAAAATGTCAATCTTACTCAAATTAATTTACAAATTCAGTGCAACTTCAATAAAATTACCAGAGACACTCTCCACAGAAATAGGAAAACACTCATAAGATGTGTCTGGAATCAAAAAAGGCCCCTTATCATCACAGAAATACTGTGCAAAAAGAATAAAGTATAAGGCATTTCTGTTTTGACTTCAACAGAAATAGGAAAACACTCATAAGATGTGTCTGGAATCAAAAAAGGCCCCTTATCATCACAGAAATACTGTGCAAAAAGAATAAAGTATAAGGCATTTCTGTTTTGACTTCAAAATATAGTTCAAAGCTGTTATAATCAAAATGGCATGGAATTGGCACAAAACCAGGCAGGTAGACCAATGGAACAGAAGTGAAAACCTAGAAATAACCCCCAAAATATGCAGCCAACTGATTTTTTTAGAAAGAGCAAAAGACAGTCCAATGGGGAAAAGAATAGCTCTTCAGCAAATAGTGCTTGAAAAACTGTATGTCTACCTGCAAAATAAATGAAACTGAACCCCTATCTCTCACCATTACCAAAAATCAACTCAAAATGTATCAAGGATCTAAACATAAAACCTCAAGCTATAAAACTACTCATGGAAAACAGAGGGAAAACTCTTGGAGACATCTGAGTAGGCAGACTTCTAAAATAAGACTCCTAAATATAGGCAACAATCCCCCAAACAGACAAGTAGGACTTTTATCTGGCTAAAAATCTTCTGTATGCCAAAAGAAACAATAATTACAGTGAGGAGACAGCCCTCAGAGTGGCAGGATATATTTGCAAAC
>NW_006209791.1:0-835 GCF_000334495.1 Tupaia belangeri chinensis | reverse complement strand
CCACCTTCACCCCACCCCCAACCCACCCTACTAGCACTAGTAAAGTTATAGAAAGCAATCTTTGAACATAAAAATTAAACAAACAAGGAGCCAGCAGATGGCATAGTGGTTACATCACTGGACTCCCATATGGTTGACCGCAGTTCGAGTCCCAGACTCAGTGGCTTGAAAATCACACTGGGCTCATGTGCATGCATACCCAAGATCCTGGGAGAAGAATGGAAGAGAAGGGATTGTGGTATGGCCATCCCCCCAGGGGAGTGATTTCTCACTTTCCCTCTCACCGTTTCTGTCTCTATCAACAACGAGCACACACACTCGAAGGCAAAAACCTCTTTTTAAAAAATTAAACAAATAAGACATTAAGAATAAAATTATTCCTTTTCCTTGTATTTCCTTTTTTTCCTTTTGTCACCTAGAAAGTGGTTTATAAATGTGTTGCTCTAGCCCAAAACTCTGTCCTCAGACCCTTTGATCCTACTACCTTCTAAGTGTTTTATCTCAATGACCAACTGACATTTAAACTCAAAATATCTGTGGTGGGGATTGCTACACCCTCTCCTGAATCCACCTAAAGCACATTTCCCAGCTGGCTGGGTGGGCAGGTGTGGGCACGCACACACCTGAGTTCTAAGAGAAGGAAAGTGAGAAGTGATGTGGACCATTTCTACCCCTGACCCATGTGATCCTTCCTGCTCTTTCCTTACCTGTTGACTAACCAGAGAGAAGAATGCGGTGGTGCAGTGGGGCATTAGGACTGGAGCGTGGGTGGTAAAGGAATTTACGTGAGCATGAGCAGAAGTTAAGTTAAAATGTAAAAACAATTCTTGTCAAT
>NW_006209790.1:0-737 GCF_000334495.1 Tupaia belangeri chinensis | reverse complement strand
TCAATAAACAGCACATTCTGACACATGCAAGTTTAAAAGGAGACCAATTTTAGGAAAAAAAGGAATCTTAGTCAATGGCATGATTCATTATTTTGGAGGAAACATACCGATATTTAAAATTGTTTGGAATGCACCCCAAATGTGACTCCTGTTAAAGCAAAGTCTCTTCTTACATTTTCCAAAACAATGTTACTGACATATAATCACATATGACAGTATTCCCATTGCTAAAGCATTCGATTCAATGGCTTTTATTATATTTAAAAATCTTTCTTTTTTGATGGTTTAAAGTCAATCTTAATGTGTTGGGACCAAGATAAACTTGATGTGAACACTTGAGACTAGACCTCTGTGGTCTGGTCAGGAGAGCTACATGAGGACCTCACCTTGGCCAGAAAGGAGGGCTGAGATACCCCCCCCCCCTCGACCACCCGTAGCATTGTTATGAGAACCACAGAGTTGAATACCCAATGTAAAGGAGGCTTAGCCTGTTCAGGCCCAGTGTTACTCACATTCACTTTGAAATGATAGAGATGTACTAACAGGAGGGCACACAAGAACAGATTTGACATCATGTCTTTATCCTCTGTAGATGTCCAGCAGTTGCAAAGGAAGAGTTGTGGGAGGACTAGTGGTTCAGAGGGCGCTGGGTGGGGTGGGGATGGAAAAGGGAAGGGAAGGAGTCTTCTAGGGGAAGGGAAGGGGTTGGTACAGGGCAAGAAGGGAAGTATTGGGCA
>NW_006209789.1:0-2288 GCF_000334495.1 Tupaia belangeri chinensis | reverse complement strand
GCAGTCAGCATGTGGCTTCCAGCTCCACAGTGGGCAAGCTGCTGGCTGTGCTCCCTGTGACACTTTATTAATCACACATCTCTCTTACTCTCCAGGTGCCCTACCCTTTGTTTTTCACCAAAACTCAAAACCATGTAAAAAACTAGTTCAAGATAGAATCTTTTTTTTTTTGGAGGTTTTTGCTACAGGGCGTGTGCACTCACCAGAGAGACAGAAAGAGAGAAATCACCCCCCAAGGTGGATGGCCATGCCGCAATCCCTTCTCCTCCATTCTCCTCTCGGGATCTTGGGCACGCACGCACACGCCCCCGGCGTGAGTTTTAAGCCACCGGGTCCAGGACTTGAACCACGGTCGACTACATGGGAGTTCAACGACATAGCCATTACGCTAACTGCTGGTCCCAAAACCCAAGTTTCTGATAAATCTAGATTTGTCAACTAGAACCAAGTGCTGCTGAAAAGGGAAGCAGGAGAAGAGAGAGGAGTGGCAGGGTGTGGACGGTGGCCAGGGAGAAGCTTCTGTGAGAGAGTGCTGGCTGAACAGGACCTGGTGGAGAGGGAGTCAGGAGAGGGATAGGTGAGGGTGGCTTTGCAGATGGAAGCCTGTGCCAGGAGAAAGCCCTTGCGGGGAGAGTCTGGTGGAGCAGAGGGAGGGAAAGGAGAGAGGGAGGGAAAGGGACAGACGTGGGCCCAGGTTACACAGGATGGTGGATCTCACAGTGCATCAGAATCCCCGGGGATCTGTGAAAACAGTCTCATCCCCCGAACTTCTTATTCAGTAGGTCTAGGGGTGGGCGTGGTGGGGGGGTTTAGAACCTGCATGTCTAAGAATTCCTGGGCGACCTTGCTGCTACTGCCCAGGTCCACCTTTGGGGAGCGACAGCTGGAGTCTACATGGGGCCTCATGCTTATGTTCCTTCCTCCTGGAGTGCTCTCCTCCCGAGTGGTCCCTGGAGCTCTCTGACTTCTTTGGTTTTCCATTTAAATACTACCTTGCAACTGGGCTGTCCTGGCCACCCTATTTGCACTTCCGGCCCTCCTCCTCTGCCTGACACTCAGCTCTCCTCTGCCTGCCTTTCTCCACAGCACTTTGCACCTGTCGTAGCCTCCAGAGAAGCCAAACTGACCACAACCGGGCAGCTTAAGACAGCACGTTTCTTCTCTCACAGTTCTGGTGGTCAGAATTCCGACTCAAGGGGCCAGCAGATGGCGTAGTGGTTACGTTGCTGGACACTCCCACGTGGCCAATCACAATTCGAGACCCTAACTGAGGCTTGAAACACATCAGGCACATGTGCACGTGTGCCCAAGATCCTGAGAGGGGAATGGAGGAGAAGGGATTGCAGTGTGGCCATCCACCAGAGTGTTGATTTCTCACTTTCTGTTTCTCCAGCAAGCACATGTGCCCTAGAGCAAAAATCTTTAAAAAAAAAAAAAAAAAAAAAGACTTCCAGGTCAAGGTCAGCTCCTTTTTGAAGCTCTGGAGGAGACACTGCCCCACGCATCTCTCCCAGCTTCCGACGGCTCCCAGCAATCCTTGGCGTTCCTTGGCTTATAAATACATCGCTCCAGTGCCTCCTACTTCACATGGACTCACCCCCACACCCCGTGTCTGTCTTCACATGGCCTCATAAGGAGACGTCACTCAAATCAGGGCCTGTTCTAATTCAGCCGGCCTCTTCTTAGCTGATTACATCTGCAAGGCCCTATTTCTAAATGAAGTCACATTCTTCACTTCCAGGTGGGCATGAACTAGTTGGGGGTTGAGGAGGCGTTCGATCCAGTATATTATCCTGTAACACACAATATTTTGAATTTATCTTGCTTATTTTCTAGGCCCTCTCCCTGTGTAAACATTCCTGCCAAAAACCTATGAAAATTGGGGTTTCTTTTTTTTTCTTCCTTCCATTTTTAAAATCAGCAGTGACTAGAACAGTGCCTGGCACTTAGTAGATTACTCAATAGGTAAATGAATAGATAAGTGAATATGCAATGGAATAAATGATACGTGAGGATAAAGCACAGCATGAGGGTAAAGTCTGAGAAATCTCAGGACTGAGCTCTGGAAGATTCTAATGTTAAGAAAAGAGAGAGACAAGGAGGAAACCAAAAAGGAGAATGAGAAGAGATGGCCACGAAGGAGGAAGAGAGCTAGGAGGGGTGCCATCTTGAAAGAGTTCCCGCATTCTTACCTGCCTACTGGCTACCTACTTAGCATGGGCAAGGAAACATGACAGGAAATACAAACGCAGACGAGTATCTCAGTATAGCAAATGCCACACCGATCT
>NW_006209788.1:6146-7278 GCF_000334495.1 Tupaia belangeri chinensis | reverse complement strand
GACTCCTTCCCTTCCCTTTTCCATCCCCACCTCACCCAGCGCCCTCTGAATCCCTAGTCCTCCAACAACTCTTCCTTTGCAACTGCTGGACATCTACAGAGGATAAAGACATGATGTCAAATATATTCTTGTGTGCCCTCCTGCTAGTACATCTCTATCATTTCAATGTGAATGTGAGTAACACTGGGCCTGAACAGTCTAAGCCTCCTTTGCATTGGGCTATTCCACTCTGTGGTTCTCATAACAACGCTGCGGGGGGTCATGGGTGGTATCTCAGTCCTCTTTTCTGGCCAAGGTGAGGTCCTCGTGTAGCTCTCCTGACCAGACCACAGAGGTCTAGTCTCAAGTGTCCACATCAAGTTTAGCTTGGTCCCAACACATTAAGATTAACTTTAGAGCATCACAAAAGAAAGATTTCTTAAATATAATAAAAGCCATTGGATCGAATGCTTTAGCAATGGGAATACTGTCATATGTGATTATATGTAAAGATGTTTTGGAAAATGTAAGAAGAGACATTGTTTTAACAGGAGTCACATTTGGGGTGCATTTCAAACAGTTTTAAATATCGGTATGTTTCCTCCAAAATAATGAAGCATGCCATTGACTAAGATTCCTTTTTGTTTTTCTTTCTAAAATTGGTCTTTTAAGCTTGCATGTGTCAGAATGTGCTGTTTATTAAATGAGATAGTAACAAAAATAAGTAATTATCTTGATTCACCACCAGAAATGGTTAATTTTGAATTCTCACATAAGTAGGAAGTTCTTTTAAATATCAGTATGCTTCCTCCAATATAATGAAGCATCTCATTGAATAAGATTCTCTATTTTTGTCTAAAGATGGACTTAATTTTTGTCTAAAGATGGACTTCTTTTAACCTTACATGCGTCAAAATGTACCATTTATTGAATGGGATAGTAACAAAAATAAATTATTATTATTTTGATCCTCCTCCACAAATGGTTGATTATGAATCCTTACATAAGTAGGAAGTTATTTTTCACTTTTGTTTTTATTTTTAATCTGATGATTTTATTATGTGGAATTACTTATCTATTTTATTCATTGGTTTACTATTTTAGACATCTTATTAGGAACTGTGGATATTTCATCTTAGTATGTTTTCACACA
>NW_006209788.1:2877-5980 GCF_000334495.1 Tupaia belangeri chinensis | reverse complement strand
TTTATGGGAGCAAGGAGAAGAAGATCAGTTTAGTTTTGCAAAAATGTGGTTAGGAAGCAATAGTGAAGGGAGTCTGTATTTCAGAGGGAAAACTTTGGCCTGACCTCCTCTTGAGAATGGAAAGATGAGTAGTTCATACCAGAGGCTATCAAGAAGCTTAAGGCTTAGAAAGTACCCAGATGATGCCAGGCAAGATGTGTGACATAATGGAGGTTTATACTATCTCTTTGAAATCTTACATCTAGAGAATTATTAACACCAAGGAAGAATGAGTAGAGATGAACTTGATTCAAAATGGGGGTGATGCATTCTGAATGTTCTTCATAGACTGTGATGACTCAGGGTGCTGTCTGGTGATAGCCAGGGTGGCTGCCTGGCACAGAGTAGGTTCACAGATGCTGTGAACACAGAGGTGTTTCCCAGTGACTGCAGCAATGGTGGTGGTCAGAAGATTGACCTCAGGCAGCAGAGCTCTTATGGTGGGCAAGTAAAAAATAAGTTTAGACTCCAGCAGATGAGAGATTCCACACCTGGCAGAGAGGTCCAGAATTATGAGCTCTGTTTGAAGACATTTTCTGGTGCTACTTACCTGCGAGATGGTGCTTTTTGTATGTTGTTCACCTTTATGGTGGTGGTGTTTTCTTCTTGGGGATTAAGAAAATCTTGGAGAGATTGTGAGTTACCTCCATTTTAAAAAATATATATCTAGGATGTGTTTTAACACCAGAGAGAAAGAAAAAGGAAGAAAGTAACACCCTGTGTGTCTTGCTAATATTCATTTCTTCCTCCTTTAGGGATTGGGCACAGATACACTGAGGCCTGCGTGTTTTTCAAGATACTAGGCCAGGGTTTCAAAGCACAGTGGGCCATATGGTATTTGTATCCCTTCATTACTAGTCTAAGCCAGCCCTAGATTGGCCTTGAGGGACTGAGTGATAAAGCTAAGGTTGTACCTAAGTTATATAGTTCAATTTCACACACCATGTCTGTGGAGCTCTTCATCCTGCTTCTTTTGAAAGATACTTTGTTGGGTTGCAGAAAAAATTACAGGCTTCTGAGTAGTTTGAATGTTTCTTCTGTTGAATTGCACAGAATGGCAGGATGTGGTGAGAATGAGGAGGCTTTTATTTTTACTTTTATATTTTGGTAGGAGCCTATTTATTTGCTTTGATAATTGAAGGACAGAAATGTAAGTAGATAAGATGCTTGGTTTTCTTGTTTGTTCATGTATTTGTTTATTTCATCTCTTCTAATGATACAGCTATGTAATATGCTCAATTTTCTAAGAATGGGGCCTTCTGCTAATTGCAGAGTAATGAGGTGAAGATTGTATTTCCTCATCTTTGAAATCACTTTACATAGGAAAAGCATTATAATTGAAATCTCATTATTATATGACTTTTTAGATTGGAATTGCCACTAGCTAAAACTTTCTTCTAATTCAGAATAGTAAAATGAAAAAGTAATTTGTGTTCATAGTGACAGATAATGTGTGACTGCTACAAATGCTTTGGGTTACTTCAATTTTATGTAGTTTTCTCAATAAACTTTGTATTACTTTCCTCTCCTTTTAGTTAATTTACAAGAAATTTCTAAGAAGATTAGTAATGAGAAGAACGAAAACAAAGAACTTATAGAAAATATATCCATTTGGAAAGAGAAGGTATCATTTTTTTTTCTCCATAAAATTTTTGCAATGGTTTCATGTTGTATTTCTTTCACCTCTGGTAGTTCAATTTTTTTGATACTTATATCTCTTCATTTTATCTGGTCCTTATTTCATATGTTCTTTAAGTTACCCACATTTATAGTACTCCTCACATGTGGAAAACTATTTATTTATTTATTTATTTTTGAGAAAGGTTTTAGCTATAGGGTGCATGCGCTCACCAGACAGACAGAGAGAGGCATAGAGACAGAAAGCGAGAAATCACCCCCCCAGGGGGGATGGTCACGCTGCAATCCCTTCTCCTCCATTCTCCTCTCGGGATCTTGGGCACACATGTACATGCGCCCGGCGTGAGTTTTAAGCCACCGGGTCTGGGACGTGAACCACGGTCAACTACGTGGGAGTCCAGCGACATAGCCATTACGCTAACTTCTGGTTCCTGAAAACTATTTATATTTGTATGTAGAAGGTCACATTTTTGAAAATTGACTTTGTAAGCACTTCAGTTTATCTTCTGAATTCTAATTCTTATATATTTATGTAGATCTATGAATTCAAAACATTGCTTCAAGAAAATAAGCATCTCTGATGAATTATATTTATTTTATATTTAAGATACTTCCTCCAGCCACATACATGTTTTAGAAAGGAGGCAGTGAACATTATATCCTGAAAATAGAAGTAAAAGAAATGAGTAAATGTTTCTGATTCCATACATTTGTTGAAGGACAACATCCAAAGATTTGAAGAAACTATGGAACCTGTGAATGACATTCAAAGTATACATTGTAGATTGCAAAGTGAGAGTGCCGGAAATGTAAAGACTCAGGGCTTAGAGTTTGACTGCTCCATTTTATTCTAGTTTGCCTTCTGAGCCTTTATGTCTATGTGTTGTGTGATATGAGGGCTGCATTTTCTCTTGTTGTTGACGATAGTCAACATGGGGGAGTCTGAGGGCCAATCCTCCTCCTGAAGTGTATTGGGCAACTGATGTACTAATAGCAAAATGACTTTTTATATTTAAGGGGCTAGGAAGTATGTTTTATTTTTTTTTAAATTGGGTGATAATCATGCTATTCAACACTGCCCTCCAATACCTAGACAAACTGAAAAAAAAAGTGAGAGATAAGAGACAGTGTGTAGCCAAGTTGAATAGTCTGTACCTCTCTTAATGTGGAACTGATGATTTTCAATGTGAAGTTTAGGTTACTTTTTCTAAAATTATTCCATTAAGTAAACCATTTCTCTTAGTTTTTATCTTGAAATGTTTTCTGTTTTCACTATTGGCAGAGGGCATGTGTGCTAGGCAGAGAGATTTAAAAAAACACCCCCCAGTGGGGCAGAGTTGAGCCACAGTCTTCCCCCCCATTTCTCTATTCCAATAGGATACACATACACACACACACACACACACACACACACACACACACCCAA
>NW_006209788.1:1727-2837 GCF_000334495.1 Tupaia belangeri chinensis | reverse complement strand
GGCCATAGGCATTTCCACCTCTGATACATAGCACTTTACTACACCACAGGTTGGGCCCTGGCTTGAACTACTTCTACCTTATCTCTTTCCCCTTATTACCCGTCATCTATCCTCTTATACCATAAGCAAGAAAGTTATAGATACCAGGAAATATTGATACCTCATGGTTTTGTGCTGTTTCTCATCTTCATGGGCTTGATAATTCTTCTAGCCCAAACTAGATCAACTAATTTCCCATGAAATATCGAGGTTGTTGTGGGATGCATTGAGTTAACGATTTATGTTTTTAGCATGTTATCCAGTATTTCTATTGATATGTTCATGTATGTTTTGTTTGTACATATGTGTAGATACTGGAAAGTAAAACACTTGCACAGAAATGGAAAGCTATTTCCATAATTTTCTCAGGATTTTCATGATTTCTATTGTACACCTCAGATTTGATAACATCTCTGGTGAATGTCATATAAGCTTTTAAAATTTATTCATGTAGACACTGTGCACAGGATAGACAATGAGAGAGAGAAAGACAGAAAGAGTAAGGAGCACCTTTCACAGTGCCTGGTGATGCTGTAATCACATTCTTCCATTCCTTCACACTATCAGGTTTTGGGCATTTGTGAGAGTGTCTAACATGTTTCAGGCAGAGCAGGACAGAGAATTGAGTGTGGTCACTGTGTGAGATGCATTTTCTCTTGAGCAGTGAATTTTGCTGCAACTCAGAGGTGGCACATACACTCTTACATGTAATTTATTGAAGTACATAATAGACACTGGTGCTGACATTTCTAACTTCTATAACAGGATGCCCTCTGGGATTTTTTATATTGTGATTCAGGCTTTCATCATATGACGTATCTCAAAAGATTAAAATTACATTATATGAATGGGAAATTTTTGTGCTTAGAATTGAGTTTTAGTAAGAATATTTTATTTCAGTTTCCTATCACTCTTTATGGATTCTGCCCAAGAAGTGAAAATGAGGTCTGTGAAACAGCAGACCTGGAAGGAAACTGCTCCACTGAAGACCAAGAAGCAACAGGTTCCAAAAAGTTACTCCCATTGATTATGGAAAGCAGAGACCAGGTATTTAACACTTGCTTCACTTGC
>NW_006209788.1:324-1452 GCF_000334495.1 Tupaia belangeri chinensis | reverse complement strand
CGTATCTCAAAAGATTAAAATTACATTATATGAATGGGAAATTTTTGTGCTTAGAATTGAGTTTTAGTGAGAATATTTTGTTTCAGTTTCCTATCACTCTTTATGGATTCTGCCCAAGAAGTGAAAATGAGGTCTGTGAAACAGCAGACCTGGAAGGAAACTGCTCCACTGAAGACCAAGAAGCAACAGGTTCCAAAAAGTTACTCCCATTGATTATGGAAAGCAGAGACCAGGTATTTAACACTTGCTTCACTTGCCTTAGAATGCTTAAAAAGTTTTGTTTTGTTTTTGTTTTTTATTATTTAATTTGCTAGACACTTGTGTTCACTGGAGAGACTAAGAGAGAGGAAAAAAAAGAGATAAAATGAGAATGTGCTCAACCCCTTTGGGAAGTGGCTGTGCTGCTATCTCTTCTCCTTCATCTTTTCTTTCTGAAATCTGTGTCATGCATGCATGACCACACTGGACATACTTTTCAAGTCACTGGGTCTGGGACTCAAATCATACAGGAGGCCATGTGGGATCCAGCTGCCTTACCCACCACTAGCCACCACCCCAACCGCTTTTATTCTTAATTGTGCTGAAATAGAATGAACTAAATTATGTGGTAACACAAAATTAGCTTTCCCAATGATTTTTTAATGTTCAATTTAGTAGTGTTAAATACATTCACATTGTCATAAATCATTTACTATTAAAAGTCTTTTGTCTAATCTGTCTTACAGTCAGGGACTATAAATGACCAGCTCAGCAATTCAAGACCAAGAGCTGTGAGGTCCATTGTACATAACCTGGAAGGTATGTTGTTTTCTGGGCAGGAAGTCTCATACCATGGAAATGAGTTTTCACTGGGCAAGTGAAAAGTGGCTTCCAGTGGTCAGGATTCTCCTATTCTTCCCCTCACTCCATTAGAAACCCTCAGGTTCCCCAAAGAAAATGGAAAAAAAAAAAAAAGCCAACAGGACACCTATTATTCACTGAGGTCTGAGAAAGAAGCAACACATGTGGAATTCAAACCTTGGAATTTCAAAGAAGACAGTCCTCATGGAGTCTACCAACAAGCAAGGAAGGCTATGTTTGAGTAAGATGTTTATGTGTTCACTGATACAAATGCCTTTGTAAGAATAC
>NW_006209788.1:0-257 GCF_000334495.1 Tupaia belangeri chinensis | reverse complement strand
AAATTCTGTTAATACAATATTGTGCTCATCCTTCCTTCCTTGAATTCTGTAATCTTCTGTGCTAAGTGTCATACAGTCTTTTATTATTTATTCATGTAGAGAATGTACACAGGACAGGGGAGGTAAGGGACTTCAGACCTACTGGTCCCTGTTCAATAGCAATAGTCTTCTTTATTATCCCTCAGACCTTAGGTTCTGTGTTATTTCTTCCCAAGCCAGAGGCAGGGTTGTATTTTATTTATTTATTTATTTATTTA
>NW_006209787.1:0-2011 GCF_000334495.1 Tupaia belangeri chinensis | reverse complement strand
AAAAAAAAAAAAAAAAAAGAAAAACAGAAAGCGATAAATTACCCCCCAGGGGGCTGGCCATGCCGGGATCCCTTTCCCTCCATTCTCCTCTCGGAATTTTGGGCACACTCACACATGCACCCAGAATGATTTTTAAGCTACCGAGTCCAGGGCTTACACCATGGTTGACCACGTGGGAGTCCAGTGGTGTAACCATTATGCCATCTGCTGGTTCAATATGCCTAATTTTTCAAACATCATAGTTTAGCCTAGCTACCTTAAACATGCACAGAATATTTATATTAACTTACAGTTAGAAAAAAAAAAAAAGACAAATCCTATTTCATAATACAGTGCTTAATATCTCATGTAAATTACTGAATACTGTACTGAAAGTGAAGATAGCATTATTGAAAATAAAAAACTAAATCAAATGATCATAAACTGAGAACTGTCATATTTATTTTTTAAGTTTTACTATGGGACGTGCACTTGGAGAAAGATGGGGGAATGAAGGGGATGACCACCTAGTAATCCCTTCTTTTCCATTCTCCTTTTGGGACGTTGGGCACATGCACACATGCACCCAGTGTGATTTTCAAGTCTTGGTAGGGTCTAGGACTCTGCAGCTGTGCTGTAAGCCATGTGAGATCCAGCCGTGTCAACCTCCATGCCGTCTGCTGACACCTGTGTTTATGACTTTTATACTTTCTTTTTACCCTATAGTTACAATTCTTTGAAAGTCTCTTTGTCTGATATTAATACAGCTGGTCAAACACCCTTTTGTTTACTGTTTGCATATTGTACCTTCTTCAATGCTTTTACTTTTAACTAATTTGTGTCTTTGAGTCTTAAGTGTAAAGTTCATTCATTACAGGGGAGAGAGGGAGACAGAAAGGCACCTCAGAAAGGTCTCTATGCCATGATCCACCCCAGCCTCAGCCAGCCCTGATTATGAGCACATGTATGTCCATGCCTGGCCTGCTCATGGAAGTCCCAGGATGTGAACCCAGGACCTTTCCAATGTGAGTCCAGTTGCACTACGACTGTGCCACAACCTGACGCCTTTATTTTTAATTAATATAATCAAAAGTAAGATTACTCTCTTGAGAAATAGCATCACAAAAAATTTTTCATAATTTTAATTTTGAGAAGGATGTTTCATTTTTTTTTTCATTAAAGAGGTTTTTCCTATAGGGCCCAGAAACACAAAGAGAGACAAAGGGACAGAGAGAAATCCCCCCCCAAGGGGGATGTTCATGCCACAATCCCTTCTCATTCATTCTCCTCTGGGGAGCTTGGGCATGCACACACATGTGCCCAATTTGAGTTTAAGCCAACTACCCTGGGACTCAGATCACGGTTGACGACATGAGAATCCAAGGACATAAACATTATGCCAACTGCTAGTCCCTTAAAAACGATCTTTCTAATGATGTGCTCACTTGTGGCACTGCAGGGTTATGAATAAGCCTCCTTTCAATGTTTGTTTATTTATTTTTTTGAGAGGTTTCTTGTTATAATGTGCATCCCCTCACCAGAAAGAGAGAGACTGAGAGAATGTGAGACATCACCCCCCTCCCCCGGGGCACGGCCATGCCGCAATCCCTTCTCCTCCACTATCCTCTCGGGATACTGGGCATGCATGCACACGGGGCCTGACTGAGTTTAAGTCACCGGGTGCGGGACTCGAACTGAAGTCGAGTACGTGGGAGTCCAGGGACACAGTCGTCACGCCAAGTGCTGGTCCCAGGCCTACTTTATCTGTTTTCCTGTGTGAAGGGTACAGAGAGAATAGGAGAGATGGAAACGGCCGCCAGGGGAGCAGTCAGAAACACACAGCACTTACTGATTAGGAGTGTGACTTGTGGAGCCACAATGACAAGAGCAGTACCGAAGATCTGGCACTGAGGCCACCTGGTCCGGGACTCAAACCACGACAGACTGTGGGGGGAGTCCCCGGACACACGCTTCACGCCATCTGCCAGTCCGTTTCTGCTTACACTAAAATAACTGGAACGTACCGGACATG
>NW_006209786.1:0-1764 GCF_000334495.1 Tupaia belangeri chinensis | reverse complement strand
CCAAGACCAGTTATGCAGAAGTTAGACTTTGGTTTCTTGTCGGGCCTGGAATGATACTAGATGGTGCTCAAGAGAGTTTTACTGTGTGGGACGTTATAGATGACTGTTGCAAGAGCTATGCTTCAGCTGGAGGGAGATTGTGAAGGGGGAGATGGCTAGAAGAAGGAGAGTAAAAGGCTGACCTGATGTGGTGTGGTCAGGGAAGGACTCTGAGGAAGTGATTTTGATCTAGAACTTCAAGATTGAGCACAAGTTAACTATGAAAATATCTCAGGGAAGACCGGACCCATCAGAGGGAACAAGAAATGCAAAGAATCTGGGGTAAGAAAGAGCTCGACATATTTAATATATACATTCCCATTATCCCATCTTTGCTTCTGCTGCTTTAGTTCAACCTTTAATCAGTTCCTGCCAAGATTAAAAATTAAAAAGCCACCTAGCTCATTTCCTTGTCTCCAGGTCCAGCCCCTTCTAATCCAAATTCATCTCTTCTACTGGAACAATCTTTTCTAATATGCGAGGCTAATCATGTCACCTTCCTGCTTGAAACAATTTAATGGATCCTCATTGCCTTCAGAAGAGAATCCAAAACTCTCAGGAACAGCATAGAAAGCCGTTTAAGATGCACAATGTCTATCTACATAGATTTATTACAGCTCTTCCCACTTCCCCACCAACACCCTTGAGCTACACTCCAACCAGAAACAACTACTGAATTTCCCGGGTTTGCGTCTTGCTTTCTAATGCTTTCTCAAGCTGAGATGTGCCCCACCCATCCCCTTTTTACTCAGCTCTCTCCTACTAGCCTTTTCAGATTCAGTCCAGTGGCACCTACCTTAGGAGCCTTCCTAACACACCCTCCTCCTGGGCTGATTGTTCCTCCTCTGCATTTTCATCACAGTCAAAACATCCTCTGATAGAGTACTTATCATGCACTTATCACACAGTATTGCAAGCATCTGCTTATTTGTCTGCCTTATTGGTATTTTGATAACTTCCAGGCACTATCTTTTCATCTTTTAATATGCAGAACCTATTAGATTATCTACAACATAGAATTTATGTTTAGTAAATATACACTGAAATACTGTTTTTACATAAAGTGAATGCACTCCTAGAACTCTAGAACACTTACACTTTGTACAAATTATAGTATTAAAAAGGAACTTTTCTTTTCTCTTTTTTTTTTTTTGTAGGTCTTTGCTATAGGGCGCATGCACTCACCAGAAAGAAAGAGAGACAAAAAGTGAGAAATCTCCCCCCAGGGGGGATGGTCACGCCGCAATCCCTTCTCCTCCATTCTCTTCTCGGGATCTTGGATACACACGCACACGCGCCTGGCATGAGTTTAAGCCACTGGGTTCAGGACTCGAACTACATGTGAGTCCAGCGACATAGCCATTACACTAACTGCTGGTCCCAAAAAAGAACTTTCATGAAGACAATGCTGCATAGTAAAAATAGCATGGAGTCAGACTTACCTGGGTAACAGTTCACACTTAGCTAAGTAATGTGAGGTTATATAAGGAAAATTGCTTAGTTACCCTGAGTTTGTTTTCTTATTTATAAGAATGCGATAATAATACTGATATTAAAAGTTTTACATATTAAAAATAATATGGAAAATTTATTATTAAAGGGACCAGCAGGTGGCATGGTGGTTAAGGCGCTGGACACTCCCGCATGGTTGACCACGGTTCTAATCCCAGATCTGGTGGGTTGCTTTCTCGCTTTTTCTCTCTCTCGCGCTGTCACGCGTGCACA
>NW_006209785.1:0-849 GCF_000334495.1 Tupaia belangeri chinensis | reverse complement strand
CTCCAGGTCATCTTTCATATCTTTAAGAATGATTTGTCAAAGCTGTATGCTGATTTGTCAAAGCTGAGCAAGTCCTACTTACCACTTTATAGGAGATTTATCAAATGGAGTTCTACAATTTTGTTAGCATTAATGTATTTATTTAACTTTCAAACACTTGGTATCTCTATACAGTTTATATATTTAATGTTTTTATACTTCCGAATTTAGCCAACATAAGAGCAATATTTAAGATATTTGTTCATATACATTTATTTCCATTTCATAATAATTAACATATCTGTTTAGTCATAAAGTTCCATTTTATATTTCCTTTCCCTTTTTTCTTACTTTTGTTCAGTTTTTCTAGATTTATTTGCTTTATTAGTCATATCTTTTACATTTAGCACTTATATAGCTTTTTAATAATTTACAATTCTTCGATTTTGTCAACAATTCTTCAATTCTGTATGACAGAAATAAAACAAACAGCAAAACTAAAATTGATGTTCTTATGTTTTATCTTCCTTTTTTCTTTATTCCATTTATCATAGTTTCATATATCTTCCTTATGCATAGGAAGTGTCTTCTAAAAATTTGTGGAAAATGCGTATCCCCCAAAAAGCAAAACAAAACAAAACAATAAAACCTCTATGTATGGATTAAAAAATTTTTTAAGCCTCAGAAAGAAATCATTATGTTTTATAAACTTTTTGAAATCCCCGTATATCTTTTTACTTTAAATGCAAAAAAAAAAAAGAAAAGAAAAGAAAATCAGACTTAAGGTTTGCCATGGAGTGTGTACACCTACAGGATATAGGAGAGAAACAGAGAGACATTCAGAGGGAATGTGAGGAATTACCTCCCAGA
>NW_006209784.1:476-1121 GCF_000334495.1 Tupaia belangeri chinensis | reverse complement strand
ACCTATGTTTGCCAACTCGACTCATTGGGATATACAAGTTAAGTGTATCACTTCCAAAGACACTGAGCTTTTTCCACTAAAAAGTGTTCATTATCTCTCAGGTAGTATAATGACACAAAAGTAGAAAATCCCCGCTATTCTATAATTTTATATGCCAACAAGGGGTGATGCTCTAAAGAACGAAGCATGTTAGGTGGCAAGTACCAAGGAAAGGAGAGTCAGAGCAAGCCTCATGGAGCAGGGACACACTTGAGCAACTCTTTAATGAAGTAAAGGCATGAGTTGCAAGAACACACTGGTTACACATGATTCTGAGGCAGGAGTGTACCAGGAGGTTAAGATCTTAAGAGACTGCCATTGCTTTAAGAATATAAAGGTGCAAACCACTGGATAGGACACTGCAGGTAGAGCTGAGAGAACAGATTCCCATGTACAAGAATGTATATCATCAGCATTGTAGTACTCAGGTTGGAAAGTCAAATAGGTATACTAATCCCAGCTCCACTAAGTATTGCTTTGGGTTAGTTATTGAAGCAGTAAGCTTAGGTTTAAGGTGATCAATGTGTCCTTTTTAGGGTGATGAGGCTCAGATAATACTTGTAGAGTATATTACACTCTGACTAGAATAAGATAGGTGTTCAGCAG
>NW_006209784.1:0-247 GCF_000334495.1 Tupaia belangeri chinensis | reverse complement strand
CGGTCGACTACGTGGGAGTCCAGTGACATAGCCATTACACTAACTGCTTGTTCCCAGGAAAATTCTATTTCTTAAGATTTAAGAGCTATTGGAAGATGAGTCATCCGATTTCATCAATGGTCAATTACTAAGAAACAAGGAGTGAGTCAGGGTCTTCAGAGTGCCCCTCTGAAGCCCAAGGGAGTGCGTTTACTCACCACTGGCAAGTTTTGATGCATTAGCTGGTCAGTCTTATGATCTGAAGAGT
>NW_006209783.1:0-1074 GCF_000334495.1 Tupaia belangeri chinensis | reverse complement strand
TCAGGGTTTTGGGCACACACATACCTAGTGTGTTTCTCAAGTCACCAGGCCCAGATCTCAAACCTCAGAGGTGACCATGTGGGACCCAGCTGCTGTAACCCTCAAGCCTGCTATCCTCATATTCTGAATTTTTAAAGATAACAAAGGGGCCCAGCCTGGAGCATGTCCTCAACATCTACTCTCAGTCATCCTGAGCCATCCTCCTCACCCGTCTCACACACTCTGATGCAACATCCTTCTCCCTTAATGATCCCTGGGTGAGGTCTCAGGACGTCAGACAGCCCAGAGCCCAAAGTCCACAGACACTCAAAGTATCCAGAGCTAAATGCTCATCACGTCAGCCTCACCTTCTGAGAGACCCTGGTACAGCTGGTGCCTGAACCATCCCTCCTCCTGTCTGACTCGTCCACACTGGCGTCCGTCACAGGAAGCCAGGGAGGAGCACTGACCTCCAGTCTGCAGGCCTGTGAGCTGAGCAGACCTTGTTGACCTGGGTCTCTCCTCTGTCTCCTGATCTCATAAAAATTACAAAACGGTGACCATAAGTAAAAATACATTGCATGGCCTTATTATGTAAGGATGCTAATTACTCGTCACAGCACAATCACATAATAAGAAATTACGTTCTTTCTTTCTTTTCTTATTGTTTCTTGATCCCCACCGGATTCCTGCCTGCTCCCAAGTTCCCCGGGTGTTGAGGGCTGCTGTCTACCCTTTCATGCCTTCTGGTCTCTCAGATGCTGCTGTTGAGTGCAGACATTCTGTGCATGTTAAGTGCGGACGTACAATGCCCCCTTTCATATCTGGTTTGCTTCGCTTAGCATAAAATCTTCCATATTTTAACATTTTCTATCAGATGGAAGGGTTTAGTTATTCTTTATGGCCGAGCTTTATTCCATAACGTTTTAGTGCCATTTTTTCAATCCACTTATCTATTCTTGGACATTAGGGTTCATTCCCTGTCTTAGCAATTGTGAACACTGCTGCAATGAACACGGTGTGCAAATGTTCTCTGACTGAATGTTTTTCTGTTCTTTGGAGCCATAGCGTAATGGCTATGTCACTGAACTCCCA
>NW_006209782.1:0-503 GCF_000334495.1 Tupaia belangeri chinensis | reverse complement strand
AGTCAGCCATGTGGGAAGCAGCTGACTTAAGCTCTATGCTGACTTAGGGGTTAGACCCCACTCTAGGTAGATAGGAGATGAGCTCTGCAAAAAGCAGTTACTGTGGTTTTGCTTTCTGTGGTCTCCTGAATGTTCGCTATGCCCCTATGCCCTCATTAATAGTTTCAGAGGAATTTATAATTTCCCATTGTGTAGTCTAAAATCAGACTGAAATCAGTCACTGTGTGGAGTACAAATTGTGAGATTCAAGCCTCTGGGTCTGACTAGAATCATGATCACATCAGAGTACAGTGCCTCGACTACTATTCCACTTGCTGGCTTGTGCTAGATAAAGTTTTAATCGGACTTCTGAAAGTTCTCCTAGGCCTATCTGAAAACTTGTATATAATGCATACAAGTGGATTTGGCCAGAATCTCTATTACCTGTAATGTTACTACTTAGTACATTTTTATCTAATTACTTCCATGTTGCTCTTTGGGTATAAATGTTTACTTATCTTCAT
>NW_006209781.1:0-1061 GCF_000334495.1 Tupaia belangeri chinensis | reverse complement strand
TAAGTAAATAATGAAAATTATTGCTCTAAATTCATAGCATGTGCCTTATTCTTTGCTTTGAGTCTAATAATTTCAAATCAGAATTTCCTGTGGTTTACTATAGATAATTTGCTTTAAGATGGTCTTTGATTTTTTTAATGTTCAAGTTTTGATCAATTTGCGTGTTAAATTGCTATAGCTGGCATCTGTTTAATTCCATTCCCTTTGTCTTCCGTGTGTAATTTACCAACTGAGTACATTTCATTCAGGTTGGATTTTGCACGTTTGGTTGGATTTTGCATGTTTGGGTAAATGAAAGCTGTGTCTTATTTGATTTAACCCTTTAAAAATAAAGTTCCCTGAATATTTTATGCTTTTCTTCTAAAAGAAAATGATTTACAGAGTTCTTACCTGAGTGTACTTTTTATAATTAATAAAAATTATTTTAAAGGATGCCTAGTATTAAGCTGTTCTTAAAACAAATAGCACCCCCAGGCACAGGTGTAAATTTTGAAACTGGAAATGTGTAGCAAAACTAAATGAAAAGCATAATGAATTAAATACTTAGGATTGACTCATCTCACTATTGCCCAAGTAGGTTCAAGAAAAAAGCTCAGTTCTTTGATCTCCCTTTCTCAGTTGGATTTTACAAATCTCCTAACGCTGAACACAGAACAGGAATAAATCACACTTTATCGGGAGTTGTCTACATTATCCAATTACTCTTTGTGATTTAGCTCTAACATTTAAGGAGTTGCCCACTATTTCCTTGTATCTGTTGCGTTGTATATAACATTGCTCAAAATAATTAAGTGGATTTCCAAAATAAATAAAGATTTTCACTGTAACAGGATGCTTTGACATACATTAAAGGAATGTATATACTCAGAAAAAAAATAAAATCATAGAAAGATAAAATTGTTTACAGTGCTGTGTTGTATTCTAGCATATTTATTTAAAAAATCCACATCTAAGTAAACCTATGCAGTTCATACTTTTGTTATTTGAAGACCAGCTGTAATAGTGTTTGCCTTATAAAGCTGTGTGAGGATCAGATCAGTGAAGATTTTTTTTTTGAGAGT
>NW_006209780.1:0-1531 GCF_000334495.1 Tupaia belangeri chinensis | reverse complement strand
GGAGTTCAGTGGACCTTGGCCCCAGCCAATCCGGGGAATATTGGACCAAGTCCATACTTTGGCCAATGCAAATATTGGTGGTGGAGGACAAAAGAGGTGCCAAACTCTTGGTATCCATGAATGGGTGGGCTTGATGGTCCCTGGAGTTGAGACACTCTAAGAACCTTGATGTCACCTTGCACATGCCTGTTTCTGGGAGCACAGGTTTCACTTGGATTTTTAGGGTGGGCAGTGGACTCTGGTATGGGAAGGGTGGAGTGAGCACCAGTCTCTGTGTTCCCAGTCAGTGGCCATTTGCCAATTTGTAAATCTAGTCCCCAAAACTACAAGTCACAAAGGACAGAAGCTATTGACATTAATCACACATTTTTTAAAATGATTTTTGCCATGGGGTTTGTGTACTAACCAGAGAGAGAGACAGAGAAAGACAATGAAGGAAAGTGAGAAATCATCCCCAGAGGTTATGCCCACACTACAATCCCTTCTCCTCCATCCTTCTGGAATTTGGGGCATGCACACATATATGGCTGGCATGATTTTCAGTTCGCCAATTCTGGTACTCGAACTGTTGTAGGCCATGTTGGAATCCAACATCTTAACCACCACAGCACCTGCTGGCCCAGTAGCACCACTAAGTTTTTGTAAACTTATTTTCCCCCTTTGTTTGAGATAACTATGTCATTGTCAACACTTTTCTCCTTAGCCATTCTGGTGGGTCTCATGGTTATCCAGTGTACTATTGTAGACCTTGACAGACCTCAGTGAATAGTTTATGTGGAATTTGTTAGTATATGAATAAAAGGTTATATATTTTAGTATATGAAAAAAAGGTTTTATATATCTATTTATATGTGTGTGTATACACACACATACATACACACTAGGAATGGCACATTGTCAGTCTTTGGATTGTTGCAGAACAAACTGTTTTAGTTTTTTTTTTTTTTTAATTTTTCCTATAGGACATGTGCACTCACCAGAGAGAGAGAGAGAAACAGAGAAAAAGCAAAAGTAAGAATTCCAGGGGTGGGGATGACCACATGACAGTCCCTTCTCCATTCTTCCTTTGAGATTTTGGGAACACACACACCCTGGAGTAGTTTTTTAAGCCACTGGGTTAAGGACTTGAACTGTGCAGTTACTCACATAGACTCCAACCACCTTAAGCAGTATTCCACCTGGTGGCCTATTCTTACTTATCTCTTAAGAGTATATTAAATAGTACTTATAAAGAAGAAGAGGTCTTCATGGATCCTGAGAAATAGTGATTTCAGGCAAAAAAGAGAAGTAAAGATTTTCTATTGATAATTCAGCCTCCAGCCCAGAAACTCGAGTGATAGGAAGCCAAGGCCCTCTAGCCTTCTCTCTGTCTCCTCATTTTTTAAAATTGTTCCTTTAAAAATTTTTTAAAGGTAAAGTGCTTTCTGGGCTTTCAGCACTTCCCTTTATCTTTTTAATAGTCTCCTCTCTCCCTTCCACCCAGGACAGGCAAGGGGCAGACCTTCAGAAGAAGAGTTCTTCATGGCTCCTG
>NW_006209779.1:646-1936 GCF_000334495.1 Tupaia belangeri chinensis | reverse complement strand
AGAGACACTGTATGTCTGTACTTAATATATACCAAATGTCTGTAACTGAAACTGACAGGCTAAAGGATGTACCAACAGAAGAGGTGGATGTGAATGACTGATGTGGTGTATGTGGAGGAGTGGGGCCTGGGGAAGAACATTTGGAGGAGGGATACGAAGACAGTATTATTGAGATAGAGAGATAGTGTTGTTATATTTTGATCAACTCGACCAGGGAGAAATGTTCATATATTGAAATGATCACACAATTTTATTTAAAGATTGTTCAGCTAACTTTGTATGTATTTTGATTTTGTGTGTGTGTGTGTGTGTGTGTGTGTGTGTACTCACCAGAGAAAGACAGACAGACAGTGAGAGAAAAAGTGAGAAATCATTCCCCTGGGGGAATGGCATACACATCTAGTGTGAGTTTCAAGTCACCACATCCAGGACTTGAATCACAATCTGTCATGTGGGGTTCCAGTGATGTAAGTACTATGCAATATGTTGACCCCACCTCTGTATGTATTTCATATTGAAATGACATTGTACCTTTTTGAAACTAGTGGACCAGTTTATCATCTCTTCTCTGATGATTAAACCTTGATCATGGGAATTCCTGTAAAGTCTCCTACTTTAACAAACAGCCAACTGCGATTAGGAAATCTTACAAGGTTGTGGTTATCATATTGCATCATATTTCTTTCTTATCCAGAAGCATATTGTACCCAATACTGTTTGTCAATTGGCTTTTCTTCAGAAATGGATGAAGCTGGATTTCAGGCAGGGTTTACAAATTAGGACTGCATGTAATGTAAAGTTGGACAATACATTTCTATAAATAATCATTCTATTTTAACATCTCTAGTCATATGTTACTTTTCTGTAGGGGCTCAGTTTCATTTGAGTGGTTAGCAGCTTGGGGTCATGTACATATCTGAATAAATTTGGAACACTTAAAAAAAAACAAAGAGGAGTGGTTGTAGCTCATTGGAAAAATTTTAGCATGTTTCTGAGAGTGTGATTTGTACTCAGACTCTCATAAAATCCAGACTAATAAAATCTGGTTTTGGCTAATTGGAGGCTAAAGTTGGTTATTCATAAATGTCACAACATGGGGCAAGACAGTGGCATAATTAAGGTGGCTGAATCACATATGGCCAAGTTGGCAACTTGATCCTGTACCCACAGCTTATAAAACACTGGGTGAGGTCAAAGGTGGCAATGGTGAAAATGTGTTGGACTCCCACATGACTGATTGTTATTCAAAACCTACACCTAATGGCTTGCTTTCTGACTTTTTCTTTCTCT
>NW_006209779.1:0-308 GCF_000334495.1 Tupaia belangeri chinensis | reverse complement strand
CTCTCAGGATCTTGGGCACACACGCACACGCGCCCAGCGTGAGTTTTAAGCCACCGGGTCCGGGACATGAACCGCGGTCAACTACGTGGGAGTCCAGCGACATAGCCATTACGCCAACTGCTAGTTCTCCATAATAAATAATTTTATACAGAAGTATTCATTCAATTCTATTCATTATGTTTAATATTTATACTGACCAGAAAGAGATGAGAGAGAGAAATGGAGAAAGCAAGATGACAAGTCCCAGATTCTAACCATGGTCAGTCATATGAGAATTCAGTGCCCTTACCACCACACCACCTGTCTGC
>NW_006209778.1:0-499 GCF_000334495.1 Tupaia belangeri chinensis | reverse complement strand
AAACTTTTCAAAATCCACTGTCTTGAAGCTATTCCCTAATGTTCCAGTAAGAGGCATTTTATACACATTATTCTATTTAATGTAGTTTTGCATATTCTTATTGCATTGGAATGAATTAAAACAGAGTAAGTGTGAGACCAGTAGATGGTGCAATGGTTACATCACTGGACTTCCATGTAGTCAACTGTGGTTCCTGGACCCAGCAACTTCAACTCATGCCAGGTGTGTGTACGTGCATGCCCAAAATCCCAAGAGGAGAATGGAGGTGAAGGGACTGCAGCATGGCCATCCCCCCTAGGGGGTGATTTCTCACTTTCTGTCTCCAAGTCTCTCTCTGTCTCTCTGGTGAGCACATGTGCCCTATATCAAAAATCTCACTCTTAAAAAAGACAAAAATGACAAACAGTAAGCAGTTCCTTCAATAAGTGCAATTGTTCTTAGAGTTTTTATTCCCTTTTTGCATTTTAATATATGTAAAGTGTTCACATTGTCATTTTAA
>NW_006209777.1:0-229 GCF_000334495.1 Tupaia belangeri chinensis | reverse complement strand
GGACCCGCGGAGGGGGAGGTGACGCGCGCGAACAGCGGGGAGACGGGGCCCTAGGAGGGCACAGGGGCCTCCACCACGCACCCACCTGGGCAGTCCCCGGGTCCCCGGACTTCCAGGCCAAGGCCTTCTGGGCTGAACCCGAACTTCCCACCGCCTGGCCACACCGCAAGGCCCCGGAGGACTCACTGACGCCGCAGACGCCGTCCCTGCCGTACTCGTCCTCCACCAC
>NW_006209776.1:0-589 GCF_000334495.1 Tupaia belangeri chinensis | reverse complement strand
TGGCATGGCCATCCCCCCTGCGGGGGTGATTCCTCACTTGCCCTCTCACCTCTCTCTCTCACTCTCTCTCCAGTGAGCGCGTATGCTCTATGGGAAAAATCTCTACCAAAAAAAAAAAAAAGTAAAGAAAACTCCCACTTTAGCAGAAATATGTAAATCCTAACGTCTACAGTCACAATTTTTGCCATAACCTAGAGTCCTATATTCTTTAATGTATTACTTTTTCATTTATTTTTAAACTACATTTCTTCCTTCCCTAAGTGGGGGACATGCCCAACCTGGTCTTCACGCAGCAATCCACCCCCAAGCTCAGCTAGCCTTCAACCATAGGCACATTTGCACACGGTGTATTCAAGAAGGGATCCAAATACGAACCCAGAACCTTCCACGTGGGTCAGCCTTGGAGAACACTGCATCACCCCTGCACCACTGTCCGGCCTCCTATAACCAATTTTGTGGTTGTTGTTATTGTTGTTATAGGATGAATGCATGCACCAGAGAGAGAAAGAGAGGAGGAGAAAGTGAGAAATTGCCCTGTAGGGGAGATGGTCATATTGGCATCCCTTCTCCTCCAATCTCCTCTCAGGAC
>NW_006209775.1:0-946 GCF_000334495.1 Tupaia belangeri chinensis | reverse complement strand
AGATATAAAACTAGGAAATTGCCAGACTATCAATAGGTGGAAAGAGACTTTTCAGCAATTCTGGGTAGCTTCTTCAAGTTTCTTTTAAAGACAAAAAAGTACTGGATAGTTTAATCTGTAATTAAAAACAAAAGTGCTTCATCACCTGTCTCTCTAAATGCAAATTAAGCACACCAAAAGGTTAATAACAGAACTATCTGAGACAATTACTGCACCTAAAGAATGTCAAATGCCATAAAAATTGGGGCATAAGTACGTAATAAATTCTTATTAAAGATTGTCCCCACTTAATATACTGAGTGTTTGCATGCTATGACTGAAAGTGATTGACTAAAGGACGTACAAACACAAGATATGGGTGTGAATGCCAGGTGTGGGGTGTGTGGAGGAGTGGAGCCTAGGGAAGGACATTTGGAGGAGAGATATGGAGGTAGAAAATGGATGGGATGGGGAGGGATGGTGTTATCTGTTGAAGATATTTTGATCACATATTCAAATGTTCACTTTGTAAGCTAAATAATGTGATTGAATGTATAAATTTTTTTTAAAAAATAAATAAAATTTTAAAAAAAGAAAAAAAAAGATTGTGGAAGATCCATAAAATGTAAATGGAATTTAGGTGAGATTTTCCTCACACTGCTTTGAATTTATAAGGATAAGTCAGTGACTCCTGGTTTGAGCGGAATTCATACTCTTTCCAAAGCAGTTGGCCATGCAATTTAGACCTGATTACAGGAGACTTTAGCAGCACCTCAGATAGATCCTCCAGCATCCACTGCCCTTTTATCAAAGGTCATTAGGTTCCACTCCAGAGATTAGCAAGTTCAAGAGACATTTCACAATTTTAACGATTTTAACGCATGTTTCAATTTACTCACTTAATCAAATGATATTCTTTAAGAACTTATTCCTAGTCAAAGCAAAAAAAAGGTCTTAATGTGGAACA
>NW_006209774.1:2292-3586 GCF_000334495.1 Tupaia belangeri chinensis | reverse complement strand
TCTACATATGTTACTTACGCTAATTTGGCTTGAACCAACTTAACCTAACTTATGCTAATTTGGGCTTAAAACAGGCAGGTGGGGGAGTCTCAGATTTTCTGGTCCTTGAATTCCTACAGGATCACTAATTGGCTTTATTGTAAAGTTGCAGTAAGGTTGGGGGGTGATATTTTACCCTTGCAGGGTACCATAATAACAGTAAAGCTCACGGCAGAGAAATTGAGTGCAGACCAGTACAGCGACACAATGGAGATTTAGGGCTGGTAAACTACTGGCCTTGCCTCACAGTTTCTTCCCAGTCCAGGCCTTGCCTTAGGCATGGGAGGCAGCCTCTTTACCAGCTTATGTTGTCTGCATGGCCCCGTCAGGTGGCCAGGAGAATGTTGAACTCGGCCTCTGCCGCAGCATTCATCTCAGCCTGAGCATAGGGGCTGCTGCGAGGAAGAAGAGAAAAAATGTTATTCATTCATTTATTTTCAATTGACTAGAGAGAATCAAGGAGAGAGAAATAGAGAAAGTGAGAAAGCAAGCTGCCCGGTCTAGGACTTGAACCCATAGTCGGCCATGTGGGAGTACCCAGCACCTTATCCGCCATGCTACCTGCCAGCCCACCCTTTTGTTTTCCTTAAACAGATTTCTGTTGTAGGGCACATGTACTCCCCAGGGAGACAGAGACAGACAGACAGTGAGAAATCCTCCTACAGTGGGGATGGCCATGCCATGATCCCTTCTCCTCCATTCTCCTCTTGGGATTTTGGGCACATACACACTTGCATCTGGTGTGAGTTTTAAGCCACCGGATCCAGGTACAAACTGCAATCCACTACATGGGAGTCCAGTGATATAACCATTACTCCATCTGCTGGTCCCTCCTTTTCACGTTCATAAACATTTGTCATGGCTATTAAACTGACTCCATGTGAAGAGCTACAACTTGTAGTCTGAGAAATCCTGGTCTGGGCCAGTCTAATGCTGGGAATGCTGAAGATCCCAACCCAGCTGGGATGCCTTGGCTGTGTCTCCAAAGCATTCCGCAACCCCGGGGTGTGTGGGAAGGACAGGGTCAGCACATACACCCAGACCTGCCCACTTAGCTACAGCTTCTGGGCAGCACCCTGGGATTTCACTCAAGAATGAGTCTAGAGGCAGGGGGAAAAGGAGGGTTTGGGTTAAAAAAAATTAAAAGTTTCAAAACTCACTGAGTGAGATGACGTTTCAGTACCCTCCAGAGTCAGAGCCTGAATAATCACTCCAAACTGTAGAATAGCCCACACAGCTACGTCACTGTCAAACC
>NW_006209774.1:1414-2013 GCF_000334495.1 Tupaia belangeri chinensis | reverse complement strand
GGTCACGCCGCAATCCCTTCTCCTCCATTCTCCTCTCGGGATCTTGGGCACGCACGCACACGCGCCCGGCGTGAGTTTTAAGCCACCGGGTCCGAGACACGAACCGCGGTCGACTATGTGGGAGTCCAGCGACATAACCATTATGCTAACTGCTGGTTCCCCTGCTCGGAGTTCTTAATGGAGCCATCTTACATTTGGTAACAATATTACCAACTAAGCAGACTAAGCCCTGAGAATGACTAGACTCCTTAGCTGCCAACTTGGACAATTGCTGCAGCTACACCTGACGCTCCTCAGCTCTCAGGATTCGTGAGCACATGTGTCTTCCCACTGGAATTCCCTCAGCCAGATACACGGCGGGCGCACGGCAGTGATGGAACACACAGAGACGAGTGTCCTCCACCAAGGAGAGAGTGACCACTGTCCTGTCTCCCCGTCGTGCTGGGCCATGCTGCCCACTATGACACAGCCTTCCTGTTTAGGGTCCCTCGTAGCTTGGAACCCAGTCAACCATTGCCCAGTGACAGTGTTATGCCTGACGGTGGTAAGGAGGAGCGTCTGGAGAGTGTGCAGCTGCGACTGTATTCCCTTATTACTTC
>NW_006209774.1:0-852 GCF_000334495.1 Tupaia belangeri chinensis | reverse complement strand
GAGTACACGCACCCTATTGCAAAAACCTCTCCAAAAAAAAAGGGAATGTAGAGAGTGGGCAGCTTTGTCTTGTTTCCAGTGTTTAGTGGAAAAGCTTTAGTTTTTCCCCATTCAGTATGATGTCAGCTATGGGTTAGAAGCACTTGTTTGTTCGTTATCATTGGTTTCTATGAAACTTTTGATTTCAGTCTTAATGTCCTCTACAGTTGTAAAGTCATTCAGGAGTAGGTTGTTGAGTTTTCATGTGTTTGTGAATTTACTAGGGCTCTTTGTGTAGCTGATTTCTAGTTTGATTCTACTGTGGTCAGAAAAGATGCTGGATATAGTTTGTATACATTCGAATTTGTAAAGGCTTGTTTTGTGTCCAATCATGAGGTCAATCTTCAAAAGATATTCCATGTGGGGGTGAGAAAAATGTTGTGGTTAGGTAAAATACTTCCTAGATGTCAGTCAACTCCATTGTGCTTGTTGGGTAAAATACTTTGTAGATGTCTGTCAAGTCCATTTGATTGATGATATCATTTAGATCCTGTATTTATTTGTTCATTTTTTGTCTAGATGATCTGTCCAGAGGAGTCAGTGGGGTGTTGAGATCCTCGACATTTATTGTGCTACAGTCTATCTCTCGGTTGAGATCCAACAATGTACTTAGGTGCTCCAGTGTTGGGGGCATAGATAATTACAAGTGTTATATCTTCTTGATGAATAAGTCCTTATGGAGCTATATAATGTCCTTTTTTCTCACTACACCTTTTATCTTAAAGTCTATTTTGTCTGATATCAGTATCGTTAATCCAGCCTTTTTGTTTATTTGTTTCTTTCCATTAGCATTGAAAATCTTTTTTGTTTGGT
>NW_006209773.1:0-592 GCF_000334495.1 Tupaia belangeri chinensis | reverse complement strand
GATGCGCCGGCTTGTCCAGCTCTGGGTTAGGCAGCAATGTGGCCAAATTCAAGGAGGTGGGCTCTGAAAAAGTAACTCGTGGGGTATCTAGGAGCAGTCTTTGATAATGAGTCAATTGCACATTGGACATCCATCGCCCTGGTGGATGTTTGAGAATATCCTCAATAGCATGGGGAGTAATCACTTTAAGGTGCTGTCCAAATGTCAGCTTGTCAGCGTCTCTGACCAGCATTGCCACAACAGCTATAATGTGCAAGCATGGGGGCCACCCAGCTGCTACAGGATCCAGTCTCTTTGACAAATAGGCCACTGGGCATTTCCATGGCCCTAGATGCTTCATGAGTACCGCTTTTGTAATTCCCCCTTTTTCAGCTACATGGAGTGTAAAGGGCTTAACGGGGTCTGGCAAGGCTAATGCTGGAGCTTCCAATAGAGAGGTCTTGAGTTATTTCTTTCTTTCTTTCTTTGCACTTTATGCTTCTTTTTAATAAAAATTAAATTAGTCACTTAACGTACATAATATATTGTTGAGTTCCAGACTAGCAGATTTTGACGCCTGCAGGAGTCCTGGGAAATGCTCTGCAGTATCACG
>NW_006209772.1:0-1183 GCF_000334495.1 Tupaia belangeri chinensis | reverse complement strand
CTATCTATCTATCTATATACATACATACATATATAATTTAAAAAACAAATCTTTCAAGCAAGATTACTATACCTGGCAAGATTATCCTTCAAGTGAGAAGAAAAGATAAAATTGTTCTCAGATAAACAAAACCTGAAAGAATTTATCAACACCAGACCAGCTCTTTGAGAATTTTTGAAGGCAATGCTATACTAGGAAAACAAAAGACAGACAGACAGAGATAAGAGAACAAAAAATGAGTGAGAAAAAGGCCAACTTACTGGTAGAGACAAGTTCTGAAATGTCAATAATAATGTTGAATGTTAACTTTCAGGATTTAAATGGAAAGATCAGATCACAGCAACACTGCAAGTACAACAAAAGATAGATTACATGAGACTGAAATGGTGAAATAGAATTCTATGACTTTTTTCTAAAACATTACTGATTTTCTTTGATGCTTTATCTTCCAGATTTAAGAATTTGAGTTTTCTTTTGAGTTGTTGATATGTTCACCAAATTGTTAATTTTTTTTTTAAATTGAAGCCAACCTTTCTCCCTGTCACCTTTGCAAATGGAAATTATTTTGACCATTATTTGCATAAGTTCAATAATACAATAGTATCTATTGCATTGCATCTGAAATTGAGTTCTTGGGACCAGCAGTTAGCGTAATGGCTATGTCGCTGGACTCCCACGTAGTTGACTGTGGTTCAAGTCCTGGACCTGGTGGCTTAAACTCACACCGGGCGTATGTGCATGAATGCCCAAGATCCCAAGAGGAGAATGGAGGAGAAGGGATTGCGGTGTGGCCATCCCCCCTGGGGGGTGATTTCTCGCTTTCTGTCTCTCTGTCTCTCTCTGTCTGTCTGGCGAGCGCACGCGTCTTATAGCAAATCTTCTCAAAAAAAATGAAATTGATCTCTTATGCAGCTTTGTGCAAAGAACAGACCAAATTGAGATTAACCTAATGTTTTTAGAAAATAAGTTAGTTTATACCTCTCTAGTAAAAGTGGGAATGGAGAAAGAAAAAAAAATGTTTCAGAAGAAAATTACAGTGCATTTGTCATTAGATTCTATCTTTGTCCACATTTTTAGTTTAAAACTTTTTGTGAGTTAATAAAATGCAAAAAAAAGTTTAGTATGGAAGGGAGGGAGGAGAAATGGGGAGGAAAAAACAAGTAAAATATGCTTAATTGACAAA
>NW_006209771.1:0-656 GCF_000334495.1 Tupaia belangeri chinensis | reverse complement strand
CTAAGTCTAATCTTAGATCTCAGCATTCTGGAAAAAACTCACACCTATGGGCTAGAGGTAAGGAAAGGTAAGTTTAATACCTTTTGTTCTTCAGAATGGCCAGCCTTTGATGTGGGCTGGCCACCACAGGGGACCTTTTTGCTGAAAGTCATCAAGCAGTCCAGAGAAATAATCAGCCAGCCTGGCTCTCGGCTGAATATCATTTACATTTTTATAATTCAGTGAAAACCTGGCCAGCGAGTGTCTTAGAATTCCAAATTATTAATTCTCACTATGTCTTTACTGGTTGTTAATATTTTTTTCAGTAGGAAGTCGGGAGAATTAATCATTCCAGGAACAACCATAAAACAGATTCTGCTATACTGATTTTTTTGTTGCACAATCTGTTTTCGAAATCTGCTAGGGAATGTATATGTGAATATTCTTTCAGAAATTTAAAAACATTATTTCTAATAGAGATCTCAACTTCTCCACTATCATATACTGTATCACTGTGTGGTCTGACTCCCAACCACAAAGTGTTTTAAAAAAATTATCATTAAAATATTTCTGCTATTCAATATAACATTTTCTTATTTGGTTTGGCTCAGAGGTATTTTGGGCTTTTTCTTTTTATTTGTTAATCTAATAACCCTACCTACACTTTCTTAATATAG
>NW_006209770.1:506-1120 GCF_000334495.1 Tupaia belangeri chinensis | reverse complement strand
GTAACATCCACCCACTCCCATTTCTTTTCTTCTGTAGCAACAAAGCCTAGAAGGCCCCACAACCACAAAGGGAGAAGATAAAGGGGAATTGTGCCTCTGCACAGCCAGCAGGCCTCTGGCTAGCATAAAGGGCCGCTTGTGCTGGCCCCGGTCAGGATCAGCTGACTGCAGACGCTGTGAACTCTGGGCCTGCCCACTCCCGTCTGCAACTGGCTCTACAGTGAACTCAGACCCAGGGGCTGTCCCAGGAATGCACAGTCGGCCTGAGCCCAAAGGAATGTCACGGGAGAATCACACATGCCCAGAGCTTGCACCTTATCAATGTTTAAAAGATGAGCAATGACAGCAACTTAAGCTTTGCTTTATTTTTTCCTTTAAATCCCAGATTTTAGGTTCCTGGAAAAGTGGTTTCTTAAGCATTTGTGGGGTTTTTGAAAAGTTCATGGAAACTTCAGACAGTGAAAAAATTATGCATGGATTTCAAAATTTTTTGCATCGGAAACCAGCAGTTAGCGTACTGGCTATGTTGCTGAACTCCCACGTAGTCGACCACAGTTCGCGTCCCAGACCCGGTGGTTTAAAACTCACGCCGGGCGCGTGTGCATGCGTGCCCA
>NW_006209770.1:0-289 GCF_000334495.1 Tupaia belangeri chinensis | reverse complement strand
TTAGATAGATTTTTTTGAAAGATAGTTTTTTGTTGCTGCTGTATTAAAATACATACGACCTAAATTTTACCATTTTAACCACCGTAAGTGTTCAATTCAGAGACATTTTTATATTTTCACATTGTTGTACCATCACCCCTGCCCTGTTTCAGAATAACTTTTGAAAAAGATTTCTACAATTCTCATAATCTTCCATCTTTCTTTATACATGTAGAAAAATTTTAATTTTTTTCACTGAGTTGTGTTCAAATTATAGTGTCACTGTCCACTAAAGATTAAAGGTTAGTGT
>NW_006209769.1:0-763 GCF_000334495.1 Tupaia belangeri chinensis | reverse complement strand
ATTTTAATATTATAAAAGAAATTAAAACAGCAGTTGCTCAATATGGAGCTACAGTTCCATATACTTTAACCACAGTTGACTTGGTGGCAAAAAATTGGCTAATATCAATAGATTGCCAAACATTGGCCTGTGCTGCACTCTCTGGAGGGGATTACTTACTTTGGAAACCAAAATATGTGGAAAATTGTAGGGAGACAGTACGCTGTAATGCCCAGACCAGCAATGACTGGACAGCAGATATGTTATTGGGAGAAGGCAATTATATAACTAGTGACAATCAAATGCAATATGATTCAGGGCTATTTGTTCAAATTAATATGGCAGCCATGAATTCTTGGAAAAAACTTCCTACTAAGGGAGACTTAAGTACCTCCCTTACAACAATAAAACAAGGGCCTGACGAATCTTTTTCTGAGTTTGTTCAATGGTTAATTACGACAACAGGGAAAATATTTGGCAGTGCTGATGCAGGTACCAATTTTGTTAAACAATTGGCAAATGCTAATGCTGCTTGTCAAGCAGCAATCAGGCCATATAAAAAAAGGACAGATTTATCAGGATATATTCGCCTATGTTCTGATATTGGGTCAGCATACCAACAGGGATTGGCTCTGGCCACTGCTCTTAAAGGATATACTGTTCGCCAATTTCTTAACCGTAATAATGGAGGCAATTGCTTCAATTGGGGTCGGCCTGGACATATGGCAAAGATCCTGATACAATCATCCCCCCGTATACTAAGGACCAAGTTAACTGGCTATTC
>NW_006209768.1:0-789 GCF_000334495.1 Tupaia belangeri chinensis | reverse complement strand
CATGTCAAGATATGGCTTTTCAAATAGTCACTGTTTTGAGCCAGAGAGACTTTCTGGTATGGCATAACACTGGCATAAATCTCCTTCTGAGACATCCATATGAATTCTTTGGTTTAAAGAGAACTCAGCATAATGAAAATAGGTTGAAATAGTAAACAGAGTTGAGGCGAGCCAGTTAAGGTTTAGCCGGACTGAAGCTATTTTGAAATTAAAGGACGTCTCTAATGAGAACAATCTGACCTAGGAAATCAGTTTGAAGAATGCCTGGATGAGAAGCCAGGAATGGGTATTTGAATGAATCAGTAAAATTACTTAGGGAAAAGTGATTGGTCATATGTAATGAGGAATGACTTGCATGTGCTTGTATTAGCTATATGTACCAAGAACATGCTGAGTGTTTCCAGATAGTTTGATGGTACCTGCTGACTGTTACTGGTTACAGAAGTAAACCCCCTTCTCCAATCCCTTCCTCTCATTTTATTAGCTATAAGAAGCAGATAGGCTTAGGTGGCAGGTAACAGAGTAAAAAGGCTAAAGTAACTAAAAAATGAACAAATGAGCATAAACCTAAAGTTTAAATAAAAAGAACTAAGTAAAATCTCCTGGAAGGATTAGAGATAGTTTGAAATCTATGGAACATAAGCCCCAAACTTAAAGTGTCTATGTAACTGGTAAGTATAATAAGGGAATTATATTTCAACAGTATAATACAATTCAATAAAAGTATTTAATATGAACATGGAATTTTAGAGTTTACTAAACTCACTAACTGTAAAGGCATGCTGACCC
>NW_006209767.1:1226-1468 GCF_000334495.1 Tupaia belangeri chinensis | reverse complement strand
TTCTATACAAGGATGTGATGCTGGAGACCTACAGCAACCTGATGTTTTTGGGTTAGTGGAACTCCCATGTAGCTTCTTGAAGTAATTACTGCCCACTTTCATAGTAAATATACAAGAGTTTCATAATGTTTTGTTTAGAGTGAGATTTCATTCTGTGGTTAATGTGACACTTGTCTTTAACAAAATTCCCAAATCAACCCCTTTATTGCACAGCTGATAAAACTGAACTGTTATTACTCTTA
>NW_006209767.1:0-837 GCF_000334495.1 Tupaia belangeri chinensis | reverse complement strand
GTAACATTTCTGCTTAAGTGACAAGAGTTCTCTTGACTTCTGCAAATAGATGTTATTGAAAACTGTTCACATTAGCAAAGTAACAGTACACAATATCCACCGTTATAAGAAAAAAAGAGAAAAAGGAAAGGGAAAATGAATGACACATGGAAATCTTGCAGCATAAAATTATAGGAAGACAGAAGGTAGATATTTTGAATATTGTTAAAGGTATTAATGGAAAGGGAAACATAAACAAACAAAATAAATCCACTCAGCTTTCAAAATTATTAATGTAAATTGCTACAGTAACATATTAAGGAAAAAGAACCATATTTCTTACTATAGATCAGTACCAATACTTGAAATATACATGAGCAGTGTAAAATAAATTCTCTAATTTATGGAAATGGTTGTCTTTTCCTGACCAAAGAGGATTGATATGAGAGACAACTTGTAAATAGAATAAATATTGAAAGCATGTGGTAAGACAGTTTTTATTGTCCAGTATATAGTTCAGGTGTGGAAGAAATCATTTTACAAAAAGCCTAACTCCCTCATTCAGCAGATGATACACACATGATATGCACATTATAAGTAGAGAATGTGAAAAAATATTTTTAAATAATTTTTACTATAGGTTTCAAACAGAGAGTGGAAGATTCCTATTCATTATAAAGAGTAAGAGGAATCCTTATCGCAGAATTAAAATCTAGCTTTAAATCAGGGAATGCACACAAGGGAAACACCCTATAAATATAAGCATCAAAAATCCTTTTTCCAGAGGTCAAAATTTATGGTCACCAGAGAAATTACAGAGAAGAAAAAGCTTTATGATGTGTATAAATTACAAAAGCT
>NW_006209766.1:1954262-1970815 GCF_000334495.1 Tupaia belangeri chinensis | reverse complement strand
ATGCTCAGTGAATGAATGTAAAATAAATTTATTAAAAAAAGTTTTTTAAATAATGATGGATTGGGGTCAGCAGATGGCACAGCAGTTACATTGCTGGACTCCTGCATGGCCAACCACGGGTTAAGTCCCAGGTCTGGTGACTTGAAATTCACACTGGATACATGTGCATGCATGCCCAAGATCCCAGGAGGAGAATGGAGGAGAAGGGATTGTGGCGTGGCCATTCCCTCTGGGGAATTTCTCACTTTCCCTCTCTATCTCTGTGTCTCTTTCTCTGGCGAGCACACAGGCCCTAAGCCAAAACCCTCTAAAACAAACAAACACAAACATGAAGGATTGTGTGCATACACAAGAGAAACAGAGATGCACCCTCTACGGGGCTCAATCATACCACAATCTCCTTCCTCTATCCTTCCTCCCACCAAGATCCCAAGCACACATGCACAATTGGTGTGTTCAGGTTGACTAAGTCTGGGACTCAACCTGTGATCAGTTTGTGGTTCCAGCTCCACAGTCTGGTAAGCTACCAACTGTGCCTCAGAAGATGGGCTGGATCAGTCTTCTTGATTGTAGTCATCCAGTAGATATGTACTGGTACCTCATTTTGGTTTTAATTTGCACTCTCCTGATGACAATTGATGTTATGAGGCTGAGCATCTTACAATGTGGGTCACAGTGTATAACCTGGAAAATTTTTGAATGGATTAACAAAAGTGAAGTAAAGAAGTATTAGGCCAGCTTGTGGTATGGTGGTTAAGGTAGCTCAATAACAAATAGTAGACTTCATAGTTTGAGTCCTAGACCCAGTGACTTGAATACTACAGCAGTGTGCCCAAAATCCCAAGAGGAAAGTGGAAGAGAAGGGATTGCTGCATAGCCATCTCCCCTGCAAAATGATTTCTCACTTTCCCTTTTTTTCTCTGTGTCTTTCTCCAGTGAGTGCATGCATGCTATAGTAAAAAACTAAAAATGAATAAATAAAGTATATATATATATATATATATATATATGTACTAAGTAAAGAAATGGTAACTTTTTTTGGGAACCAGCAGTTAGCATAATGGCTATGTTGCTGGACTCCCACGTAGTCGACAGCGGTTCATGTCTTGGACCCGGTGGCTTAAAACTCACACCGGGCGCATGTGCGTGCGTGCCCAAGATCCTGAGAGGAGAATGGAGGAGAAGGGATTGCAGCGTGGCCATCCCCCCTGGGGGGTGATTTCTCACTTTCTGTCTCTCTGTCTCTCTCTGTTTGTCTGACAAGTGCACGTACCCTATAGTGAAAATCTCTCCAAAAAAAAAAAAGAAGAAGAAGAAAAGAAAAGAAATGGTAACATTTTTAAAGATTTTATTTTATTTTATTTATTTATTTTAATTTGACTATAGAGGCACAGAGAGAAAGAGAGAGAGAAAGCGAGAAAGCAAGCCACCAGGTCTGGGACTTTGAACCATGATCATCCATGTGAGACTCCAGCACCCTTAACCACCACACCACCTGCTGGCCCCAAGAAATGTTAACTTTTTACGTTAGGGAATCTGCAAATATTAAGTATTTTAAGAATTTATATTCGAGGGGACCAGCAGGTGGCGCAACAGTTAAGGGCACTGGACTCCCACATGGGACCATGGTTTGAGTTCCACACCTGGTGGCTTGCTTTCTCACTTTCTCCCTTTCTCTCTGTCTCATTCTGTCCGTCTCTGGCTAAATTAAAATAAGTAAATAAATAAATAAATATAAATAAAAATTCTTATAAAAAATAAAATAAGGTTATTTTTTAAAGAGAGCGATTTTTGCTATAGGGCGCATGTGCTCACCAGAGAGACAGAGAGACACAAAGCAAGAAATCACTCCCTGGGGGGGATGACCATGCACAACCCCTTCTCCATTTTCCTCTCAGGATTTTGGGCATGCATGCACATGTGCTGGGTGCGAGTTTTAAGCCATGGTCAACTACATGGGAGTCCAGTGACGTAACCATTACATCATCTGCTGGTCCCCAAATAAATAATTCCTTATGAAAAAAAAAGAGAGAGATCAATCTTATAATTCCAATTTAAAATGTGCAACAATTGGAGCCAACAGGTGGCATGGTGGTTAAGGCGCAGGACTCCCACATGTCTGACCATGGTTTGAATCCCAGACCTGGTGGCTTGAAAATTATGCTAGGCATGTGTGTATGCATGCACAAAATCCTGAGAGGAGAATGGAGGAGAAGGGACTGTGGCGTGACTACTCCTCCTGAGGGGGGTGATCTCTCACTTTCCCTCTTTCTGTCTCTGTCCAGCAAGTGCACACACCCTATGGCAAAAAAACTAAAAAAAAAAAAAAAAAAAAGGAGCAATTAAGATTCACCACATTTATGAGTTTATAATTTTAGATTCGTAAAACATTTAAGTACTGAGGAAAGAGTCATCTGTTAAATCAGCCTACTATGGCTCTTAAATGGAGAAATTGAACATATTTAAGTTTACAAGCATAGTTTGAAAGTGCTAAGGGAATTTAATTAAATTATAAAAGCTCTCTTTTAAAGAGGTTGTTAAAACCCTTTAGGCTAAGCCAAGATGATCACTGGTTGCTAAAACCTCTAGGGCAACTTGCAACACATTGGAATCAGCCAGAATTAGAGCTATAAATACAGATGTATAATATGACCATTCTAGGTAAGTTAGAGATATGATACCTTGGTACTCCTAATTACTTTCCTAAAAACAAGGACACCCTCTCACATAACCATAGTATAATCATCAATGTCAGAAAATTAATATCAGAACAATGTTATTGTTGAATGCACAGAATTTATTAAAAATTTACTAGTTATCTCACTATTTAAAAGAAAAAAAATTTAGGGATTAGTAGTTGGCATAATGGCTATATCACTGGACTCCCATGTAGTTGACGCAGTTCAAGTCCCAGATCCGGTGGGTTAAACTCACGCAGGGCACGTGTGCGTGCATGCCCAAGATCTGGAGAGGAGAATGGAGGAGAAGGGATTGCAGCGTGGCCATCCCCCTTGGGGAAGTGATGTCTTGCTTTCTGTCTCTCTGTCTCTCTCTGTCTGTCTGGCAAGCGCACACACCCTATAGCAAAAACTTCTCCAAAAAAAGAAAAAACTTTACATGTTTTTTGTTTATGCAAGATGCGATCTATAAATTGTGAGTTGTTAGTTTTTTCTTTTAAAAAAATAATTATTCGGACCAGCTGGTGACATGGTGGTTAACGGAGTTGGACTCCCACATAGCTGAGCGTGGTTCAAGTCCCAGATCTGGCGACTTGCTTGCTTTCTCTCTCTCTCTCTCACTCTATCCCTCTCTGGTCAAATATAAATAAATAAATAGATAAATAAATAAATAAAGTTAAATAAGAATGATTCTTAAAAAAATAAAAAGGTATGTATACACTTATTTAATTTTATTTTCTTTAGGGGAACCATGTGATAGAATGTAGCAGCATTGTAGGACCCGGTGGCTTAAAACTCACGCCGGGCACGTGTGCGTGCAAGCCCAACATCCCGAGAGGAGAATGGAGGAGAAGGGATTGCGGCGTGGCCATCCCCCCCTGGGGGGTGATTTCTCGCTTTCTGTTTCTATGTCTCTCTCTGTCTGGCGAGCGCACGCACCCTATAGTGGAAAAAAAAAAGAAAACCTCTCCAAAAATAAATTAAAAAATAAATAAAATTTTAAAAAGTATGAAAAAGAATTATTTTATTTTTTTAATTCACTATAGGGCACATGCACTTAACCACACAGAGACAAACAGAGAGGAAAATTGAGAAAGTCAGCTGCCAGGTCCAAGACTCAAACCGTGGTTAGCCATGTAGGAGTCCAATGCCTTTAACCACCACACCATATGCCGGCTTTAGGTTTTCTCTTTGAAGTCCTTATCTGTTAGATATGTATTCAAATATGAGATATAATGTTGAGATTTGCTTTAAATATACCAGTTAAGAAAAAAACAAAGAGGAGCCAGCCTATGGCCTGATGGTTAAGACACCTAGAGCCCAGATGGCAGACCATGTGGTTGGAGTCTCAGACCTGGCAACTTGAGAAACACACCAGGTGCATATGCACGCATGCCCCAAATCCTGAAAAGATGGAGAAATGGAAAAGGGGTTGCCGTATGTCTACACTCCATGAAGGGGTGCTTTCTTCCTCTGTCTCTCTCTGTCTTTCTTTCTGATGAGCACATACACCCTCTTGCAAATTAAATAAGTAAAATCTAATTCCCAAAAAACAAGTGGGCCAAGTGGAGGTGTGCATTGCCAGGCTGACTCCCACTGGGGCATTCTGGGATTTTAGGTTTGGTCTACAGACTTCACTAAACTGGGCATATGCCAGCCAGTGTCAGAACCCTGTTGGAGGTGCTGAACCTCTGTTTTCTCTCTTCTTCCTCTTATTATTTGTACTTTGCCAGAGGGCATAAGTACTCACTGGAGACACTGGAGACAGAAAATGAGAAAGCCTCCTAGGAGGGAATGATCACACTGCAAATCCCTTCTCCTCTATTTCTCCCACCTTTCAGGATCTGGGGCACACATTCATATGTGCCTCATGTCTTTTTCTTCTTCTTCTTTTTTTTTTTTTGGGAGAGGTTTTTTCGCTATAGGGCGCGTGTGCTCGCCAGACAGACAGAGAGAGACATAGAGACAGAAAGCGAGAAATCACCCCCCAGGGGGGATGGTCACGCCGCAATCCCTTCTCCTCCATTCTCCTCTTGGGATCTTGGGCACGTATGCACACGTGCCCGGCGTGAGTTTTAAGCCACCGGGTCCGGGACGTGAACCACGGTTGACTACGTGGGAGTCCAGCAACATAGCCATTACGCTAACTGCTGGTTCCCTCTCATGTCTTTTTCAAGCCACCAGGTTGAGCTTGAACCGTGAAATGGGCCAAGTGAGATCCAACTGCGTTAACCACCATGCCACAGGCTGGGCCTCTGTGTCTCTGTGTCTCTCTTACATGGAAGAAATATATAAACTTGAAAAAAGGGCCAGCTCTGCCAGGCAGTGGTAAAGTGCTGCTGGAAGAGGGATTCCACACTGTGACCGTGGTTCCAATTTCCAGCTCTGCTGACCTGAAATGCTCCAGGCAGCACTGAAGTGTCCAGGATCCCACAGGCTAGGAAGGGGATTCAGGAGTGACCAGGCCCTATGGAGGGGGCTCATCTCTCTCTCTCTCACATACACACTCATGTGTGCACATGTGCTCTACCACGAATAAAGAAAAAAAAAAGAGTGGAAGAAACTTAAAAACACTGTAATGGTGATAATCCTGGAGGTGGGTGATGGATCCAAGGATGGGGATTCATTATTTCTCTCTCTATGCTTTTTGTCCATGTTTGAAGTTTTCTTTGATAAACTGGAAGTTAACTAAATGTAAAACTATCTGATATAAGAACCTTACTGCAAGCAAACAGAAGAATGTCTCTTTGTTTTCCCCTGCTGTGAATTACTGTTAGCTCAATCATGCTCTCACATCAGCTCATTTAATGCTCTCATGAGCCAGTGAGGAAGATCCCGAAACCTTTATGTGATATACAGAAACTAGGGGCTCAGAAGTGCGCCAGCTCACTATGCAGACAGATCAACCCTGGTTTATCTAAGCCCTTACCTGCTCTGTCCAATACGCTCCAATAGGGAGAAATCCCAGAGGTCTGGGGAAGAATTGTATTTGCTGCAGCAAGTAGTGGTGGTGGGGGCACTGGACTCCCACATGGGTGAACGCAGTTCTGTCCCAGATCTTCCGCCTTGCCTTCTCTTTCTCTCCTTCCCCCACCCCCTCTTTCTCGTGCATATGCCCTGTAGCGAATTTTAAAATAATAAATAACTATATAAATAAAGAACTCCCCCCCCCCAATTGCACTTGTCAGCGGTAATCTCCGGGGAAACAACTCAAAACTGTATTGCCTGGGGCTTCTTCCAGCTGGGCCAAGAGGTGGCTGCCTGGCTGCCTGTGTTGAAGGACACCATCTGCGGATTTATTGGTTTTGCAAGGTGATCTCACCGCGCTGGATAGGTGTCCAGTCAGAAAGGAGAATAGTACTAAGGAGGAACAGAAAACATCAAGGAAGACTGAAATCGTGGCAGGTCCAGAAGCTGATGCCCAGTTCCAGTTCCCTGGTATTAAAATGTACTTCAACTCTTATACTCTTACAGGTAGAATGAATTGTGTACTGGCCACGTACGGAGGCATTGTTTTGACGATCTTATACTTCAAGTTAAGATCTAAGAAAACTCCCGCTGTGAAAGCAACATAAATGGAGTCAAACGACCAAACCTCATCTAAGTTCCCATGCCTGGAGAAGCTAATGTCAGTTCATTATGGGATACTCAATTTGTACAATAAATTATGAACCTGGAAAAAAAAAAAAAAAAAACACTGTATTGCCTGGTACCGTTCTGCTCGCTACTTAGACCAACAGAAATTGGTCTAAGAGAAACCGATCTGTGTTCCTACTGCCAGCGCCAGGACTGGGTAGGTCAGGCTTCTCTGTGTGCTTATTGGACAATCCCCTTTGCACGGCTCCCCTACGCCCGCCCACCCGGCCCTGGTTAGGGCGGAGTTCCCCTCCCCTTTCCTCCCAGCTGTCCCGCCACGCGCCGCAGGCGTGGCCGGGAGTTCCCGAAGAGGGGAGGGCACCGTATGTCCTTGGGCGGAGAGGGGAGGTGACTCCAGCCGAAGAGGACGCAGAATGAGGGCCCTGCGGGTGAGGGTCCTTACGGATTGGGCGGGGCCCCTAATCAAGAAGTCTCTGTCCTAATATGTGACCCCCCTAACCACCCAAGCGGGGCGTCTGGGCTCTTGGAACCAGAGGACCCTTCAGGACCCAGGACTCCCTCCTCAACAGCCTGGACCCCTCCCCCACAGCCCAAGCTTTGGGACAAATGGGACCTCCTGGCAGCGCCGGGGCCCCAGGTTTAAACCTCTACCTTTCGTCTAGTACTTCCTTAACATCTCAGCATCTCGGCACCAGGGAATTTAACAGTCCTGCCCCTACCGAAGACTGCTTGGGTAGCCTGGAAACTCCGGGGGATCGCCAGTCCGGTTCTGACATTTCCGTGACCTGGTGTCATCCCGTGAATCCGGGAACCTTCCCTCCCTCTCTGCATCCCCCAAAATCTCAGGACTTGGACTCCCAGAGTGTCTCCCTTCTGGTAACCTCCAAGCCAGACTCTCTGTGCACGAGTCCCCTCCCTTTGCAGGCTGGCAGTTCTAATTTTGCCTTTGAGAGGTGTGCCACGGTAGGACCTTCCCCATGTCCAGGCCAGTGAACCGGGGGCGGGGGGGGGATCCTCACCCCGCTCCACTTCGGACACCTCTCTGGGTGCCTCCAATACCCACCTACCTCCCACCCCTGCAGGTCTCCCAGGCGCTGATTCGCTCTTTCAGCTCAACTGCCCGGAACCACTTTGAGAACCGAGTGCCTGAAAAACAGAAACTCTTCCAGGTGGGCGGGGCGAGGGACGTCTGTAGGCGGGATCTGAGCCGAGTGGGGGGAAGTCGGGAATAAGGTGTATGGAACAGCCAGCACCCATTTCTCACTGGACACCCTCACCCAGGCGGACAATGACCTCCCGGTGCACTTGAAGGGCGGGGCAACCGACAACATCCTGTACCGCTTGACCATGGCGCTGTGTCTGGGTGGTGAGTGCGGGGTCCAGCACGTGGAAAGGAGGGGACTGGTTCCCAGGCCGGGGTGTGGGGTAATTAGCATTTGGAATGGGGGGGTTGGCGTTTAGAGAGAGGATTGGTAACCCTGCTAGCGATGGTCTGGAATCCAGACAGTTGAATGAGTTTCTAACCTGATCTGGATCAATGTCAAGAGGGTTTCCCACCTGGGGTCATTTGGGAAGGAAGCTGAAGCTGGGATTCAAGCTAGTGGTGGAGCCGCCTGAAGTGAGGTTCAGGGAGGGGGTTCAGGGCTTGACTCTGTGTCCCCACTTCCCCTTCCTAGGCACTGTCTACAGCTTGTACTGCCTTGGCTGGGCCTCCTTCCCCCATAAGAAGTGAGCCCAAGAAGCCTGGTGGACCTGGGAAACTTGGACAAGCATCAATAAACATGCAGGCTTCATGGGGTACCAGCCCAGCTCTGGCCTCTGTCTCTGTGCATGTGCGTGCACCCCTTCCCCCTTCAGCCCTCAGCCAGGGATCCCTGCTCTAGCTCTTGGTTTCTCATGCTGAACCAGAGCTACTCCTAGGATGTTCCTGCTCCTAGCTCACCTCAAGGACCCCAAACAGCACCCCCAAACTGCTCCTTGAGGCCTTGGATCTGGGATGGTGTCCTTCAGGGGGACAGGGACCCTTAGAATCTTGGGATGGTAGTCCCTCCCCTGGCAGAGACCCAAGGGTGGGAAGACACTGAACATGGTCCATGACAGGACAGGAGACACAAGTGAGGGCAGAGACTGACTCCAGGACTGAAGCTCAGAGAATTGGAAATCTGTGGCTCTGGGGGACAGAACCAGGGGTGGCAGAAGCTAAGATCGTCAGGGCTCCTGGGTCCAGGCCCAGCCTCCACAGGACCTGTAAGGGATCTCGGCCAGAGCCAGGCTATACCTCAGATGGAATCCAATATGAGAAAAAAGATGCAGGTGAGCAAAGGACTAGGAGATACACAGATCCAGCCCGGAAGACGGACATATGGACACAGATAGAGCCATTTACCCCACCCAACTCCCCAGGACTCAGACTTACTCTTCCCAAGAGCTGAGCCCCACTTCAATTCCCAGAACAAGAGGCAGATCCTATAGAGAGCAGCAACTGGGGTGCATTTATTTTCTCCTGGGCCTGGCAGGCAGGGAGCAGAATACGAAGGCACTGGGCAAGCAGGCCTTCAATGGCCTAGAGTTCGGCTGCCTGGGTGTCAACTGTGACTGGGTGTGCCAGGGTGTGCAGGAACTGGAGTGATCCTCCCAGAACTGAGACAGGGCCTTTGGGGCATGGAAGCAACACAAGGGTTGGACTTGGCGCAGGTATAGCAGAGGTTATGGAGTGGATATGAGGAGGGCGTGGTACAGTGGGGTGACCCTAGGGCACAGCGTGTTAGGGTGTCTCAGAGGCAGGGATAGCTCGGGACATGGCAGGTTGCTCTTGACTGAGCAGCTGGGTGCCAAGGACTGGGAGAATAAAAGGCATGGGAATCAGTGGAACCCATGAAGGCATGACTACAAACAGGATCAGCCCTGGGAGAGACTGAAGGGTCCAAGGTGACTCCTACAGCGAGGCGATGAGGGGGCAGGTCTGGGGTTTCCGTTCAGGAATACATAGTCAGCTGCAGCCACTGGGGAGAGGAAGAAACAGAGTGAGGAGCAAGGAACCTCAGAACACCAGATCCCCTCAGCCCTCACCCAGGGGCTGCTGGGAAAATAAGGGGGAGGGGTTGGAACAGCTGGTGCGGATGGCTGAGCAATGGGGTTCCCTGACCCCCCTGGCCCTAGGCACTTACCTCCTGGATGTTTACTTGGATTTGTCCACTGCCATCTTTGTCAAGAGATTTGAAGGCACCTGGACGAGCAGGGAAGGGGAAGACTGACTTTTAGGATAGTCTTATACTAACATAGGGATGATGAGAATACTCGCTAGTACTCCGTTGGGGACATACTCTGAGCCAGGCACTATGTAAAGCACTTTCTATGCAGTAATTCATTTAACTGAATTTGTAAGAGAAATCATTTTATTTAAGAATTTATTTTATTTACCTTTATTTATTTAGTTAGTTATTTTAATTTAACCAGAGTGAGAAAGAAGAGGGGGGCAGGGGGAGGGAAAGTGGGAAAGCAAGCTGCCAGGTCTAGGACTCAACTGCGGTTGGCCATATGGGAGCCCAGCGCCCTTAACCACCATGCCACCCACAGGCCCCTAGAAGTCATTTTAAAACAAGGCTCAGAGAAGTGCAGTCAAGTGTTGTGGGTCACACAGCAACAGAGTAAGAAAACTGAGAATGGACCCAGGCTGGTACCACTTCAGTAATGGCCTCTCTATACTAACCGGCCACGGCCATCACCTTCAGCCCCAGCCAGACTCCATCCTCTCCAGTTTTAACTCAGACAGGCTCCCAGAAGCTTTGCAGATTCCATGTCCTGGAATTTGTCATGGTCCCTACTCCTGCCCTGAAGAGTCAGCTCTATGTTCCCACCTAGAACCAAGCCTAGGTAGTGTCCAGACTGCTTTCTCTCACTCCCTGCCCTCAGGCGTACACACACAGTGTCTGCAACTTGTACTCATGCAGTTACAGCCGGCCCTTTGTTGGTCAATTCAGTGGATATTCCTTGGGCATTCTCCTGCGTGACTTTTGGTGTCATCTACCCTGTGGTCTTGCATAGCTGCCTCTTTCATCTTTTAATTAATTAATTAATTAAAAGAATTATTTAATTTTATCTATTCATAAAATAAGTTTATTTTAATTTGACCAGAGAGAGAGAGAAGAGGGAAAGTGAGAAAGCAAGCCACCAGACCCAGGACTCAAACCACAGTTGGCCATGTGCGAGTGTCCAACGCCTTAACCACCATGGCACTTGCTGGTCCCCCATCCTGCTCTTAATTATTGTCTTCCCTGGCCTCTGAGGACACCAAAGATCTTTCTAAAACCTGACCCTGTCCCTCCCCTGCCCTGAACTTGGTATTCACGGCCTATGTGATCGGAAACATGCGCATGGTTCCTTCCTCCTCTAACTCAACACTGCTCCGATCTCGGATCTGAGTTCAAATTCTGGCTTTTAAACTTCCTGGGTGGCTGTGAGCAGGCAACTCTGCCTCCCTGAACTCTGAAATGAGAGCAGTCATTCCTACTTCTCAGGGATGTCTTAAGAATTCAGGTCACTAATGCTCAGAAAAGCCTCAGGATCTTGTCCCCACTGATCTCTCCCAGCTTCATGCCTTCTCATCCCACCCTGTCTTCAGCATTCTTTGAACTCAGAGTCCAAAAGAAAGCAACAGAAAAACCATCTTTTTTTCCTTTCTAGGCTTTTGCACAGGCTGTTCCCTCAACCTGCAACACCCTTCCCTACCTTCTCACTCTTCCTCATCCCTCAGGTCTCAACTCATGGGTCCCTTCTTCCAGGGAGCCCTCCTTTACCGCTGACGCTGCATCAGGTGCCTCCTAAGTTTGAATAGCCCTCTGGGCTTCCCCAGTCACCATCTAAACACTCTGCCTGAGCTTCCCCCATCAAGCCCTAGTCACCCTGCCTGAGCTTACCTGTCAGAACCCACCACTCTGCCCTGAACTGCTCTTTCCTGCCCTGGTCAGTCAGACTAGGCTTCCCCTTTCCCAGCCATAACCAGCCTTAATGGTCACTGTCCGGTAACTTGTCTCTCCTTCACTGAATTCTGAATTCCATGAGGGCAGGAAATGGGGACATTTTGGCCACTGCTGTGTCCCTAGCATAGCCCACCTCAAGGTCAGGCCTCAGCCAGGGGAGGTTGAACAAATCCCCACCCAGGAGAAGCTGGAATATCACTCACGGAACATGGCATCCAGCCTGACCAAGCAGCTGATGAAGTTGTCAAAATCCATGTTGCCTCCCTCATCCGAGTAGCGTCGGATGATCATGTTGTAGAGATGATCATTCAGGTGGAACCCTAAGAATGGTTTAGTCCCTCAGCCTTAGGGGCCACCCAGCCCAACTCCCTCCCAACCCCTGGGGTTCAGGCTTGGACCAGCTCAGTGAGAGCGGCCTCATCCATGCCACGCCCAGCCCCACCACGTCCTTGCCGACCATACCTGCTGCCTGAAAGGCCCCTGGGAGTTCACTGCTGCAGATGGTCCCTGATCGGTCAGCATCAAACTGTTTGTATATGGCCTGTGGGGACAGAGAAGTCGCAGTCTAACCAAGCATCATGGAGCATGGTATATCCATGGCGGGGGGGGCTGAGTTCCCCAAGTTGCCACACACCTGCCACTTCTTGATGTTGTTCCACAGGTACTTGAACTCCTCGAAGCCCAGCTTGCCTGTGGTGTCGCTCTGGTGGAAGGTTGTTAAGAACAGTGACAGCTGTACCCAGACATGTCCTGTATGTGATGATACAGACAGCCAGGAAATCTGGGCTAGGGCTCCAGCTCCCCCCTAACCCTAGTCAGGATGCCTGGGTTGTGCTTTTTATTTCTTATTTTATCCACACATATTTTAGCTTATAGTTCTAAATAAAGACTCTCTTCAAACTATTAGGTTGTCGGGAAGGTCATGACTTCTATTTTTATATGCAAAAATGTATCATGACTTAAAAGACAACCCAATACAAGGGCCAGCAGGCACCATGGAGGATAAGGGTGCTGAACTTACACGAGGCTGACCGCGGTTCAAGTCCCGGACTAGGCAACTTGCTTTCTTGCTTTCCCTCTCTCTCTCACTCTGTCCCTCTCTGGTCAAATTAAAAACAAATAAATAGGGGCTGGCAAGTGGCATGGTGGTTAAAGGTGCTGGATTTCCACATGGCCAACCACTGTTTGAGTCCCGGACCTGGCAGCTTCCTTTCTCGCTTTCCCTTTCTCTTGCTCTCTCTGTCTGGTCAAATTGAATAATAATAACAAATGGAAATAAATACATAATTCTTAAAAAGGAATTAAAAATTAAGAAATAAAAAAATAAAGTTAATAAGATAATACTTTTTAAAAAAAGACAACCTAATACAAATTCCTCACCAGAGGAAGAGAAGAGAATTGCTAATTCCTCCTTTGTAAAATTCTGGATAGTAACTCAATTTCATAAATGTTAGGACATGTGAAAACCAAGAGTGTCTTAAAATTGAATGAGATATTGGTATACAGCTCAGAGCCTGGCATTTTATAAATTTGCAATAAATAACAGTGGCAAGGCTAAACAAGTTACCTAATATACACCGGACACTGGTAAGGGCCTTGGGAACATCACTGTTCTTATAAATCCTCAGGCTACCAGCCCTACCAAAGTTAATCCCAGAGACTGACTGGACTTGAGACTAGGTCTTTTGGCCTTGAAATAGATGTAGAGGGCCAGCAGGTGGCCGAGTAGTTAAGGGCACTGGACTCCCACATGGCCAGCTGCGGTTCGAGTCCTGGACCAGGCAGCTTGCTTTCTCACTTTCTCTCTTTCTCTCTGTCCCTCTCTGGTCAAGTTAAAATAAATGAATAAAATAAATAAATAAAGTTAAATGAAAAACAAACAAACAAAAAAACAGATTTAAACAGATTTTGGGCTTCAAACAGATTCAAAGCTAAAAAGCCTACTTGATGCTTTTCTGAGCCTTACCTCATGGTAACTGCTAATGTAGGGACCAGCAAGTGGCATGGTGGTTGAGGTGCTGAACTCCCACATGGTTGATTATGGTTCGAGCCCCAGATCTAGTGGCTTGCGTTCTCACTTTCTCTCTCTGTCCATCTCTCTCGGATAGGTACATGTGTCCTATAGTAAGTTAAAAAAACAATAATGATAATAAATTTAATTCTTAAAAAAAAAAAAGCTAGTGTATACAGACCTTTTGCTGCGTGTTAAGCCTTTTACACCTAGCTCCAATTCAGTATCACCATTATCACTTGCCCTCTTTTACGGATAGAGGAATTGAGGCACAGAGAGGCTCAGTAATCTGCCTAAGGGGTATAGCCAGGATTGTTTCACTCTGTGTAATACATGTGTGAACACAGGGTATGTATGTGTGTGTGTGTGTGTGTGTGTGTGTATTGCCCTATGTGATCTGTGCATGTATTCAAGATCAGCCTGTGTGCAAATACACAGGGATGTTCCCATGCATGTACCTTCACATACATGGCTGTACTGGGTATGTGTATGTGTATGTATGTGCATGTCAATGTCATAAGCTTGGGTTCTCAAGCCTAAAAGACCTAGTTTCCAGTCCAAATTCCTATCCTGCTACTTCCGCTTTATAACTTCAGATAAGTACCTGCTTTCCATGGAGCCTCAGTATTCTCAGCATACTAACTATGCCGAGTGGCTGTGTGAGTCAGTTAATGTAAGTCAAGTACCAGCTGTGACAGCTAATGTCATTCTTTTTTTTTTTTTCCAGGTTTTTGCCCTAGGGCACACATGCTCATCAGAGACAGAAAGGGAAAGTGAGAAATCACCCCTCCAGGGGATGGTCACGCCGCAAGCCCTTATCCTCCATTCTTCTCCTGGGATTTTAGGCATGCACGCTCACGTAACCTGGCATGATTTTTAAGCTGCCAGATCTGGCACTTAAACAGCAGTCAGCCATGTGGAAGTCTAGCACCTTAACCACTGTACCACTGCTGCCCCCAGCCAATGTGTGTTTTGTTTGTTTGTTTGTTTTGTTTTGAGAGATTTTTGCTATAGGGCATGTGCACTCACCAGAAAGACAAAAAGCAAGAAATCACCCCACCAGGGGGCATGGCCATGCCACAATCCCTTCTTCTCCATTCTCCTCTCGGGATCATGGGCACGCATGCACACACGCCCGGTGTGAGTTTAAGCTACCAGGTCCAGAACTTGAACCGCGGTCGACTACATGGGAGTCCAGCAATGTAGACATTATGCCATCTGCTGGTCCCCCCCAGCTAAGGTTGTTGATCACCACATATCTATAGATAAGTTTCTGCACAAACGTTTGTGGGTATGAAAGCTACACCCTGGCTGTCTGAAATACACTCTCAAAAAACTCCCTCTTCACCCAGGGCCTCCCCCAGACTGCCCAAGGATACATCCATTACGGCCACCATGCTGCGACACGTGTCAATGCCAAAACCATCAGTCTTCAGATCAGGGTCTGTGGGGGACAACGTTGAAGGTCAGAGGGCAGAAGTCACAGCCACTCCAACCCCCAGGCTTTGACTACAGTCACTCACGGCGGGTCACAATCTTGTTGAGAATGTTCATGAGTTCTGTGGCACTGACTTCCATGTCCTGCAGGCAGAAATTAGGCGTTAGTCAGGGCTGACCTAGAGAGATCTGGGCATGTCATGAAGGAGAATTGAAAATTTAGGACTGTCATGGCCAAGTATTTGTGTGTGTGCAAAGGCGGCCCCTGGGAAGGCATGGAAGACTGAGACAGGGCCAGGGTCTGCAGATTACTTACATCTCCAGCAAGCTGGGCAAAGAGTCTCCGGAACTGCCGGACCTCCTCACTCTCGTTGGCCTCAATGTTGGAGTAATGAGTGCGCGGTGGCTGCGGAGAGAGGAGACCTGAGCGCAGGTGGGGAGAGGTGCCCTGGCCCAGACAGCTCCCCACACTCAAATGCCCTAGGCGGGAAAGGCAAAATGGGCTGGACAGCACGAGGATCACAGAAAGGGAGGGTCGTTAGTGTGTAGTTAGTAAGCAGTGGGTGTACATGGCATAGCTAACTAAGCCCCATGGCTAAATTTGGGAGGGGCTTAATGGCTGAGAAATTTCATAAAGAGGGTGAGGGAAGTGGGGCTTTTCTAAAGGAACAGGGTAAGAGCCTGGAAAAGACCTCGGAGGGGGAAGAGGGGTCTGCGGAGGAAGGCTTACCGGGGGTTCCGGGTTGTACTGCGCAGCAGCTTCGCTGAGAGGAGACAAGGGGAGTTAGCGCCAGGGGGCGGGGCCTTCAACCGGCAGCTCCGCGAACGGCCAGCTCCAACTTCCCACACCTGGCCTGCCACCGTCCTCGCCTGGTCCCTCCACCCTTCATCAGTCCTGGTTCTCACCTTGTTCAACCCATGCTGCCCTGGTTCTGCCCCTCACTGCATCAAGCCAACACAACCCCGAAGAAACCCACGGTCACCTTCAAGGTAGGCTCCACTCCTGCCAGGGCACACCGACCCAATGGCAGTTCCAGAATCACCTTGGCTCCGCTCAATTACCCCCAAATCCCACTCGGACTCAACAGACCTCATCCCTTTGAGGGGTCTGCCCCAACGTCCCGAGGCGTCAACCTTAAGTCCCTGCCCAGAACCCTACTCCATCGCTCCCCTTCCTGAATGCCCTCCTTCCCAACATCCTGCCCCAGCTCCATCAGTCCTGGCCCACTGAGGGATCACTGCTTAAGGGTCAAGGCTAATTAGGCCCCCACAGACAACCTGCTCTAACCCTACCAGGACATTTTTCTTAATCCAGCCAGTTCTGGGCCAAGTCCCGCCCCTCTGGGCCATTACTCCTATCTCATTAGGTCTTCGCCTCTCCTGACCACCTCCTCATTAACCCACCTAGGACAGCAGGCCGCGCCCATATATCAAGCCTCACCCACACCAAGTGTCAATCACTCATTGGCTCCACCCTCTTAACGTTCATCTCCCCGTTAACCAATGCAAGTCGTGCCCAGTTCCATTAAATCTCACCTCCCCAAACCCAAACCATGGACCCATCCCCTCTGGGCCCAAATTCTTCAATTGCCTCGCACAACCATATTACGCCCAAGTCAAGGCCCGCCCACGAACTGACGTAAGTCTCCGTGGGGTCTTATCTTTAAGTCCCCTCTCGCTGCCCAGGCCAGCCCAGCCTAATTAAGGTTCCCTGGTCAGTCTCCAGGTTCATCCTATTCTATTCTGGTTGGACCACGCCTCTCCCAGGCCCCGCCCCTCACCCACGCCACGCCCCCCGGCAGACCCCGCCTCACCTGATGGCGCTAATGACTCCGCCCAGGATGCGCATGG
>NW_006209766.1:1926155-1953805 GCF_000334495.1 Tupaia belangeri chinensis | reverse complement strand
CCCGCTGATTAAGCCCCCAAGCACATTCCCTAGGCCTCCGCCCAGGCCCCCGCCTCCCCCGCCGCCGCCGCCGCCGCCGCCTTTCAAGAACGAGTTAACCAGGAACATGGCTGCGACTGCGACTCCTAGGGGGGAAGAAGGGGTCCGATGACTACTTCGCCCCAAGCCCGCCCTCCTTCCCAAAAGTACGCGTTTCCGGCATCTGGACGTAGGGAGGAATCTGAGACCTGTGGGTGGGGGCCAGTCCTCGGGCTGGGTGTCTGGGCATCTGACAGAGGGTAGTCCTCGGAGGGGTGGGATAGGAACTGAGATCAGCTTTGAGGGAGCCTGGATTGGGTGCACGCACAGGCGTCTTTAAGGTCAAGGTGCAGGGCTGGTAGGGTTCTGCAGATGGGGGGGGAGGGCAAACTCGTGTAAGGCATGCCCGACGTGCCCGGGAGAACGAATTCGAGATCCTCCAGAGCCACAAAACTGAAAGTTGGAGTCCTCCCCTAGGAGGTGATCCGAGGTGCGGATCAAAGATCTTTGCCTGAAGGCCTCTTGGGCGGGGTTTAGGAAATCCTGAATGTGAACCTTTAGGTACTCCCAGCGGCGGGATTGCTGTGTTAACGCTGGGTCTGTGGGCTGTGGTCAGAATCGTGGCTGTGGGCCCCAGGGTCAGGATAACGGGGGTCCTCATTAGAATTGGGAGCACGGATCTGGGATCGTGGTTCCAGGCAATCCAAGGGATAATTTACAAGTTACCTCTCAATTTTACGGGCTTGTATTCGCGATCATGAGCTGAGAGGATGGGGAGATCCCTGGGTCAGGATTACAGGGATCAGACAGGTCTAGGGGTTCGAATCTGAGGTCATGGTCTCAGGAACCTCTGAGGCCGCGACTTTGGGGTTTTGCCGAGTCTGGGGGACGTCAAGGCGGAGATTACCGGAGTCCGGGTCGGGAGCTCACCACTTCACTTACAGGTCCGGGGGTCCGGCTGTCGGTTTGTCTACGGCTCCTGGGCCTCCCGCTGCGTCCGGCTCCGGAGGGCGGGGTCCGTGACTCAGGCGGCAGCTCTCGGTCACCGTCCGCTGGGTCCTAGAGCCGGCCGTGAGAACTGCGCCTGCGCGCTCCGGCCCCGCCCTACGTAGCGGAGTGCGGGCTCGGTGTCTCTACCTTGTTCCAACGCTGGAGGTTCTAACCCTGCCCTGACTTAATTGGTGTGAGGGCTTCCCAACTGCTTTGTAGCGTGATTGAAGGCGCCTGAGCACTAGAGTTCCGAGGTGACCCCCATTCCAGCTTTGTAATGTGACTTTTCATCCCGAGGCCCGCCAGTTACTGGACATGTTTGTGGCTTAGGGCCACTCAAAGAGACTCAGTACGAGACCTCTCTCCTGGCCTGCATCTGGAGGCCCTCAATTTGTTTAGCTCACAAACCGAGTCAAAGCCCCCTGTGCCTTCACCTCTGCACCCCACACCACCTCTCCACACCATGCTCAGTCATGGGTCACCGGACTCTGTCTTTCCTGCACGGACTCAAAGCGTCATCTCAGTTGGGCCTGTGACTTGAGCTCTCCCAGCAGTGATTTCCTGGTCTGTAAAATGGGAAGACAGGGGTTGCCCCTCCCCACTAGGCCCCTATGTAAATTAAATGATAAATACTTAGTAAATGGCCCATATTAACCTCTGTGTTGGGACCAGCAGATGACCTAATGATTACGTCTCTGGACTCCCATGTAGTCCACTGCCTGTTACAGTCCTGGACCCAGCAGCTTAAAATTCACACCAGGCACATGTGTGTGGGGGTGCCCAAGATTCTGGGAGAATAGAGGAGAAGGGATTGCAGTGTGGTCATTCCCCCGGTTGATTTCTCGCTTTCTGTCTCTCTGTCTCTCTAGCAAGCGCACATTCCCTATAGCAAAAATCCCTCTTAACAAAAACCTTGGGACCAACAAATGGCATAGTCGTTTTTTCACTGGATTCCTACATAGTTCACCGTGGTTTGCGTCCCAGACCCGGCAGCTTAAAACTCCCGCAGGCAGGACCAGCAGTTAGCTTAATGGCTATGTCGCTGAACTCCCATGTAGCCTATCGCGGTTTGAGTCCCGGACCTGGTGGCTTAAACTCATGCCGGGCGCGTGTGTGTGCGTGCCAAAGATCCCAAGAGGAGAATGGAGGAGAAGGGATTGCAGCGTGGCCATCTCCCCTGGGGCGTGATTTCTCGCTTTCTGTCTCTCTGTCTCTCTCTGTCTTTCTGGTGAGCGTCGCGCCCTATAGCAAAAACCTCTCCGGAAAAACAAAACAAAACAAAACTCACGAAGGCGAGTGTGGATGCCCGAGATTCCAAGGAGAGTGGAGGAGAAGGGATTTCAGTGTGGCTACCCCCCCACCCCCCTCCCCCCAACCCGTGATTTCTCACTTTCTGTCTCTCTGTCTGTCAAGAGCATAAGCCCTATAGCAAATAGGAAAAAACAAAAAACAAAAAAATTTCTAAAAAAAATAAAAAGACTGGGCAAATAAACCCAAAAACCTCTGTTTGTGCACGCTGTTTTCAGCCTGGAGCTTGCTTGGATTCCTCAGCTAGTCGCATCTTGCTCACACACAGCACTGAACAAGTAACTGTCAAGCCTTTCAACACTTTACACTTATCAGTTCACTCGTCCTATGGGATGGATGCCATTATCCGCACTTTACAGGTAAGGACACTGACTCCCTCGTCTGTACTCTTAACCCCTGCCCTTACACATCGACTCAGTAATGTAATTAGCGATGACGGTACAATACACAAAACCTTCAGTCGCAGCTAATGTTTCCTGAGGTCTTGCTGGGGCCAGGTAGGGGCAGTTACTACATGAGCCTTGTTTATGAGGATCTAACAGGAGAGAAAATAGAGATTCTGAAAGGCAGGTCACAGAGGGTGGCAGGACCAGGTCTCAACCTGGGCTTGGCTGATGACAAATCTTTTGGCCATGACTAATCCGGATTCCCTTGTTGCCACACCCTGCTCTCAGACTGAGCAACTTCAGTTCTCTGTCTTCTCCCCAGGCTTATTTGCTGCCAGGCCTTGCACGGGTCATGCCCTCTGTCTGGAACATTCCTCCTGCCTTTTTCTATTTTACCTGGTTGGATAGCTTCTCAGGCGTTGGGCGTCAGCTCAGGAGTCACCTCTTCTGGGAAGCCCTCCTCATCGCCGCCCATACTTGAGGCTAGGTGAAGCTTCCGGTTACATGTCCTCAAAACGCCTTGCACTTTCTCAAACACTCAGTGCCAGTTATAATCAAATTGTCGTCTAGTTCTGCCTCCCTGACCTTTTAATCCCGAGCAGCCCCACGTCAAGTTTTGTCTTTACCACTTACTCTATCGTGCATCGCCCCTACGTGCCTGGCTTAACTTCCACCTTAAGGTTATCATCGTCCAAACTGATTTGTCTCTGGTAAGGATGTGTGCTCTCACCAGAGAGAGACAAAGGGAGTGGAGAAAGCACTTCCCAATGGGGAAGATCATGCTGCACTCCCTTCTCCCTCTCCCTCTTTCTGAGATTTTTGGCATGCACTCATATGTCCCTAGTATGGTTCTCAAGATGGCTCCGTCATGGAGCTGGCCCAATTTATTTTTTAAAAATTTGCTATGGAGGCGGAGGGCAGCAGATGGCATGCTGGTTAAGGCGGCTGGATTCTCATGTGACCAACCATGGTTTGAGTCCCAGAGCCTGTGGCTTGCAAATCATGCCAGAATGTGCATACGTGAGGAGAATGGACGAGAAGGGATTATGGTATGACCAACCCAGATAGGGGGTGATTTCTGTTTCCTTTTCCCTGTCTGTCTCTTCTCTGGCAAGTGTATGTACCCTATGGCAAAAAACCTTTAAAAAAAAGAAAAACAGTAGAAAAAATTACTGCAGGGCACATACACTCACGTGTGTGTGTGTGTATGTGTGTGTGTGAGAGAGAGAGAGACAACCCCCAGGGGTGTGGCCATGCCACAATCCCTTCTTCTCCATTATCTCAGGAGAAAGCTGGCCTTGTAGTTCATGTTTTCATTTTTTTTAAAATAATTATTTTATTTATTTATTTTTAATTTAACCAGACAGGAACACAGTGAGAGAGAGAGAGAGGAAGTAAGAAAGCAAGCTGCCAGGTCTGGGACTTGAACCATGGTCAGCTACGTAGGAGTCCAGTGCCCTCAACCACCAACGCCACCTACCGGGCCCTCATTTTTGTTATAGAGGTGTTTGCTACAGGGTGCGTGCGCTCGCCAGAAAGACAGAGAGACAGAAAGCGAGAAATCCCCCCCCCCCCGGGGGGGGGATGGCCACACAACAATCCCTTCTCCATTCTCTTGGGATCTTGGGCACGCACGCACATGTACCCAGTGTGAGTTTAAGCCACCGAGTCTGGGACTCAAACCACAGTTGTCTACATGGGAGTCCAACAACATAGCCGTTACACCAACTGCTGGTCCCTTGTTTTTTGTTTGTTTGTTTGTTTTTTTAATAAACTTTTTTTTTTCTGAGAGGTTTTTGTTAAAGGGCACTTGTGCTTGCCAGAAAGACAGACAGACATAGAGATAGAAAGCAAGAAATCACCCCCCAGGGGAGATGGCCACGCCGCAATCCCTTCTCCTCCATTCTCCTCTCAGGATCCTGGGCACGCACGCACACATGCCTGGCGTGAGTTTAAGCCACCAGGTCCAGGACTTGAACCATGGTCAGCTACATGGGAGTCCAGCGACATAGCCATTACACTAACTGCTGGTCCCATAAACTTTTTTTTTTTTGTAATTGCCACAGGGTGCATGCATCATTAGAGACAGAAAGAGAAAAGTACACCCCCCCCCCCCAACAGAGTGTGGTCACACCACAATTCTTTTTCTTTCATTTCTCCAACCCATCAGGATTTAGGGCCTATATGCACATATGCCCAGCATGTTTTTCAAACCCTGGTTAGCCATGTGGGAACCAGCTCCCAGTACACAACACTTAGCTACTATACTACACGGCTGGCCCTGTAGCTCGTGCTTTTAGTTGTCACTATTTGTTGCCTCGAGAACCTTAATGTTACAGTATTACCAATGAATAAACTCATAAATGTCATAACTACCCTAGCTAATGCCACCCAAGGGCTTAATGGAAGCAAGCCGGAGTGATTTTTATAGGCAAGTCTTGCCAAGGCCTCTCATAATTCTCTGCGAAGAACTAACATGACAAGGAGTGAACATTCAGAGAGGTGGAGTCACATGCCAGAGGTCACACAATGGATGACAGAGCCTGAACCCAAACATGGTTGAACCCAAGCATGGTCAATTGTTAGGTAGTAACTAATCCAATACCTGCCCTTGCCCTGTCCTTTCAGCAGGCCTGAGCCACTTCTGTCCATCTCCTCTCTCCAGGTTCCCTTGTTGCCAGGCCCTTGTATGGGCTGTGACCCTGTGGGATCATGCTTCTCACCCTTTTTGGACTCAATCACCTCACCAAGGAAACCTTTCCTGACCTCTCGAGAAAGGTCAGGTCACATGCCAGAATAAGCTGCCCCATGATGTGTTTCCAGAACTCCAGAAACTTTCTCCTCAAAACACTTATAAGAAATTACAATCTGGGACCAGCAGATAGCATAATGGCTATGTCGCTGGACTCCTATGTAGTCGACCGCGGTTCAAGTCCCAGACCCAGTGGCTTAAACTCACACCGGGCACGTGTGCGTGTGTGCCCAAGATCCTGAGAGGAGAATGGAGGAGAAGGGATTGTGGCGTGGCCATCCCCCCTGGGGGGTGATTTCCCACTTTCTGTCTCTCTGTCTTTCTCTGTCTTCCTGGCAAAAAAATCTAATAAAAAAAAAAAAAAAAGAAAACAAAAAAAAAGAAATTACAATCTGTAGTGTTCAATGGTGTCTGTCACTGTCTGGATTGGAGGCCCCTGGATGGGAGCAGGGTAGTCACAGAGACCATTGTATCTCCAGCATCCCCTAGCTCAGGGGAACACACGGTCAATGACTCTCAGATGTTGTTGTGGTCATCATCATCACCCTTTGGGGGGCTTATTTATGCAGTTCAAACTCCCTCCCAAAATGAAAACTCTGAGAATGGAGGCCGGCAGGTGGCATGGTAGTTAAGGGATCTGAACTTGCACATGGCCGACTGCAGTTCAAGTCCCAGACCTGGTGGCTTGCTTTCTCATTTACCCCCTCTCTCTAGTTCTGTCCCTCCCTCGTCAAATTAAAATAAGTAAATAAATAAAGTTAAATAAAATAATTCATTAAAAAAAAAAAGAAAACTCTGAGAGTCAATTAAATGTGGACCTCTGTGGCACAGAGGCACAGCAAATGTTCTTCATCCTTCCAGATCATGGCTGAGATGACGCCTCCTCTAAACAGCTCTCCTTGGCCTCTGTGGCCAGGGCTAAATCAGATATTGTCTCTGGCCTCTCACAATCATAGGCGTCCCCATCCCAGGCCTAATCACTTTGATATCTGGTTGCTGTTTTTTTTTTTAAAGAATTACTCATTTAATTTTATTGTTATTATTAAATTTTTCATAGGACATGCATACTCATCAGAGAGAGACAGAGAGAGAGAAAGTGAGAAAGCAAGCCACCAGGTCCAGGACTCAAACTGTGGTGGGCTGTGTAAGAGTCCAGTGCCTTGGAACCAGCAGTTAGCGTAATGGCTATGTCACTGGACTCCCACGTAGTCGACCGCGGTTTGCGTCCTGGACCCGGTGGCTCAAAACTCATGCCAGGTGCATCTGCGTGCATGCCCAAGATCCCAGGAGGAGAATGGAGGGGAAGGGATTGTGGCATGGCCCTCCTGCCTGGGGGGTGATTTCTCGCTTTCTATCTCTCTGTCTCTGTCTGTCTGGCGAGCGCACATGCCCTATAGCAAGAAAAAAAAAAAGTGTCCACTGCCTTAACTACCATCTACCATGCCACTTGCTGGCCTCTCTGGTTGTTGCTCTTATAATGATTAAGTGCACTGTGCATTTGTGTTTACTTTTTTGGCTCTTTCTGTCCATGTGTTCTTTTTTCTTTTTTGAGAGGTTTTTTTTTTTTTTTGAGAGGTTTTTGCTATAGGGCATGTGTGCTCACTAGAAAGACAGAGAAAAACAGAGAGACAGAAAGTAAGAAATTATCACCCCGGTGGGGGGGGTGGCCACACTGCAACCCCTTCTCCTCCATTCTCCTCTTGGGATCTTGGGTACGCACGCACACGTGCCCGGCATGAGTTTAAGCCACTGGGTCTGGGACTTGAACTACGGTCGAGTACATGGGAGTCCAGCAACATAGCCATTGCGCCAACTGCTGGTCCCTCCTCACAGTCTTTATGGAAGAAAAAATTACGGGGTCTGCAGGTGGCGTGGTGGTTGGAGGTGCTGAACACTCACATGGCTGACTACAGTTGAAGAATCGGACCTGGCGGCTTGCTTTCTCACTTCCCCTCTCTATCTCCTCTCTCTCTGGTAAAATTTAAATAAATAAATAAATGGAAAAATGAATAAAGCAATTATTTAAAAAATGTTATCTAATGAGGCTAAAATTTAATTTCTTGATTCACCTGTGCTATAGTAGAGCAGCAGAGTACAGCTCCATGCCTTCTTCCCTCTTCCTACTGCCAGGAACACACAGGCCAGGGCACTCCCCTTGGCATGCAGGGCCATTGGTAGAAGCAAGTTGGGCACCAGATGTGTAAAAGCCTAATACCAGCTCTGATGTGCTTACTCTCAGGATTCTGTGGGAGAGGACCAGCTTGCGGTAGAGTGGTTAAGGTGCCGGATCCCATGTGGCTCAGTCTGCAGTTTGAGTCCCAGATCGGCCTTGATAACACACACAAGTGTGCGTGCCCAAAATCCCAAGAGGAGAGTGAAAAAGGGACTGTAGCGAGGTCATCCCCTGGGTGGTGATTTCTCACTGTCCCTCTCTCCCTCTCTCCAGCTATCCCTATGAAAAAAAATCTGAAAAAAAAATCTAAAAAAAAAATTGCTCTGAGAGAAAGAAACAAAGTTCAAGTTTCTTTCTATTTTTTTCTTTAAAGAATTATTTAATTTAGGAACAGCAGGTGGTATAGTGCTTAAGGTGCTGGACTCCCACATGGTTGACCATGGTTCGAGTCCCAGACCCAGTAACCAAAATCATGCTGGGTGCATGTGTATGCCTGCCCAAAATTCTAATAGGAGATTGGAACAGAACGGACTGTGGCATGGCCATTCCCCTAGGGTGTGTGTGTGTGTGTGTGTGTGTGTGTGTGTGATTTCTCACTTTCCCTCTCTCTGTCTCTCTCTTCAGCAAGCACACATGCCCTATGACAAAAACTATATTTTTAAAAATTATTTAATTTTATTATCATTTAAAAATTTGCAACAGGGCACATGCACTCGACAGAGAGAGAGAAAAAGGGAAAGTGAGAAAACTAGCTGCCAAGTCTCAGGCATGAACCTCAATTGACAATGTGGGAGGCTTAACCACCAACCACACCACCTGCTAGCCCAAGTTCAAGTTTCTTTAACCCACAGGATTTCAATAATCTGTAGGATTTATATTAAATCCTGTCTAACCTATAATGTCCATCATACACACTCGAAGCAATTTTATTATTCTAAAAAGAAGTCATTGTTTTTTTTGTTTGTTTTTGTTTTTTTTGAAGAGGTTTTTGCTATAGGGCATGTGCTCGCCAGAAAAACAGAGACAGAGGGAACCAGCAGTTAGCCGAATGGGTATGTCGCCGGACTCCCACGTAGTCGACCGCGGTTCGTGTCCCAGACCCAGTGGCTTAAAACTCACGCCGGATGTGTCTGCGTGCGTGCCCAAGATCCCGAGAGGAGAATGGAGGAGAAGGGATTGCGGCGTGACCATCCCCCCTGGGGGGTGATTTCTCGCTTTCTGTCTCTATGTCTCTCTCTGTCTGTCTGGCGAGCGCACGCGCCCTACAGTGAAAATCTCTCCAAAAAAAAAAAAAGAGACAGAGAGACAGAAAGTGAGACATCACCCCCCCAGGGAGAATGGCCACACCGTGATCCCTTCTCCTCCATTCTCCTCTCGGGATCTGGGGCACGCACGCACATGTGCCTGATGTGAGTTTAAGCCACCGGGTCTGGGACTCGAACCACGGTCGACTAGATGGGAGTCCAGTGACGTAGCCATTACACCAACTGCTGGTCCCAAGAAGTCATTGTTTTATATTCTTTTTTCTTATTTTATTTGCCAGAGAGTGCATGTGCTTACCAGAGAGAGACAAAGAGAGGGAGCAAGAGAAAGCATCCCCTCACCAGAGGGTGTACTCATGCCACAATCCCTTCTCCATTTCTCCACCCTGCGGGGATTTGGGGCACATACATGCACTCACCATCTTTTTCAAACCTCTGAGGCAGGATTTGAACCCCACAGTTAGCAGTGTGGGATCTACTTTCCCCAACCACCAGGCATGGGTCTGCCCCAAATAATATCATTTTCCATGTGTTCTTATTTCAGCACCATTTTTTTTTTTGAGAGATTTTAGCTATAGGGTGTGTGTGTTTGCCAGAGAGACCAGAAGGACAGATAGAAATCAGTAAATCACCCCCAGGGGGGATGGCCCCACCACAATCCCTTCTATTCTCCTCTAGGGACTTTTTTTTTTTTTGGAGAGATTTTTCTTTGCTATAGGGCGCATGCACTCGCCAGAAAGACAGAAAGAGACAGAGAGATAGAAAGCAAGAAATCACCTCCCGGGGGGATGGCCACACCGCAATCCCTTCTCTTTCATTCTCCTCTCGGGATCTTGGGCATGCATGCACACGTGCCCAGCGTGAGTTTAAGCCACCAGGTCTGGGACTCGAACCACGGTCAACTGGGAGTTCAGCGACATAGCCATTACGCTGACTGCTGGTCTCTCCTCTAGGGATTTTTGGGCATGCATGCTACCTGTGCCAGGTATGAGTTTCAAACCTCTGGGTTGAGGACTCAAACTGCAGTCAGCTATGTGGGAGTCCAGTGATGTAATCATTATGCTATCTGCTAGTCCTGATCATCTTAAGGTTAGTAGAAATTTATTTAGTTATTAATTCATTTAACACATTTACTTATTTTTAAGAATTATTTTACTTAACCTTATTTATTTATTTTAATTCGACCAGAGAGAGAGAGAAAGCAAGTTGCCAGGTCCAGGATTCGAACCACGGCCAGTCATGTGGAAGTCCAGCGCCCTTAACCACTGTACCACCTGCCGACCTCCATGTAACACATTTATTGTGTGCCTGCTACAAGTGGTCTTCAAAAAGTTCATGGAAATGCATATTTTTTAAGAACTATGCATGGATTTTGATATTTTCTTTACGTACTAAAATAAACTCATGGGTCAATCCCATAGTGCAGTGCTTAAGCACAGTGCAAAAGAAGTCAGATCACACACTGCAAACTGGGGTTCCAGTCCTGGCCTTGTCACAATTTTTTTTTTTTTGAGAGGTTTTCGCTATAGGGCGTGTGCGCTCGCCAGACAGAGAGAGAGAGACATAGAGACAGAAAGCGAGAAATCACCCCCCAGGGGGGATGGTCACGCCGCAATCCCTTCTCCTCCATTCTCCTCTCGGGATCTTGGGCACGCAAGCACACGCACCTGGCATGAGTTCTAATCCACCAGGTCTGGGACATGAACCGCAGTTGACTACGTGGGAATCCAGCGACATAGCCATTACGCTAACTGCTGGTTCCCACCTTGTCAATTTAAATGCCAGCCTCAGGTGCATGTGTGTGTGTTCCTGCAGGATAGCAATGTGGAGGAGCAGGAATTGTGTCAAGACCACATCCCATTTGGGATGCTTTCTCCCTCTTCTTCCCCTTCTCTGTCTCTCTCTGAGGAGTGCATATGCCCTCTAATCCGGCTGTAATCTATTTTAGTATGTATTGTAACATGAGTTCAAAAATAGGTGAAAAATCAATCCAAATAATATGATATAAAGATTTTTTTAAAGAGGTTTTGCCTTAGAGCGTGTGTGCTTGCCAGAGACAGAAAGAGACAGTGAGAGGGAAAGTGAGAAATAACCACCACCCACACTCCACCCCTCACCCCCGGGAGTGAAGAGGATGGCTACGCTGCAATCCTTTCTCCCAGGATTTTGGGCATGCACACATGCACCCAGAGTGATTTTCAAGTCACTGAGTCCTGGACTCAAACTGTAGTCAGCTTTGTGGAAGTCCAACAATTTAACCACTACGCCATCTGCTGGCCCAAAAGATTCTATCTTAATATAAATTCTTTTAACAAATGTTTTGGTTTGGTCATGCCTGATCCCCTTCCTTCAGTCCCTCAGCCAGTGGGATAGTCTGCATTTGCGGTCGCCTGCGGATTAAGGACGGTGCGGGATTCCAGTCGCCATGTGGGATCTGGCTTCTCGATTGAGCAGCCAGTTACTGCGGTGCCAAGGAGTGGGCTCTATTCGGATTGTGATTTGAAGAAGCCAACAGTAAGACGTTTATGAAACAACTGGTGACTCCCCCCCCCCCCCCAGAGATTTTCACTGTAGGGCGCGTGCGCTCGCCAGACAGACAGAGAGAGACATAGAGACAGAAAGCGAGAAATCCCCCCCCGGGGGGATGGTCACGCCGCAATCCCTTCTCCTCCATTCTCCTCTAGGGATCTTGGGCACGCACGCACATGCGCCCAGCGTGAGTTTTAAGCCACCGGGTCCGGGACACGAACCGCGGTCGACTACGGGGGAGTCCAGCGACATAACCATCACGCTAACTGCTGGTTCCCAACAACTGGTGACTTTTGAATACTGACAGTATATTAAAGAACTACTGCCATTTTTTCGATGTGATGGGGTCCTCTGTGTTTTAGACATACATACAAGAACATTTCTGGTTGAGGAAAATGTTGCCTGAGATTTATTTTGAAATCATGTGGGACTAGGCAGTGGCATAGTGGTTAGGGTGGCTGGATCCCACAAGACCCACTGTACAGTTTGAATCCAGCGTGTGTGTACAAGAAAGAGGCCAAAATCCTGGGAAAAGTGAAAGGACCTCACCAGGTCCGGGACTCGATCCGTGGTCGACCGTGTGGACGTCCAGCGCCCTTAACCATTACGCCACCTGCTGGTCCCTTCTCCTAATAAAGTTTTTAAAAATGTGACAGTGAAGAAGAAAAAAGAGGAGAATGGGATTTTTTTGTTTGAGACAGAAGGAAAGCGATGGGCTAGGATGCAGGAGGGCAGGAAGGAGGGCGGCTCAGCAGCTCCAGACCTCCAAGAGAGGTGGCGCACTTCTCCCTCTGCGGCGGGAAAGCCAGGACGCGGCCTCCTTCCTCCGATTCCACAGCGCAAGCTGTCCGCGCCTGCGCAGCACCGCGCTTCCAGGGGTCCGCAACCGCCAACAGACCACAATGCCCCGCGCCTCCATAGGGTCAAGACCTCTGCTTTCGATCACCCCTTGCCTCCCGCGCGGCTACGCTGGCCACAGTGCGCCCCCGCGCGGCCAGAGTCGACGGCGCGTTGCTACCCCCGCGCGGCTGTCCGCGGTCATGGTCGGGACGCTGAGGTTGAGGTGAGCCGTCGTCCTGGGGACCTCTGGAATCCTCCCCCAAGAGGGAGACTCTACATTTTGGCCAGAAAGGAAAGTCGAGTGAGGAGGCCAAACAATGAAGAAACTGGAAGCAGGGCCGGTTGTGAGGACTAGAGTTTCCCACACAGTACCAGCAGGCTGGCTGTAGCGCACTGAATCTTCATGACTGTCGTCTGTGACAGGGGCTGTTACTGGCCACACTAGGAACGAAGCCAAAGCCCAGAGAGGACGACCTGCTCATTCAGTCACCTGGTCTGTGACAGTGCAGGTGCAGAGCCCGTGCGCTTCATTAAGGCTACGAGTCCTCTCACAACCAATTGACCAACTGAAGAATCCCAACTTTGTCACTGGTCAACTTTGGAGGATCACTGGTATGCTGATCCTTGAGTTAGCGATTTAGCCCGATTTCAGGACAAAGGTAAGTCTGTGTTTAGCACAGGATATTTGTTTTTTCATCTTCTTCTTTTTTTTTTTTTAATTTGCCATAGGACACGTGTGGTTGCCAGAGAGACACAGAGAGAGTGAGTAAAAGTGAGAAAGCACACCCCCCCACCCCCACTTGGGGGTTGGAGGAGAAATGGCCATGCAACAATCCCTTCTCCAGTCTAGGGATCTGGGGCACACACGTGCACCTCACGTGTTTTCAAGCTGCTGGGTCCAGGACTCCACCCTGCAGGTAGGCAAGTGGAATCCAGCTGCTTCAACCACCAGACCACCAGTGGGCCCTTGGGTCAGTTTCTCATCAGCACGAATCACCAAAGGGATTACTTCAGGCCTAGAAAGCCAAGCACCCTTCTGTTCGGGTGACTCCTATTCAAATGTCCCCCAGGTCACTTTCCTGATACCACTTGTATCTGGCAGATTTAGTACGTTCTGGATGAGAATCTGGGACCCTCACATACACCCTGAGCATTGCAGAGGCTATGTTACCACTGTGCCACCACAGTTGGTCTGAGGCCAAATCTTTTTTGTTGTTGTTTTTAAAGAATTATTTATTCTGGGGCCGGCGGGTGGCATGGTGGTTGAGGGCACTGAACTCCCACATGGCCAACTGCGTTTGAGTCCCAGAACTGGTGGCTTGCTTTCTCACTTTCTCTCTCTCTCTCCTCCTCTTTGGTCAAATTTAAATAAACAAATGGATAATAAAGTTAAATAATTCTTTTTAAAAAAGAATGATTTATTCTAACTTTATTTACTCGTTTTTGATTTGACCTGGGGGGGGGTGAGAAAAAGCAAGCCACCAGGTCATGGACTTGAACCATGGCTGGTTGAATCCAGTGCTTCAACCACCATGCCACCTGCTGGCCCCAGAGGCCAGATCTTACAGTGAATCTCAGACCCTCAGTGCTGACTCATTAATTGAATTCTGCTGGGCTCTCTGGCCGAACGTAGGTTAGGAGGTGCGGACTGGGGAGCTGGGGAGTATCTCCTCTAATGCTCCTGATTCTGACAACTCCTTGACATAGAAGGAGCCTAAGTCTTGGGGTTATTTTCTTTTTAAAAACTTTCACCAGAGGGCAAGCACCAGAGAGACAAAAAATGAGAAATCACACCCCATTGGGAATGGTCATACCACAATCTTCATTTCCCCCTCCTTTCAGGATTTTGGGCATGCATGCACACATGCCTATGTTTTTCTGGCCCCTGGGTCTAAGACTCAAAGAGTAGTAGGTGCAGTAGACAATGCTGATTCAGCCACCTCTAACCACCACAACATGGGCTGGCTTCCTCTTGGGTATTTTTTTTTAAAGAAATTACTTATTTAATTTATTCATTAATGTATTTTAAAATTTGACCAGAGAGAGATACAGAGGAAGTAAGAAAGAAAGCCACCAGGTCTGGGACTCAAACCGTGGTTGGCCATGTGGAAGTGTCCAGCGCCTTAACCACCCTGCCACCTGCTAGTCATCCCTTGGGGTTATTTTATAAAGTAACTAGGTTCTTTATAGAGTGACAATTTCCCATGGTGGGTGGTTGATGTTAATCTCTGAGCATTTTCTGTGTGTATGTGTGTGTGTGTGTGTGTAGAAGGGGGTGGCTGTGTGTGTGTGTGTGAGCACCTGCTTGCCCTGTGTTCCTGTACATGTGACTTCATGTGTCTGAATGTGAGTCCAAGAGTGAGTCCAAGAGGTGTCCTGTACATCTCAGTGTGTCCGTGTACTCTGTGGTGGGCAAGAGTAAGGACATATCAGCCTATTAAGTGCATGTGAGCAGCTTCCCCCACGGCTTTTTCAGCTCATGGGCAGTTTAACCTCATTCTTCTTACTAGTTTGTTCCTGCTTCTCTCAAAGTTATAGTGAAGTCATTTTCACAGTTAAGCAGAGTCCCCCAAATATTGGGTTGTCAGGAAAGTCATGATGTGTTTTTGCATAGAAAAACACATCATGATTTTCCCGATGACCTAATAGTTATCTCTTCAGGACTCAGTTCCAGGAGCTAACAAGAGGTTATTACTGCACATGTAGACACATGCTCAGTGTGATTCAGGCTCCTTGGAACACATGGGCCGCACGTATGCACACATCACATGTTGGCACCGTGTTCTTTGCCAGGTTCTATAAGCCGTGAGGAATAACTTTATGCTAACTCTAAGGTGTTTTGATTTCTTTAAAATTTAAGTATTTCTTTAAAATATTAAATGTAACAGGTAAAGAAATGGCCCCTACCCACAAGGACTGTGGCAGGCTACCAGCTGACTCTCCGTATCCCTTTTCCCCTCCTCTGGTAGTATAGGACCTTATTTGGCTGGGAACATGGCTGCTCAGCATAAAGCCTACACTTCCCAGACTCTTTTGTATGGCTCTGTAACAAAATTTTCACCAATGTGAGACCAGCAGATAGTGTGATGGTTACATCACTGGACTCCCATGTAGTCTACCACAATTCGAGCCCCAGACCCAGTGACTTAAAAGTCACACCGGGTGCATGTGCATGTGTGCCCAAGATCCCAAGAGGAGAAGGGACTGTGGCATGGCCATCCTGGGGTGATTTCTCACTTTCTGTCTGTCTGCTGAACGCACACGCCCTATAGCAAAAATCTCTCTTAAACTGCAGGTAGTCAGGGTGAGCTGCAGGGGTGCAGGTGTTTCCTTTATTTTATTTTATTTTTGAGGGGGGAGGTGGTTTTATTTCACTTTTATGGGCTCCTTCCCCCTTCTATGGTGATCTAATCGCATTGGTTAAAAGCAGCTCACCAGTTCTTTAGAATACACACTCTAGCCAAGTCTAGCTTTATTTAGACGCTGTAGATGGACAAGCTTGATTGTTTGAACCAAAATGGGAACATTAAACAAACATCACAGCCCTCACTGATAAGATAGTGACTTTGCTGTCAAGTGTAGACCCCTTCGAAAGAAGCTTGTGACCATTTTGTATGGCTTGTCTGGAAACTTCTGTAAATCTTATGTTTTAGTAAAATATTTTTTGTTATTCTAAAACAAACAAACAAACAAACAAACAAACAAAAAATCTCCAAAAAAAAAAAAAATGTCGCCAGCAGATGGCGTCATGCTTAAGGAGGCTGGACCCCCACATGGTTGCGGTTCCAGTCTCAGACCTGGCAGCTTGCTTTCTCACTTTCCTCCTCTCTGGTCAACTTCAAAAAGATTAAATAAAAATAATGACAATGAATAAAATTAAATAATTCTTTAAAAAATTCTTGCCAATGAAATATGAATACTTTTTTTTTTTTTTGGAGAGGTTTTTGCTACAGGGCGCATGCGCTCCCCAGAAAGACAGAGACAGAAAGAAAAAGAAAGCAAAAAATCAACCCCCGGGGGGATGGCCACGCCGCAATCCCTTCTTCTCCATTCTCCTCTCAGGATCTTGGGCATGCACGTACACGTGCCCAGTGTGAGTTTAAGCCACCAGGTCTGGGACTCGAACCGTGGTCAACTACATAGGAGTCCAGCGACATAGCCATTATGCCAACTGCTGGTCCCAACATATGAATACATTTTAAGTCATATGCATACATAGGATATCTTCCCATTCCTTTTTTCTTGGTGACTGGAGCAGATAAGTAGGAATTATGCAGATAGGAGAAGAAAAAGATAGAAGGAGCTGGAGACTGGCCCCTGACAAAGGTCATCATATTAGCTCTCGATGACTGCATGAGAATTTATATGAGAAATTTTCATATTGTTTAAGCCTCTCTTACTTTGAGTCTCTTTGTTACCACAGCAGAACATAGTGGGTTTTTTTCTTTTCTTTTTTTTCTTTTTTTTTGAGAGGTTTTTCACTATAGGGCGCATGCACTCGCCAGACGGAGACAGAGAGAGAGACAGAAAGCGAGAAATCACTCCCCAGGGGGAATGGCCATGCCGCAGTCCCTTCTCCTCTATTCTCCTCTAGGGATCTTGGGCACGCACGCACACGCGCCCGGCGTGAGTTTGAAGCCACTGGGTCCGGGAAGTGAACCACCGTCGACTATGTGGGAGTCCAGTGACATAGCCATTACGCTAACTGCTGGTCCCAGCAGAACATAGTATTAACTAATAAAGGACAAAGGACAATCTTTGTAGCCTCTAGCTACCAGCCAAGGGATAATGCCTCACCCTGCCCATTCTCTGCTTTGCACTGGCTGGTTCCTATTTCATCCTCATTTACCCAACCACTCCCAGCCCCTTCCAAAATCATTGAGTCGTCCAAACACTTCCTGAGTTTCTGGCAAATTTAATGCATGAATCTCAAAAGTCAATGGCAAAGGAAGGGTGAATTAAAATTAAATGGGTCAAGGGAAAAGGGCCATGGGCACACACAGGGAGGGGCAATGAGTGGCCAAGTCAGGAGCTGGAGCAGGGGGATGCCCTTCCTTGGGCATCACATCTCGTCCAACCCATAGTCCTCCTCTGGGAAGTCCCCCACTGTCACAACTGCTGGCTTGACAAAGGCGCCATACTTGGCCTGGCATTCGAAGTAGCGTTTCCCGTTCACACTGCAGGGCATGATGGGGGAGGCAGTGATCAGAGGATACCCACATGGATCCCACTCCAGATGCTAGTGGGGCAAGCTCACCCAGCAGCCAACACAGACTTACACATACATGCACAGATACACATGTACAGACATGCAGGCACCTGAGTGGAGAAACTCGTTACCTGCCATCGTTTTTCCCTAATGGTTCATCATAGCGGACACCAATCCAGTAGCCAGGCTTGAAATCTGTAAGTCCTGTGTAGGGCAGAAATCCCAGTGAAACCCCCAGACATAGCACATCCCATCCTGCCTGACCATTAAGTGGAAAGCCAGCTGGGGACAACTGTTCCTTGCTACCTGCACTACTACCTCTAAGGACCACCTCCACATCCTGCCCAGACTAATCTGGTAGCCCCTTCACTGGACTCCCTGCTCCCACCCCTTCCCCTGTATTCACTGAGCACCCCCAGCCAGAAAGTCTTTGCAGAAATCTAAGGATGGCACTGCTACCTTGCTGAAGAGTGAAGTCTCAAAATAACCAAAGCTGACAACAGTTTGATCTTAGACTTCTAGCCTCCAGGACAGTGAGAAATAAATGTATTTTGTTTAAATCATCCTGTCTGCAGTACTTTGCTAGGGCAGTGCAAGCAAACTATACACAACAACAAAAAGATAAACCACCCAATTCAAAAATGGGGAAGGCTGGGCCGGCAGGTGGACTGGACTCCCACATGACCAACCGTAGTTCGAATCCCAGACCTGGCGGCTTCCTTTCTCACTTTCCCTCCCTCTCTCACTCTGTCCCTCTTTGGTCAAATTAAAATAAATAAAGTTAAATAATAAAAATAATTCCTAAAAAAAAGGGCAAGTCCAGGCCAGTAGCTTAGGGTTAACAGAGCCAGATCTCACATGGCTGAAAGAGCAGGTCTAAGCCAGCTCCGGTTGCTTGAGAAACACGAGAAGTCCAGTGTGGCTGCCGTAGGCAAGGGTAGCAAGGTGGCGGCCTCCACCTCTGCTGGAGCTGCATGAGCAGCTTCAAGCATCTTGCGGCCTTGAACATTTTGTCTTCTTCAGCTTATCGAAATTGTGCCAAGAATGCCTGTCCTGTGCACTGTCCACCAGACAGTTGAGTCATATTGAGACACCAGTGGTTTCCTCTGCTCCTAGATTTCTCACGGCTGTTAGAGACCTGACGTGGGTATAGTGCAACGGTACTTAACAGAGTGGCACCCTTGCTTCCAGATGCCCTAACGCTGCCCCCAGTCAGAACTGTAACACACTAGTCCACGAAAAGGCAAGAGGAAGACTGAAGGCTGTCATCTAAGGGTTTCTTCGGCTTCATTTTGGCCTTTGGCTAAGGAGAAAGGCTGGTTATAAGAAAAAATTATGGAAAAAGAAAAATACAAGAAAAAGACACTTGAGGGAATTTGTGTTCTGCAATAAAACCCAGAGCAAACTCTTAGATAAGATGACAAGATCTTCTTGGAAGAGGCGAAACTGGTATGCTGGTGATCCTTACCAGAAGTACCATGATCCAACAAACCTGAAAGTACAGATCTGCAGTTTCTCAGTTCCAAGTTATTATATATCTTTGTGTATATGTCTTTGCAAAATGAGTATGAAACTTAATGTAAATTGTACCTTCCATCATATGTATAAACATATAATACCAATGTTAAGTTTATGGAAGTTTTAAAACTTAATGGATTAAACATTCCCAAATTTGGTCAGAGAAATAGAAGTTTAAAAGTGTGTACTATTTTAAACAAGTGGTAGTGGCTTAACTAGTTGTTTCAGTTATACTTGTTTACTTGTAAGGGATTTGAACTGAGGACAAACATAGGAAGACTCTAAAGCTAATCAGTTAGCTCAAGCAGTGTGACCTTATTTGATGATTACATGCTTGGGGGCTCAGGAAATACCTCCCGGCCCTGGCTCCCACCCAGAAATCCCCCCTTGATCTCAGAAAGAGCAGGAATTAGATGGCAGCCCTCTGCAGGAGATGGTGGGTCTTTAGGTTCTGTCATGCATGTGACTCAATTCTTTTCACAGTGGCTCCACTGTCTGTCTACTCACCACCATCTCTAGTGCCCAGCTTTACTTCCTTACAGCTTCTGTTCCCTCACAATTGCATCTTTGAGGTTCTTTTCTTTTTCCTTTAGAGAATTTTTAAAAATTAGTTTATTTATTCATTTATTTTAATTTGACCAGAGAGAGATATACAAAGAGAGAAAGAGAGAGAGAGTAAAAGTGAGAAAGCAAGCCACCAGGTTTGGGACTCGAACCGCACTGGGCCATATAGGCCAGTTCTCTGGTTAAGTGTCCAGCAACTTAACCACTATGCCACCTGTTGGCCCCATAGAGATTTTTTGCTGTAGGGTGCATGCACTTACTAGAGAGACAGAGACAGAAAGAAAGAGAGAAATTATCCCCCGGGGGAATGGGCACGCTGCAGTCCCTTCTCCTCCATTCTCCTCATGGGATCTTGAGCATGCACACACACGGCCCTTGCCTCCTGTCTAGTCTCTAACCACCAAGAGACTCCACCTGGGCAAGCTTCCCTTTCTACCCTTTCTTCCCTGTCTCTCACTGGTGTCATCAGCCAGTGTGGGAATTGGTTACTCTTAGGTCTGGAACCTACCCTGGCCCTAGTTGTGTTAGCAGGTTCAAGTGGAGCAAAAAAATAGTTCATGTAAGCAGAGTCACTTAGAGGTGAGTGTGGGATGGCAACACACTGACCATCTAGTTTGCAGGCTTTATCATGTTCATAACAGTTCTCATTTCATTTACTGGGACAGGATTGTTCCACAGAGAGGACTATATAAACTAGCTTTTCAGCATGTCCATTCATAAACAGAAGAGGCTATACTACTAAAGACAAAACCTTTTTACCCAACTTTTCAAAGGTAACTATTTCTTTTTTTTTTTTTTTTTTGAGAGATTTTCACTGTAGGGCGCGTGCGCTCGCCAGACAGACAGAGAGAGACATAGAGACAGAAAGCGAGAAATCACCCCCCAGGGGGGATGGTCACGCCGCAATCCCTTCTCCTCCATTCTCCTCTTCAGGATCTTGGGCACACACGCACACGCGCCCGGCGTGAGTTTTAAGCCACCGGGTCCGGGACACGAACCACGGTCGACTATGTGGGAGTCCAGCGACATAGCCATTACGCCAACTGCTGGTTCCCTCAAAGGTAACTATTTCTTGAAAGTTACTTCAGATATTGGGACCAGCAGTTGGCATAATGGCCATCGCTGGACTCCCACATGGTTGACTGTGGTTCAATTCCTGGACCCAGTGGCTTGAAACTCATGCTGGGCATGTGTACTTGCATGCCCAAGATCCCAGGAAAAGGGAGGAGAAGGGACTGCAGTGTGCCCATCCCCTCTGGGGAGTGATTTCTAACTTTCTGTCTCTCTGTCTGTCTCTTTCTGGCGAGCACACGTGCCGTATAGCAAAAACCTCTCCAAAAAAAAAAAAGTTACTTCAGATATATTTTCATTTGTAATAATAAACCTTTCCCAGAATTTTTCAAAATATATTAATATAAACTAAGAGGGATAAAGTAATTTCAATCATTTGAGTGATTATCATCCAGTGATTCTCAGCTCTCTGCTTAAAATTGTCTGGGAAGCATTTTCAATCAACAGAGCACTTTGCCTGGTTGAAAACCATTATTAAATAAAATATATAAATTACTGTTGCAAATCCTTTAATACGGTAGTGGATGATGATAAGATGAAGTTCCTCTATTGTTAGGAGAATAACCAAATGGAATTTCTGTGGCACATCAGGCTGGGATTATTTGGGGCATTCCTTGAAACTAGTGTGTATTCATTAGAAGAAAAATGCATAACAATGGTCTAAACATAAACAAACAAACAAAAACAACCATCAGCACATGTGCATATGTGCCCAAAATCCTGACATGGAGAAGGAAGGAATGAATTACCAATTGGGGAGTACTTTCGTCTTCTCCCTTTGGCTAATTAAAAAAAGGTGGGGGCCAGCACATGGCATGGTGGTTAAGGTACTGGATTCCCACAAGGCCAATCACTGGCCTGGACCTGGCTTAAAAATCACACCTGGTGCATGTACATGCATGCCCAAAATCCCAGGAGAAGAATGGAGGAGAAGGGATTATGGCATGGCCATCCCCCAATATGAAATAAAATAATCAATATAAAATTTCCCTTGTGGGGAAATTTGATTCATGGTAAAAAAACAAACAAACAAAAACAATAAAAAAGGAGGGAACCAGCAGTTAGCGTAATGGCTATGTCGCTGGACTCCCACGCAGTCGACCGCCGTTCGCGTCCCGGACCCGGGGGCTTAGAACTCACGCCGGGCGCGTGTACGTGCGTGCCCAAGATCCTGAGAGGAGAATGGAGGAGAAGGGATTGCGGCGTGGCCATCCGCCCAGGGGGTGATTTCTCGCTTTCTGTCTCTATGTCTCTCTCTGTCTGTCTGGCAAGCGCACGCGCCCTATAGCAAAAACCTCTCCAAAAAAAAGGAAAAATAACATATGCATATATTCATATATATATAAATATATATATTTATTCTTGGCTAGAGGGCACCTGTCCTAACCAGAAAGAGGAGGGTAGAAGAGAGCACCCCTCACGGGAAGTGGTCACGCAACAAACCCTTCTTGATTGCTCCCTCTTTATGGGATCTTGGGCACATATGCACATGCACCCAGCATGTTTTTTAAGCCATTGGGTTCAGGACTTGAACCACATATTCAGCCAAGTGGGGGGATCCAGCCACCTCAACTACCACATCACAGGCTGACCTCTGGGGCTTCTCTTTGGGATGATGAAAATGGTCTGAAATTGACTGTAGTGATGGTGGCACAATTCTGTGAATATACCTAAGCTAATGATGTCCTTTAAACAGGTGAGGTGTATGGTACATGAATTATATCTAAATAAAGCTGAGATTTCTTTTTTATTTTTAAAATAATTTTTAAATTTTAAAAATTTAATTCTATTTGTTATTATTTTTTAACTTGACCAGAGAGACAGAGAGAAAGAGAAAGGGAAAGTGAGGAAGCAAGCTGCCAGGTCCGAGACTTGAAATGCAGTCAGCCATGTGGGAGTCCAGTGCCTTAACCACCCTGCCACCTGCTGACCACACTCCTTTTTTTTTAAAGAGAGATTTTTGCTATAGGGCACATGCGCTTGCTGGAGAGACAGAAAGTGAGAAATCACCCCCCCGGGGGGACGGCAATTCCACAATCCCTTCTCCATTCTCTTGGGATTTTGGGCACACACAAACAGACACCCAGTATGAGTTTAAGCTGCCAGGCCTGGACTCAAACTGAGTTGACTATGTAGGAGTTCAGCAACATAACCATTATGCCATCTGCTGTTTCCATAAAGCTGCTATTTCAAAAAAGAAAAAAATCTACACCACTCCTCTCGTCAATCTCCAAAGCCCTGTGGCCCGCCCTGCTCATGTGTAATCTTCCTTACCTCTCCCCCTGCTCTCAGCACCTAGCCAGGCTGCCCTTCCTTTCTTTTTTTTTTTTTTTTTTTAGAGATTTTCACTGTAGGGCGTGTGCGCTCACCAGACCGACAGAGAGAGACATAGAGACAGAAAGCGAGAAATCATCCCCCAGGGGGGATGGTCACACCGCAATCCCTTCTCCATTCTCCTCTCGGGATCTTGGGCACACATGCACACATGCCCGGCGTGAGTTTTAAGCCACCAGGTCCGGGACTCGAACTGCGGTCGACTACGTGGGAGTCCAGCGACATAGCCATTACGCTAGCTAACTGCTGGTTCCCGCAGGCTGCCCTTTCTCAGCCTCAAATGTGCTTGCTGGTTATTGCTCCTCGGGTGGAACATGCTTCCTGCTTCTCACCTGCCTCATGTGGTCCCACCCTTAGGACCGGTCTGGTGCTCCTCTCTGCTCACATAGCCCCTAAGCTTCCCTCCTCCCTGCCCTGATCACCCCAGCCTATTTCCCCATCACAGGCAGATCAAGCTTCCCTGTCACAGCTCCAACCACTGTGCTTGGTCATCACAGTCCTGATCCCACTGGCCTCTGCTTCCTCCCTCACCCAGCCAGCTCCCTCTGCCTGTTCCTCCCACTTGCCCGCCACCCCACCAGCCACCAACCTGGGATGACAGGTCTGTCTCCCCCACTGGATTGAGAGCTCCCTGAGAGCTGCGTCGCCAGCACTACCCACCTCAGCACAGAGCATAAGGCCCCTGAGACTCTGCTGGGTGAACGAATGGTGTCAACCTTGGGACCTGGGGATCCTGGGGCCCACATACCTACAAACATGACAGTACCCCGGCGAGGGGACTGCCCAGGTGCCCGCACTTCACAGCGGCTGCCCACGGAGATGGTGCTGGCTTGGGCCTTCTCCTCAGCCAGGCGCTGGGCGGCCTCAGCCTCCTGCTGTGCCCGCTCCTCTTCATTGTACCGGCCCAGCTTGCTGCGCTTCAGGAAGGAGCGAACTGTGTCTGGAGATGAGGAGGGGAGCAGGGCTCAGAGTCATCTCTGGGGCTGGGCCTTTGGGCCTTTGGCCTAATGAGACATCGTTCTACCCACAAGGGGCCAAAGATCACAGAATGGAAGTTTACTTTTATTCTAGGTGTTGAAGGGCCGTCACCCAAGTCTCCCAAGTCCCACCATAGCTTTGGCCTCTTCCCCAGATGCCTGAGGCCTCCCCACAATCCAGAAACTAAAGAATAACTCTATCCTCCCTCATGCCCCTTCTGTCTCACGTTCCTTTTATCCAGTCCCTGGACTCCCTCCTTTCCACCACCTCTTTTTTTAAGAGTCTGTGCTATTGGGTATGTGCTCACCACTGCTCCAACCTTGTGGCGAGCACACGCCCCCCTATCACAAACTTTAAAAATGAGGGAAAGTGAGAAAACACTTCCCAGTGGGAGGGATAGCCAGGCAGCAGTTTCTTCTCCATTCTCTTTTCGGGATTTTAGGCACGCATGTATATGTGCCCAGTGTGTCCCTCAAGCAGCCTGGTCCGGGATTCGAACCACATAGTTGGCCACGTGGAATCCAACTGCCTTAACCATCAGGTCATCAGCTGTCCCTCCACCACCATCATCATCATTTTTTAAAAAAATATTTGTTTAATTTTATTTATTTATTCATGCATTTTAAAATATAATTATTTATTTTATTTATTTATTCATTCATTTTATTTTAATTTGACCAGAGAGATGCACAGAGAGAGAGAGAGAGAGAGAGAGGGAGAGGAAGTGAGAAAGCAAGCCACCAGGTCCGGGACTTGAACCATGGTTGGCCATGTGGGAGCGTCTAGCACCCCAGCCACCACACCACCTGCTGGTCCCTATTCATGCATTTTTTTATTTGACCAGAGAGAGAGGCAGAGAGAGAAAGTAAGGAAGTATGCCACCAGGTCCGGGATTCGAACCATGGTCAGCCATGTGGAAGTGTCCAGCACCTTAACCAGCACACCACCTGCTGGTTCTCTTTTTTTTTTTTTAAGAATTTTTTTTTAAATGTTATTTATTCATTTACTTATTTTAATTTGACCAGAGAGGGACAGAGTGAGATTGAGAGGGAAAGTGAGAAAGCAAGCTGCCAGGTCTGGGACTCTTAACTGTGGTCAGGTATGTGGGAGTCCAGTGCCCTTAACAACCATGCCACCTGCCAGCTCCTCCACCACCTACTGATCTATCTCAGATGCTTGCAGTGATGGCCACATTGCCCTGTCTGCTCTGCAGGCCACCATGCCTTGTTTGCCATACCCAGCTGCTCACCCATATCTCCTTCTGACTCTGCTCCCCCAACAACTAACTCCCCGCCCCTTCCTCTCCAGCCCCTCTGCTTTCCCAACCCCACCTGCCTGACCACACCTTGGTACACCTCCCAGCCTCCATTTCCACCCCATGCCCCACTACCCCAACTGCTTTCTGGTGCCACCATCTGGCCCCAGCACCAATCTCACCCCAACCCTCTCCATCCCCCCGAGCCCTCCTGCCAATCTGTCGGCACCTCCACCTACCTGTGCACATACCCCCGAGCCTCACGTGCCCTGCCCACACCCATATGCCGTACCTTGCCTCTGGTCATAGGCTTCTTGTGAGAGCTTGTATTTCTCCACCTTGGATACGTCTTCATACTCCCCAAGGCGGGCACCACTGTGGTCAATGACCTATGGTGAGGAGAAGGAGGGTCTGGTCAGGGAAGCCTGGGGTGCTGGGGTACATCTGCAGACTTAAGGCTCTCCTGTGTGGGACAAAAACGCATTCCTTACGGTCAGCAGGTAGTGTGGTAGTTAAGGAAGCTGGACTCCCACATGGCTGACTATGGTTTGAGTCCCGGACCTGGCGGCTTACTTTCTCACTTTCCTTCGCTTTCTCTCTCTAACCCTCTCTGGTCAAATTAAAATAAATGAATAAATAAATAAAGTTCAATAAAATAATTCTTTAAGAAACGCATTCCTCTAGGACCAGCAGTTGGCGTAATGGCTATGTCGCTGGACTCTCACGTAGTCAACCGTGGTTCAAGTCCTGGACCCGGTGGCTTAAACTCACACCGGGTGCATGTGCGTGCGTGCCCAAAATCCTGAGAGGAGAATGGAGGAGAAGGGATTGCAGCATGGCCATCCTCCCTGGGTGGTGATTTCTTGCTTTCTGTCTCTCTGTCTTTCTGGTGAGCACATGTGCCCTATAGCAAAAACCTCTCCAAAAAACAAAGAAATGCATTCCTCTACCTCCACCTTCACCCCAGCCTTCTCTCCTCTCCTGAGCTCAGCAGGGGGGCAAGAATCAGTATCTACGCACCAACCCCTACCCCCCCATCCTCATCCAAACCCCTGGAGGCTGCATCTGCCCAGCTGGTACCCACATACTGGCATCAATGGCACTGACAGTCCCAAAGTTACTGCACTCAACTCGGAGTACAGGCCTTGCTCATAGCCCTCCGGGCCGCACATCTATGCTCTCTGGGCCGCTGGGACTCTCCCAAGCTGGCCGACCTCCAGTCCCTGGGACTCTTCCTGTACTATCCCAGTGTGCATTCCCCCGTCATTTACTGAGCTCTTCCAAGATGCCCTGTCGGCTTTGCACTGGGTGCTGGGAACATGAGACAAAAACATACAAACTCCTACCCTGAGCAGTGCTCCTTCTGGTGGGAGGAGACTGACCACAGATGAACAGGGATATGTATTAAACAGCAGATGATGACAAGGGACATGGAGAAAAATACAACAGGGTGCGGCCAGCAGATGGCATAGCAGTTATGTCGCTAGATTCTCACACGGCTGACCAAGGTTCAAGTCCTGGACTCAGTGGCTCAAAACTCATGCCAGGCATGTGTACTCAAGATCACAGGAGGAAAACAGAGGAGAAGGGGTTGGGACGTGGCCGGCCCCCCAAGGGGTGATTTCTCACTTTCCCTCTCACTCTGTGTCTCTCTCTCTCTGGTGCATCACAGGTCCTAAGGCAAAAGCTTCTTTAAAAAAAAAAAAAAAGAATACAACAGAGGCTGAAGGAACATGGAAGGGTGGTCAGAGCAGTCTTCCCAAAGAAGGTGATGTTCAAGCAAAGCTTGAAGAACAGGAAGGAACAGTAGGTGCAAAGGGCAAGAGGTAGAAATGTCTTTGGCCTTCTGAAGGAGCAGCAGTGAAACTGGCACGGTGGGGTGGAGTAAGCCACTGGGAAAGTGAGAGACACAACAGACCACGGTAGACAGGTATTCATCTCCTGGATCAGATTCCTCCTCAGTTTCCATGTCCTTCTGCCACAGGAATGGCCATTCTTAAGAACCTTGTCCCCACTGTGCTCCCTCCTGCCTCAGATCTGAGACTTGAACTGACCAGGTCCAAGACTTGAACCGTGGTTGGCCATGAGGGGAGTCCAGTGTCCCAATCCACCATGCCATCTGCCGGCCCCTATTTTTTTTTTTTTTAAAGAGAGATTTTTGCTATAGGATACATGCACTCGCTGGAGACACAGGGAGACAGAAAGTGAGAAATCATCCCCTGGGGGGATGGCAATGCTGCAATCCCTTCTCCTCCATTCTTCTCTTGGGAGGAAGAAAGAAAAAGAAAAAGTGAGAGGGAGAAAGAGAAGGAAGGAAGGGAGGAAATTGTTGCTGAGGCTGGTGGTGCAGTTGATAGAGTACTGAGCTATAGGGCTGGAAGCCACAGAGCCAACCGCGGGTTAAAACCATGAGTCAAGGGACCGGCAGATGGTGAAATGGTTACGTCATTGGACTCCCCTGTA
>NW_006209766.1:1913955-1918909 GCF_000334495.1 Tupaia belangeri chinensis | reverse complement strand
GCTGCTCACCCATATCTCCTTCTGACTCTGCTCCCCCAACAACTAACTCCCCGCCCCTTCCTCTCCAGCCCCTCTGCTTTCCCAACCCCACCTGCCTGACCACACCTTGGTACACCTCCCAGCCTCCATTTCCACCCCATGCCCCACTACCCCAACTGCTTTCTGGTGCCACCATCTGGCCCCAGCACCAATCTCACCCCAACCCTCTCCATCCCCCCGAGCCCTCCTGCCAATCTGTCGGCACCTCCACCTACCTGTGCACATACCCCCGAGCCTCACGTGCCCTGCCCACACCCATATGCCGTACCTTGCCTCTGGTCATAGGCTTCTTGTGAGAGCTTGTATTTCTCCACCTTGGATACGTCTTCATACTCCCCAAGGCGGGCACCACTGTGGTCAATGACCTATGGTGAGGAGAAGGAGGGTCTGGTCAGGGAAGCCTGGGGTGCTGGGGTACATCTGCAGACTTAAGGCTCTCCTGTGTGGGACAAAAACGCATTCCTTACGGTCAGCAGGTAGTGTGGTAGTTAAGGAAGCTGGACTCCCACATGGCTGACTATGGTTTGAGTCCCGGACCTGGCGGCTTACTTTCTCACTTTCCTTCTCTTTCTCACTCTAACCCTCTCTGGTCAAATTAAAATAAATGAATAAATAAATAAAGTTCAATAAAATAATTCTTTAAGAAACGCATTCCTCTAGGACCAGCAGTTGGCGTAATGGCTATGTCGCTGGACTCTCACGTAGTCAACCGTGGTTCAAGTCCTGGACCCGGTGGCTTAAACTCACACCGGGTGCATGTGCGTGCGTGCCCAAAATCCTGAGAGGAGAATGGAGGAGAAGGGATTGCAGCATGGCCATCCTCCCTGGGTGGTGATTTCTTGCTTTCTGTCTCTCTGTCTTTCTGGTGAGCACATGTGCCCTATAGCAAAAACCTCTCCAAAAAACAAAGAAATGCATTCCTCTACCTCCACCTTCACCCCAGCCTTCTCTCCTCTCCTGAGCTCAGCAGGGGGGCAAGAATCAGTATCTACGCACCAACCCCTACCCCCCCATCCTCATCCAAACCCCTGGAGGCTGCATCTGCCCAGCTGGTACCCACATACTGGCATCAATGGCACTGACAGTCCCAAAGTTACTGCACTCAACTCGGAGTACAGGCCTTGCTCATAGCCCTCCGGGCCGCACATCTATGCTCTCTGGGCCGCTGGGACTCTCCCAAGCTGGCCGACCTCCAGTCCCTGGGACTCTTCCTGTACTATCCCAGTGTGCATTCCCCCGTCATTTACTGAGCTCTTCCAAGATGCCCTGTCGGCTTTGCACTGGGTGCTGGGAACATGAGACAAAAACATACAAACTCCTACCCTGAGCAGTGCTCCTTCTGGTGGGAGGAGACTGACCACAGATGAACAGGGATATGTATTAAACAGCAGATGATGACAAGGGACATGGAGAAAAATACAACAGGGTGCGGCCAGCAGATGGCATAGCAGTTATGTCGCTAGATTCTCACACGGCTGACCAAGGTTCAAGTCCTGGACTCAGTGGCTCAAAACTCATGCCAGGCATGTGTACTCAAGATCACAGGAGGAAAACAGAGGAGAAGGGGTTGGGACGTGGCCGGCCCCCCAAGGGGTGATTTCTCACTTTCCCTCTCACTCTGTGTCTCTCTCTCTCTGGTGCATCACAGGTCCTAAGGCAAAAGCTTCTTTAAAAAAAAAAAAAAAAAAAACAACAGAGGCTGAAGGAACATGGAAGGGTGGTCAGAGCAGTCTTCCCAAAGAAGGTGATGTTCAAGCAAAGCTTGAAGAACAGGAAGGAACAGTAGGTGCAAAGGGCAAGAGGTAGAAATGTCTTTGGCCTTCTGAAGGAGCAGCAGTGAAACTGGCACGGTGGGGTGGAGTAAGCCACTGGGAAAGTGAGAGACACAACAGACCACGGTAGACAGGTATTCATCTCCTGGATCAGATTCCTCCTCAGTTTCCATGTCCTTCTGCCACAGGAATGGCCATTCTTAAGAACCTTGTCCCCACTGTGCTCCCTCCTGCCTCAGATCTGAGACTTGAACTGCAGCCAGCCATGCGGGAGTCCAGCGCCTTAACCACCCTGCCACCTGCTGGCCCCCTCTATTATTTTTTTTTTAAGAATTATTTTATTTAACTTTATTTATTATTATGATCATTATTATTTTCCAGTTTAATCAGAGAGAGACAGAGAGAGAGAGAGGAAGTGAGAAAGCAAGCCACCAGGTCCAAGACTTGAACCGTGGTTGGCCATGAGGGGAGTCCAGTGTCCCAATCCACCATGCCATCTGCCGGCCCCTATTTTTTTTTTTTTTAAAGAGAGATTTTTGCTATAGGATACATGCACTCGCTGGAGACACAGGGAGACAGAAAGTGAGAAATCATCCCCTGGGGGGATGGCAATGCTGCAATCCCTTCTCCTCCATTCTTCTCTTGGGAGGAAGAAAGAAAAAGAAAAAGTGAGAGGGAGAAAGAGAAGGAAGGAAGGGAGGAAATTGTTGCTGAGGCTGGTGGTGCAGTTGATAGAGTACTGAGCTATAGGGCTGGAAGCCACAGAGCCAACCGCGGGTTAAAACCATGAGTCAAGGGACCGGCAGATGGTGAAATGGTTACGTCATTGGACTCCCATGTAGTTGATCATGGTTCAAGCCCTGGACCTGGCAACTTAAAAAACTCATGCCGGTGCTTGTGTGTGCATGCCCAAGATCCTGAGAGGAGAATGGAGGAGTAGGGATTGTGGCATGGCCAACTCTCCGGAGGGTGATTTCTTGTTTTCTGTCTCTCTGTCTCTTTCTGTTTCTCTCTTTCTGTTTCTTTCTGTTTCTCTGTCTCTTAAAAAAAAACAAAACAAACACCCTGAGTCAATCTGAAACATGCCAGGTGCTCTAGATCCTGACTAGCCAAAGAGCTGAAGGAAGGAAAACATAGTGTGATGAGATCCTCCTGTCAAGAGTGCCCCACCGATGGGAAAAATTAAAGTTTAAAAAGAAAACAAAACTACATTCAATTCTGAAGCTGTTTCTTTCTTTTTAAAAATTTGCTAGAGAGTGCATGTGCTTGCCAGAGAGAGAAGAAGTAAGGAAAGTAGAACATGCCCAGCATGTTTTTCAAACCATCGAGTCTGGGACTTGAACTGCACAGTCGGTCATGTGGAATTCCAGCTGCCTTAACCACCATGCCACAGGCTGGCCCCTGAAGTAAGTTTTCTCTTATACAAAATAGGGACAGTTATACCACCTTTTCGGTCTTTTTTCTTTTTTTTTTTCTTGCCAGAGGGTGCATGTGCTTGCCCGAGAGAGATAGAAAGACAGAGACAGAGATAGGGAGGAGAAAGTACCTCAGTGGGGTGTGTCATGTGATCATCCCTGTTCCTCCCTTTCTCCACCCTGTTGGGATTCTGGGCACACAGGCACATGCACATGCATTTGGTGTATTTTTCGCACTGCTTGGACCGAGAGTTAAACAACAAATGGCCATATGGGTTCCAGCTCCCTCACCCAATAGGCCATGGAATCAGCCTGCCACCTTAATTCAAGTATTCAACTTGTCACTTGACAATGATTCAGAGTACCCTTTCTGTGCCAGACATTGTTCCAGGTGCTGAGGACACAGCAATGACCTAGACTGAAGATTTCTGCCCTCATGGAACTCTAATGGGGGAGACAGACAACTAACTGGAGCAAAGACAAAAACCCAGAGTATGTCAAGGGATAATAAGAGCTAGGGAAATAAATCTAAAATAAACCAAGAAAGGAGCAAGAGATGGGGTTAATAATTTACAATGAGGTTGGTGAAAGCTTCGCTCAGAAAGTGATATTTTCAGACTGATAAGGGGTGAGTCATTGAGCACATTAAAAACAGTAACAACAACACTCAGGTATAAGATATGATGCATGCAAAGGCCCTAGGATGGACCTCACCAGGGATGTTTAAGGAGCAGGCTGGTGGAAAATGAGTGGGGGTGTGGGGTGACAAGGACAGAAAAGATAATGTGGACGGACCTATCTTCTTCTGTGTTCTGGCTTCTCCCAATGTCTCCGGCCTCATTGCCCATCGTAACCCACATCATGTTCTAGGCCTCTGTATACTCTGGCATGCCTTTCCCACCTTTCCTCTAGGTCAGCTAGGTCATCCTTTACTCATCCTTCAGGTGTGAGCTCAGACATCCCTTTCTTGGGAACTCCTTTCTGCTTAACCTGGAAGGTTGAGTCAAGCACCTCTTCTGGGTGCCTTTAATCTCCTGGGCTTTCCCATCTCAGCAAGACCATTCTGAACTGTCACTGTCTAGTGGTGGGTCTGTCTGTCAACCTTGGATTGGGGCCTCCATAAGGAAATGGCCTATCTTGGTTATCACACAGGTCAAGGCACAGCAATTAATATTAAATAAATAAATGACTGGCGGCTGGGGTCCCAGGTAGGAAGGCCTCACGTGGATGCGGCAGCCGTCGTCTACAGGGTAGGAGCCCAGCAGTGCATCCTCCTGATCCAGCTTGCTGTAGAACTTGTCATCAACTCCATACAGCTCGAGTTCCATGCAGGATGCAGGGCTGCCCACCACCAACTCCAATTTACACTGTAGGGATGGGGCAGAGTGAGGACAGGGTCCTGGCGCCCCGCCCACTTCCTTAAGGCTCCGCCCCTTGTACCAAGAACCACCGCCCCTCACAGCTCTTAAGACCCACTACCCAGGTCCCACCGGGCCCCACCCTCCAAGGCTCCGCCCCCTCGCCCTTGCCCCACCCTTTGGAGGGGCTCTGATTTTTTTCCTCCTGGCCCTTCCCGCCCCTCCGGGCCCCGCCCCCACAGCCACACCTTGAACTCCGCGATGGTGAGGCTGCGACTGTACCGCTTCTCAGAGCGGAAGCTGTTGAGGCTGCTGCTGATGAAAACGGTTACTGTAGGCGCCGACATCCCTGTCACCTCCCTCTCGTCGT
>NW_006209766.1:1898739-1913945 GCF_000334495.1 Tupaia belangeri chinensis | reverse complement strand
CCGCCCCCCCCCCCCCCCCCCGCGGCTGCTGCTGGGATATCAGTCCCGCCCTTTGCTACCTGAGCTGGCCAATCCATGCGCTCCCGAAGGGAGGCCGGCCAATCGCCGCCGTCCCTTCTCCACCGCCAGGAAGAGGGCGCTCCTGTAGGCTTGAGCAGGCCCAGCCAATCCCGGGAGGGCTTCCATGGCTGGCAGGTCTTCCAATAGCCGCACTGGAAACGGCAGGGGAGGGCTGGCGGAGGCTGAAGCCAAGAGAAGGACTGGCAGATTATTCTCGTCCACGAGGACTGCACTCGCGCATGTGCACTGGGCCTTAAACCAAGCTATGCCCATTGCCTTCCTACTCAGCGTTTGGGGCTTAACGCCTTACGTTGAGCATCGTTTTCCGGCCTTTTTACGAGATTTATACTATCCTATATACTTATACTGAGGAGACGAGGCCCAGCAATTGTTTAAATGCCCTAGGACATCAAAAGACTGAAGCAATCGAGCCTCGGCCGCTGGAAGTTAGTGCCTGCGCTCAGCTCCGCCCCTCTTTCGGCGAAGCAACTAAGCATGACCCTCCCCGCGACCTGTATCGCGGCAGAGCTAGCGGGGAGCAAGCGCGGAAAAGCTTGGCGGGCGGTGTGTCGCCATGGAAGCAGATGGGACCTACGAGCCGGGCTTCGTGGGTATACGATTCTGCCAGGAATGGTATGGCCAGGGGAGCAGGTGTGGAACGAAGGGGAGCAAGGGCTGGCTCCAGGGCTATCCCCTGACCTACCCCTCCTCCCCACAGTAACAACATGCTGTACCCCAAGGAAGACAAGGAGAACCGCATTCTTCTCTACGCGGTGAGCACGAACCCGCGGGGCCCGGTCTAACCCCACCGACCCACCGGTTCCTTCCCCACCCCCTGTGACCCTTATTCCCTGTTCGTCCCCGACATGCCCTGGTCTCGCCTCCTGACTAACCCCCAAGTGAACCTGTTTTGACCGTCCCCGAGGTGACCAGCCTCAAGACTCCATCCGGTAGTCCTCTCCTCCCGCCCAGGCCCTTCGGGGATCCCCCTGTGACCCCCGCCCGTATACTCGTCCTCTCGCAGTGCCGGAATTGCGATTACCAGCAGGAAGCCGACAACAGCTGCATTTATGTCAACAAAATCACGCACGAAGTGGAGTGAGTGGTGGGACCGAGCTTGGGGGCGGGAGTGTTGGTCAGGCAGGCCGGGTCAGAGCGTAATTATTCACACACCCTCATCCCCGCAGCGAACTGACCCAGATCATCGCAGACGTGTCCCAGGACCCCACATTGCCGCGGACGGAGGACCACCCTTGCCAGAAGTGAGCGGGCATCTGTTACTGGGAAGGCGGAGTAGGGAGGGATGGGGGAGTCAGAATCCGAGTGAGCCATCCCGTCAGGTGCGGCCACAAGGAGGCAGTGTTCTTCCAGTCGCACAGTGCCAGGGCCGAGGTGAGTGGCATGTCCGCTCTCTGGGTATGTGGGGCTTGGGCCTTTCCTGAGGTGGGAATACCCAAATTGAGGTGACCCAGACCGTTAAGGGTCGCCAGACCTTAACAATTTGCAGAACCCTTGTCTGCTATTGGGTGGAAGCCCTGCTGGGTGGAGGGTTCCATGCTTTGCCCTTCCCTGGGTCTAGACCCTTCCTAACCGTGGGTCCTTTTGCCAGGACGCCATGCGCCTGTACTACGTATGCACTGCCCCGCACTGCGGCCACCGCTGGACCGAGTGACACCCCCTTTGTTTCATGTAATAAATGTCTGGTTCTGTGTGCTGGTTTCCTGTGTTTATTTATAGCCTCATGGGAAAGCGTAATTAGGCAGTTTCAGGCAGCGCGGTGCAAGGCACGATGTTGGGCGTAGGCATCCGGCCGGGAGCTGGTGAAGCCGCAGTCCTCGCACACATGCAGCTTCTCCCGGCGCTCACGGTAAGCGTAGCTGGCTGGCTGCCCGTGTACCTTGGCGAGATGAGCTTCGAGGGAGCATCGTTGGGTAAATGCTTTCCCACAAGCTCCACAGCGGAATGGCCGGATCCCTGCTTAGAGTTAGGGTGGAGGGAGACAGGACAGAGGGCAATTTCCTATAGACTAAAGCCTCCCTACCTTGCCCTCCAATGTTGTGTTTCTGTCCTTCTTCCAAACTTGTCAGACTGTTCCTCTTGTCACCTCATTTGCTGCTTCCACCCAGTGCAATCATGGGCTGACACCTCTGTCCTCCCTGACCTCAGCAAGATGTTCTTTCCCCTGGGGTAGGGAATGAGGTGTTCCCTTGCATCCTCAATCTGAAACCTGAGTCCTGTAACACCAATTGTCACACTCCTCTGGAGGACCCTACCTTGATGCCACCTCAACCTACCCTCAGGGGTCTGAGGTACCCTGTATCTCCTGCCTTTTGTTAACTGTGTTCTCACCCCCTACACAAGCACTGGAATATCACATTTTGGGTACTTCCCTCCATTTCTTTCCATCTCTATCTTGGGCCCAGCAGCCCCTCCCCATCCTTGCCACTACTCACCTGTGTGGGTCCTCATGTGGCGCTTGAGATCGAAGGCGTCATGAAAGCCCTTGCCACAACAGCGGCACACATGGCGGCGTGCCGGGCTGTGACACTTGAGGTGTCGCGTCAGCATGCGCTGCAGTGGAAAGGCCTTGGGACAGAGTGGGCAACCAAGCGTGCCGGGGTTTCTGGGAGCAGAGGCCAGGGTGCCCTGCATGGGCTGTTAGGAACACAGGGTAAGTCCATCCAGCCAGATCCTGCCCCACTACCTTATCTGCAAAGAAGTCTATGGAGTGCCCAGAGCCAAGGAGGCCTCTGAAGGCTGGAGGCTGACTCATGGATACATGCATACTCTCCAAGGCCTTTCCTCTGGCCCCCATCACTCTTTATTTCTCCATAGCAAGTACCATCTTCCAACGTAATAACATACTTTTCTACTTTTGTCTATCCCTTTAGCCCCCACCAGAATATAAACCCCATAAGGGAGTGAATTTTTGTCTTACTCCTGCTAAATACTCAGCACCTAGAACAGTGCCTGGCCCAAATACTGAAATAACTGTGAGCACATTACATTTCTGCTTGTGCTTTCCTTCTTCCAATTCATGTGCAGCTGGAAATACCCCTCTAAGAGGCTCTAATATCCCTCATCCCCATCTCTCTCTTGTCTGATGTTCTGATCTGCTCCACTGGGTAATAGATCCCTTGGAGCAAGGACTGTGGCTGTCCAGCCTGGGAAAGTGGTGCTTAGGACAAGGCCTGAACTCCCTGCCCAGGAGAGGCATTTCTAGGAGAGAGAACAGTGGTGGAAAGGTCCTAGGGTTGGCCTTCATGTGCAAATAAATGGCTCAAGAAGTAGGGGGCTGTCAGTTCAGATGAGAGAGCAGGCAGGGGTGAAACCGAGTTGGGTCTTGGCCAGCTGCAGACTCACCGCTGCCCAAGGGTTCCCAAGGCAGGAAGACTGAAGTACCGGTGGGCCTCCTGGGCTGCTGCAGTCTGAAGAGAGAAGCCAGACAGGTGATGCTTTGCACCTCCCCTGCCCCTTACCTCCAAGCCTGATGAGGTGCCCACCTGGGATATAGGCATCTCCCCGGAGCTGGTCAGGCAGGTGGCCCCAGTTGGGTGGCTGTGGACGCCGACTCCTGACCAGGAAAGCACGGGGCATCACCTCGGGGATGGTGAGATGGCTCCACACAAACAGGCACTGCCTTCACCTCAGTCAGACCGTAGTCCCAGAACAGATGACAATCCCAGGTGGGAAGGTGGGGGCGGGCCATGGGGGAACCTCATTCTCTTCATGCAAATTTTGACAGGCCCAGCGAGCAGACTTAGCTGGCTCCAGTTACCACTGCTCTGAGGCCTGCGATTTACCCGCCTTATAGGTTTAGGTTCCTGAGGGAATGGGGGCAGACAAGCACTGACACCCCCAAGAAGGGCCAAGCAAGGGAATACAGGCCTAACAGCTCTTGGGAATGGGGGGGAAATCTTGGCCATAGGTGGGGCTGGGTGTCCCCCCATGGTATCCACTCAGCAGAGGACTGGGGTCCGTTTGCCAGGCAAATCAGTCACCACCGGACATCCAACAGCCTACTTGCTTATTCAAATCACTGCAGCTGTCTGCAGAAGGGGAGGGGGTGGCTGTGATTGCCTGTTTCAGCAGGTAGAATGGACCACAGACCTGCTAGGTAAGGGCAAAGTGAGGATCCAAGTTGTGCATCCTCAGACAGGAGGCTCTACCTTTCTGATCCAGAGCTGGTACCCTGGGCATACATGCACACGTGCCTGACATGTTTTTCAAACAGCCAGGGTCGGGATCCCATATGGTTAGCCATATGGGATCCAGCTCTCTTCATCAGTAGGCCATGGGGCCAACCCTTGTTTGACTTCTTAACTAGGGGCTAGGGATTTTGGACATTCCCCTTGCAGTTGTTTTGTCATTTACCCAACAAATTTCTGAGCTCTGACTATAGACCAGGCCTACCTCAGCACTGAAATGAATGCTTAAGTCAATGGTGTGACACACCAGTGACAACCCAGAATGATCAAGACTGTGAGGGGAAGCACAGGCAGTGGTCTGAGCCATGTTGGAGAAAACCCAGGGGGGTCTGGGAGCCCAGAAGAGGCTGCTGATCCAGCCTAGGGGCTCAGGGATGGAAGTCACTTGAAGAAGTTTTAGAGGAAAGGGGAGGGTGTTCCAGACAGAGGGACAGTCTGGCAAAGTCTTGGTTGGTAGCAGGAGAAAGAATATTCATTTCTTCACCTTGCCTGAAAGCCAGTCCCACTAATTCATTGGAAGCAAGGGAGACAGTGCTGAGGAGCTGCTCACTGAGCTTTGCTGTTTTCACTTCTACAGGTCATGTCTCAGTGAGCCTCAGTTTCTTCATCTGGGAAATAGGAACAAAAAGGCTCCCCATTACTGGTTTGTGTGGAAAATCTATATAGATCAGGGCCAGCATGTGGCATAGAGGTTACGGTGCTGGATCCCATATGGCCAGTGATGTAGTTGGAGTCCCAGACCTGGCAGCTTGCAAATCATGCTGGGCATATGCTTGTGTGCCAGAAAATTCTGAGAGGAGACTAGAGACCGTCCCCCACCACCACCCCCGGGTTAATTTCTCTCTCTCTGGCTAGTGCTCACAAAAGAAACAAAAACTATATATAGATCACATGGAGAGAACGCTTAGTGTGGAGTCTGTTGTGCAGCAGATATAGAAACAGGCAGGTGGTTAGGGAATCTGGGGGGAGGTGGCGAAGCCAGCGTCTGGGACTCAGTTGCCCCATCTATAACATGTATTTTTTTTTTCTTTTTAAAAAAGAATTATTTAATTTTATTTACTCATTTAGTTTAATTTGACCAGAGAGAGACAGAGAGAGTGAAAGAGAAAGTGAGAAAGCAAGCCACCAGGTTCCTGGACTTGAACCGTGGTCAGCCATGTGGGAGTGTCCAGCACCTTAGCCACCAGGCCACCTGCTGGTCCTCTATAACATGGGCTCTCAGCGGTGCCTCCATCTCGCCGTTGTTGGATGTGCAGCCATGACTAGTGTGCCTGGCACAGGGCTGGCAGCTCAGTACCCAGGAGCTGTCCTGACAGTTCCTGTGGAGGGAGGCCCAGGGTAGAGGCAGAGTGCAGGGGGCGAGTTGCAGGGAAAGATGACCAGGCACATAGTTGGGGAGAGTGATTTTGTTCTCAGATGCTTAGTCCTCTGTGCCCACCACTATGGGGCATCTGTGTTCCGTGCTGTTGTAGGGAGGAAATGCAGTGCCAGGTATCTTCATTTGCCCCCAGATACTGCTCTGTCCTGTTCTGCATTACTCCATGTCCCCAGAGGCTGACTGGGTGGGCTCTGGGTCACCTCTGCCATGGATCACTTCTGCCATGCCCCATGGCTTCCAGGAGAATTTGGATGACGGGTGCCCCACAGGAGATGTGAGAGTAAGTTCAAGGTGATTTTCCTAACTCTCCTACAGGATTGCAAGACCCACAGCTTCCCTCAGGGCAATCCTTAACCAGGATTTGCTCTTCTAGGTTTTCTTTTCTGCCTTGTGGCCTGGGGACAGTGACGGCTGGGGTCCTATACCAGTCCTGGTGGTTTCCCTAGTCCCTGGCCACTCCTTTGCAAATGAACCCTTTGTTGAACTCTCTGGAACATCCTACAAAAGCACGCTGTTTTCCTATTGGGACACTATCGGTTCACCAATCACATGCACACATACATACTCCACCTCTGATGGTTTTATTTTCCTCATTTTTAGAAAAATGTGCTATAAGGGCCAGCAGGTGGCATGGTGGTTAAGACGCTGTACACTCCCACATGGCTGACCACAGTTTTGAGTCCTGGACCTGGTGGTTTGCTTTCTCACTTTCCCTTTCTCTGTTTCTGTGTGTATCTCTCTCTCTCTGGTCAAATTAAAAATAAATGAATGAATAAAAATTTTTTAAAAAAAGAAAAATGTGCTATAAAGCATGTGTGCTTCCACAGAGAGAGAGAGAGAGCAAGAGAGCGAGAGGAGAGTGAGCACTCTCCAGGGGATGACCATGGTGCAATTCCTACTCTTCCATTCTCTCAGGATTTGGGGTATGCATACACATGTGTATGGAATGTTTTTTAAGCCATCTAGTCCAGGACTTGAACCACTAACCATGTGGGATCAGACTGCCTTAACCACACCAGTGGTTAAGTGGTGTGGCCCTTCACTTATTTATTCTTTTAAGTGGCCCTTCATTTATTTATCCTGAGTACATTACTGCTGCTGCACTTCAGTCAGCCCAAGCAGTGGTTTCTTAACCGGGTAGCTTGTCCAGGGAGAAAGTCTTGTCCTTCTAGGGCTAAAGAGCTTGGCCCTTGGGAAAGGGGAGTGGCAGACACTGGATCTGTTTTGTCTACCAGCCACCCTTCTTGGTTGCTTGAGAGAATCCAATTTTGTTTGAGCAGCAACATGGCCAGGACAGGAAAGGTGGTCCAAGCAGATCAAGCAATCTCCATTCCTGTGCCCACGACTGATCTGAGGGAAAGGCCTATGAAGAACATACCTTTCCTGCTACCCTGCCAGCTACCCTGTTTCAGGCCTTTGGCCCTGGTTGGATGAAGGTGTACTGCTGCGTGCTATAGCAGCTGTGTTGCAATGAGGCCCTTAGCTGGAGGGTGAAACTGACTCAGAGGGTGGCAGAGCGGAGAAAGAGCCAACCCCATGATGTCATAATTAAGAACAAACATCCCTACAGCATGGGCCCTCATAACCCAGGTGTTTGCTATTTGGACTTGAAGGCTTCACTGTGATATAGGGTGGGAATAAAGTAATTCCATGAGGGACAGAGGGGGTCTGGACACCAAACCTTGCCTCATGGATCTTGGGAGATGGTGACCCAAATAGGCAAGGGGGTCTGCAATCTTGCAGTACCTCCCTCCAGACAGAGGTTGAGGTGGCCTCCAAGTTCTGGGCCACCTAGACCCTTTAAACCAGGGAGAGGGCCTTGACAAAGAGTGCTGGACATTTATCCAAACACCAAGAGTGGGGATTTTATTTAGAAAACACTGTTGCGTTGTGAATGTTTCTTGGCCTTGAATGTCATTAAGCAACAAGACCTTACCTAGAGGAACCTCCATTGCTCCTCCCACCTCATCCACCCTCTCCCCCCACTCCCTGTAGTCAAGCCATCCTGGCTTTGCTGTGGTCCGTACAGTGTTTGGTCTCCCCACAGGGCCTCTGCATTGGCCAGTTCTGTCTACCTGGGGAGGTTCTTGAGATGTCCTTTATTAAGCCACAGTTCAAATGTCACCTCAGAAAGGCCTTCCTGGACTCTTGCTATAGATTGAATGCTTGTCCCTTCCAGAACTTGGGTTGCAATTTAATTGTCAAATGTAATAGTATTGGAAGGTGGAGCCTTTAAGAAGTGATTAGGCCATGAGGGTTTTCCGTAATGTCTTGAAACCAGGCCTTCAGGGGGCTGGGTTCCCTCTTGTTCTCACTTGCCCTCACACTCTTGCCCTTTTACCTTCCTTCAATCATGGAATGATGTAGCAAGAAGGTATCTCACCAGGTGCTGAGCAAGGACCACCCAGGAGGGGGAGGGGGAGAGGAAGGGGGGGAGGGAGAAGCAGCTCAATGGGCTACAGACAGGCCGTGGGAGAGGCCAGGCCCAGGGATCATCATTGCCGCAGTTCTCAAACTTCTTGGGAATGGTGGTCCCACGCCCCTGGGGACAGAATCCTGGAGCAGTGCCCAGCTTCAGCAAACGCAAGAACCCTGGGTTCATCCTTCTGAGCGTCACCATCTACCCTTTCCTCTCTGCATGCACCTGAAGGGGGCTTTGCAGATGGGCCGGGACAAGCACCAGGACCGATTTCTCCAAACTGTCAGTTTATTTGCGTATGACACCTATTTCTTCAGAAGCAGCAAGGCCATGTGGAGGGAGCACCGCTGGCCCTCAGTCCCCCCGCGCCTTCCTTCGAACGGCCTGCACCAGCAGTTCTGAGTAGTGTTCCAGCAGGGCATGCAGGTCTTGGCTGGCCAGGGGACACAATGAGGGTTGGGAGGAAGGACTTGGGCTGGGCAGGGCTTGGGCTGGGGTCACGTCGGTCCCAACCAGGAAGTCGTTAGCCTCCAAGTGACTGCGGATCCACAGGAAGGTGGAGGCCAGCTCGGTCTGCGCCTGCTGTTGCTCGGCACCCACCTGCTGGCTGGAGACCAACTGGAAGGAATGCCAACCTCATCAGGGGCCACCGAGGCCAGGCGAGCCCATGAGGCCCCCTCAGCCCTTTCCCCGACCCTGGGGCTTGGCTTACCACATGGTAAAGATCAAGGGCTTCCTGGAAGGCCGTCTGCAGCCTGTGCATGATGTTCCCCACACTGCTCAGCTCAAGTGGAGCTGGGGACAGGACCTCAGCTGGCCCCCTGGGCTGCTCCCAGTGTCCAGGGCTGCTCCGGATCACACTGAGTGCACCTGGGGTAGAGAGGAGGGAGTAAGCATGACTATTGGGTCATTGTAAAAGTTATGATGCATCTTTGCATAGAAAAATGGGAAAATGCATGACTTTTCCGACGACCCAATACTTTCTGGCTGGTCTGAGAGGCCAAGGGGCTGGGCTGACACCAACTGCCATCTCTCTGTCTGGAATACTTCCTGCAGTCCCTAAGGCTCCCTGCCTACCTTCTGCAGGTCTGTGTTCAGAGGCAACCTTGTCTTTGAAGCCTTTTCTGATAACCCTGCTTAAAATTACACCCATTGTCCCACACCCTCCCACAGGCCCCTTCTCTTTACTTTGTGATCCGTGTGACTTTCCTGAGAGATTTTGTCTGGGCAGCTCCCCCAGTAAAGATGGCAATTCTTTGTAGTCTATATTTCCAGGGCCCAGACAAAGCCCAACGTGTCCATTAAAGTCAAAGAGGTCTTCAAAAAGTTCATGGAAAATGTGTATTATGAAAAAACTGCATGGATTTCCAAAAATTTTGCACAAAAACTCATGTTTTAATTTTATTTTCTTTTTAATTTGTTTAAATTTTTTTTTTTTAGAATTATTTTATCTAACTTTATTTATTTATTTATTTATTTTAATTTGAATAGAGAGAGGGACAGAGCGCGAGAGAGAGGGAAAATGAGAAAACAAGCTGCCAGGTCAGGGACTCGAACCACAGTCAGCCATGTGGAAGTCCAGTGCCCTTGACAACCACGCCACCTGCCAACCCCTTATTATTATTATTATTATTTTAATGTGACTAGAGAGAGACAGAGAGAGAGAAAGTGAGAGAGTAGGCCACCTGATCTGGAACTCAAACCGTAGTCAGCCATATGGCAGTCCAGAGCCTTAACCACCATGATACTTGCTAGTCGCTTTAATTTTCCACAAACTTTTTGAAATTCCCTTATATCTAAGTAAATGAATGAATGAAATGAACAAATAGCACAGTGACTGCGGCCAGGTCGAGCGCTCACCTTTGGAGCCAAACCACCTCACACACAGGATGAACATAGGGGACAATTTCATATCCCAAGGGTGGTACTCACCAGGGGTAGACTCCAGGAGGGAGACAGTGCTATCAGGGATGCCAGGCCTGGCCTCTGACAGCTGGAGGCTGTAGGAGTGGCCAGGAGGGTTGAGGGGCTCAGGGGCTGGGAGCCTTGGGAGAGAGGGAGAGTTGTGGAGCCTTAGGGCACTTGTATCCATGGCTCTGGGGGCTGGGAAGCTGGTTGTAGTGACCGTGACACCAGGCTGGGTGTCTTTGGGCTCCTGGGACCATCCACATCTGGCTGGCAGCTCCAGGGTGGGTGAGGGAAGCAAGAGCCTGTCACAGACACTTGACAGGGTCAGTCTCAGGCTGGCCCGGGCCTCATGATTACCCCAGGCGGGCTCTTGGCCTTTGCTGCTAGAACTAGGTGTTGCTGCGGCAATGGCAGCCTGGGGCTCCTGGCCCAGGGAGGCCAGCTCTCCCACAGATGCAGGCCTATGGAGGGGCATGGCTGGCTCAGTCATAACAGGGCCTTCACTGTCCCCAAGAGAGATGCTGTGTGACATTCTGGCATGGGAGCTGGCAGTGGTCTCCGTGAAGGCACAGGTGGAGGAGGCACAAACAGCCTGAGCTGGGCCTGAGGTTGGCACAGATGTGGGCGTCAAAGGCGTCCCGTCTGTAGGCAGCTCTGAGGAGGGGACACAGGACACCAGGCCTGTCGCACAAGGGGCTGTAAAGGAAGCAGATGATCGGTCTCATACCCCAGCCACAGAGCTGAGGGGCTGGCCCCCCAGGGTGCTACAGAGTCTGGATGGATACCATCCTCAGGGCAACTGGGAGCCCAGGGCTGTACCCTGGGATTCGGGTACTCACTCAGGGGGCACCAGGCCTCCAGGGTCTCGAGGGGTTCCCCAGCCTTCCTGGCAGAGAGGCCCTGCAAGGATAGCTCCGAGGTGAGGACAAGGCATCTTGGCTCCCCACCCTGTGCCTGGAGGGAGGTGGCCTCAATACTCACGTTGGTCCTGTCTGGGGAGGCGTAGCCAGTACCTGCTCTCGGGGGCTCTGCTCTGGTCTGGCTTCCCCCTGGGTCTGTGGCCTTGACCTCAGCAGACTTCACAAGGAGCAGGGGCAGCCGGGGAGGGACAGTGTGGGCGAGCCTGTTGGGGAGGAAACCAGGTAGGAGATGGGGAAGGGCAGTTTGCCTTGGGGCCCTGAGGGCCACAGCGCCATCTGGGCTGGGAGGACAGAAAGCTGCAGGGTGGGGAGAAGAATTTACTAGTTTCTACCTCGATGTCTTTTGCAAGCGTGACAGAAACTGGGCTGAGATGCTCAGCCGGGGGTTGAAGAATTCCTCGGCGTCACAGACCTTCACCTCTCTCAGCGACCCATGGAAAAGCTCTAGGGGAGATGCCAAGAAGGCCCTCAGAATCCCTCCTGCTGACCAGCTCTGGGCCTAGCAGACCCACTGACCAGCAGGGAGGTTCCCAGAAACCCCCATCAACAGATAGCCCCAGGCCCCTGGAGCCAATGGAGCAGAGGGAGGGAGAGCTGTGCAGCTCAGGACGTGAGGAAAAGGCATGAGCTCCTACCCACCCGTCTCCCTGCCCCAGCTCAGGACGTGAGGAAAAGGCATGAGCTCCTACCCACCCGTCTCCCTGCCCCAGCTCAGGACGTGAGGAAAAGGCATGAGCTCCTACCCACCCGTCTCCCTGCCCCACAGGGAAAGCCTTGAGCAGGGTAACCGGCTGTGCCCAGCTGGATGGACAGCCCCAGTGGGGCTCTGGGGTGGGGCCCTACCTTCAGGATGGCCATCAGTGAGCGTCTCAAAGTGGTGGCGGAGGAACTTCTCTTGCTCAGGAGTCTGGGGCAGGGAGCTGTTGGGCATGCCTGGCCCCAAGGGCCGGGACAACTCTTCTGCTGTGCCTGAGCACTCCCCTGAAGAGAGGCCGTGAAGGTGTAAGGGAGGGGACAGAAAAGCTATCAACACTATGAGTCACAGCAGACACCACCTGACATGGTGGAAGCTGGACTCGCCCATCACACACCCCGTCTCCACCAGGCTGAGAAGTCTCCCTGTCCTCCAGGTGAGGAGACGGGCTCAGTGAGGGCTGTGGGGCAGGAGTTATGTGCTGTGACCACCCCCCAGGTGCCAGGACCACACTGCCTTTGCCCACAGAACTGGCCCCGCTTACCTAGTGTGTGGGGCATTGTCATGACAAACTGAAGGTCTGGGTCCGGCCGTGGAGGGGAGGACTGGAGGGTGGTGAAGTTGCACTCTAAGTCAGCCTCTGACTCCCCAGAGTCTGAAGGAACAGAACGTGGCAGGGACCATGTCTGTTTTCTGTGACAAACTCTGAACTTTAGGAGGACTGGGTCAAGGTCACCATTGGTGCCCAGCAAGGGCCCTAGCTGAGTGAACACACTGTCACAGGGCCCCTGCCTCCCCTCACTTACCCTCGGGCGGGCTCTGATCCTTGGAGCTGACAGAGGAGACCTTGGCTTGCTGGTCTCCAGGCCCTGCCTCTGTCTCCTTGTCGCTGCGATGCCAGTGGGGATGAGAGGGCACAGTAACTTATACTGGTGGGAAACAACCGGCCCCCAGAACCCCTAGGCACTGCACCCTGCTCCTATCGGAAGCACTGCCTCGGCCTCTCCTACCTCCTCCAACTACACTTCCTTCCCCTAGGAACCTCTGACCCCTACCTGGGACCTGGGAAACAGGCTGTAGCTGAGGCCAGAAGACCGGGCTACTGCTCCTTCTGGGCCTGAGCCACTCTGTCCCACCCATCCCCAGCCCTTCAGGCCCACTGAGAGCAGAGAGCAGTTCTTCCAGGGTGTGCCTATCAGCTGAGGCTTCCTCTCTCCAACTAAGGCCCTGGTGAAAGGGCACCTACCTGTCTGTCCCTGTGACTGTCACTTCTGTCTCCAGGGAGTACGTGATGAGCTCACTGGTCTCAGAAGACTCCCTCTGTAGGGACAGGAAGGAGGGACGCCCACAGCCACTGTCCTGGGGACTCTCCGACTATAGGGTGAGGAGAACACAGCCATTCTGAGGTGGCCATGGCACCCAGCAATGGTGCTCAGTAGTGTACTGGCAGTGGCCAGAACCCCACTGCTGGACACTGAGCCAGGGCCTTGGTCCAGTGCTTGGCTCACCGTGAGCTCACGTGGCGTTTCCCCACATTGTCCATTCCTCTACAGATGAGAAACAAGAATGGCTCCAAAAGTAGTAAGTGAACCAACTCCAACCCTTTACAAAGCCATTTACATAAAGTTCAAGAATGGGCAAACCATTCCATGGTGGGAGGCCACATTGGGTGGGAACAGTGACTGAAAGGGGAACGGGGTCTTCTAGGAAGTAGAAAAAGCTATGCTTTGACTGGGTGGGGAATATACACCAATTATACCGGGGATTCATCAAGCTGTACACCTGTGGTTCATGCCCACTACTGCATGTATATTACACTACAATAAAGAAGAAAATTCATGTAACAGAATAAACAAGAATTTGGTTTGGAGGTGCCCATGGGTGGCGTGGTAATTGGGGTGCTGGACTCCCACATGGTTGATCATCGTTCGAATCTTGAACCTGATGGCTTATTTTCTTACTCTCTCTCTCTCTGGTGAGTGCATGTGACCTATAGCAAATTAAATAATAATAATTTAAATTAATTCTTTGAAAGAAAAAAAAAATTTGGCTTGGAAAAGAAGACAGTCGGAGCCTAAGGTTGCTTGTGCACCTCAAGGGTCTGGGCTCTGTTTATAGCACCGGGTTCCTGTGAAAGCCCTCTAAGGCAAAGGAGACTGTTAGAAGCATTTTTTTGAAAACTAAAGCCCAGAGAGGCTAGTCTCTTTCTCCAGGTCACAGAGTCAGGGAGGGTCAGGGCTCTATCTACTCACATGTGCCTCACTAGGTACATACCTTTTCTAGGGCCCAAGCTCTTAACTTCCCAGGGAGTCTCTGTCTATGCTAAGAAGCGGCAGTGGGTCTGGGGTTCACTCTCTTGTCTTCTACCATCTCAAGTAATCCTCTTTGTAACCCTGGGCTGGCACAATCAGGTCTATATTCTTTTTCTTTTTAAAGAATTATTTAATTCATTTTATTATTACTATTTTTATTATTACTTTAAAATTTGCCATAGGGCACGTGCGCTTACCAGAGAGAGAGGGAAAGTGAGAAATCAAGCTGCCATGTCTGGGACTTGAACCATGGCTGACCATGTGGGAGTCCAGTGCCTTAAACACCACGCCACATGCTGGCCCCTCTTTTTCTTAATTTGCTAGATAGCATGTGCCCTCACCAGAGAGACAAACAGACAGAGAGAAAGACTGTGCCCCCAATGGGATGTGGTCATGCTATAATCACGTCTCCTCCATTTCTTTTATCCTGTTGGGGTTTTGGGCACACACATATAAGTGTCTGGCATGCTTTTCAAGCCACCAGGGCTGGGATTCATACCATGCAGTAGACCATATGGGATCTGGCTCCTTTAACCACAAGTCATGGTGGCCAGTCCAGCTCCATTTTCAAAATGAGGAGGATGAGGCCCCACGTCCTAGCTGGGCAGTTGTGGTACAGGGTCGTAGGCTGGGCTAGGGCATGTGCTATGTACCTCGCTCAGAAGGCCTGCCAGGTTCTGCGGCTCCACTGTATCCAGAACGGAGTTATCCAGGCTCTCAGGCTTCATGGGGGTGAAGTAGCAATCCAGGTCCTGGGCGTCCAAGATGGTCTTGAGAGGCTCCTGGTCGGCCCGCTCTGCCCAGCGGCCATGTGGCTGGTAGCTGCGCTTGGCATGAAAGGCCGAGCCATCCGCCACATCGTCGTCTCCTAGCTTGAGGGACAGGGGACGGTCAGTCAGTCAGCCCAGTGCTCACCATCTCCAGCAAAGGCCGCGGATGCTGCACAAGCCTCAGCCAGACTGTGGACGCTAAACACCACTCGGAAACCACTTGCAGGTACAGATCCCCACCCTGAAGCTTTGTCTTCAACAACAGCACACACAGCTCTACATCCCTGCATGGGTGTTTAGTAGGTATTTTTTTAAGAGAGATTTTTGCTATAGGGTAAGTGTGCTCACCAGAGTCAGTGAGAAATTGCCCCCTTGGGGGACAGCCATGCCGCAATCCCTTCTCCTCCATTCTCCTCTCAGGATTTTGGGCACACATGCCCACATGCCTGGCATGAGTTTGTTTTTTTTTTTTCCTTTTTTTAAAAGAATTATTTTATTTAACTTTATTTATTTATTTTAATTTGAGAAGAGGGTAAT
>NW_006209766.1:1842021-1898715 GCF_000334495.1 Tupaia belangeri chinensis | reverse complement strand
AGAGGGAGAGAGGGAAAGTGAGATAGCAAACCTCCAGATCTGGGATTCAAACTGCAGTTAGTTATGTGGGAGTCCAGCGTCCTTAACTACCACACCACTTGCCGGCCCCCTGGCATGAGTCCCGCCCCCCACAGGTCCAAGTCTCAAACCATGATTGACTATGTGAGGGTCCAGTGACATAACCATTATACCATCTGCTGATCCCATTAGTAGTTTTTTTTTTTAGAGATTTTTGCTATAGGGCACGGGCGTTCATTGGAGAGACAGGGAGAGACAGAGAGACAGAAAGTGATGAATCACCCCTCCAGCAGGGATGATCATGCCCCAATTCCCTTTCCTCCATTCTCTTATTATATTAGGCATGCACACACATGTGCCCAGCATGAGTTTTAAGCTGCGGGGTGCGGGATTTGAACCAAGAAAGACTACATAGGAGTCCAGTGATGTAACCATTATGCCATCTGCTGGTCCTCCATTAGTAGATATTTAAAATTAACATGTTGAGAACTCTACTCCCAACTTTGCCCCCACACCTGTTTCTCCTAAAGCCCGTCGTGTCTTGGCCTTTCCAGTTGTTCAGGCCTCAGGCCTTGGAATCACCCCTCATTCCTCTTTCTTATTCTGTCCTTACACTCCACCTAGCATTTCATCTACAAATTCTGTTAGCTCTGCCATCTGAACACACCCCAAATATGGTTACTTCTCCTCCACAACTCGCACCCTAGCCCTGCCTACTGCTGCCTTTTACAAGAACTGTTGCGCGGGGGCCAGCACGTAGCATGGTGGTTAGGGCGCTGGACTCTGACATGGCCTACCATGGTTTGATTACCAAACCTGGTGCCCTGCTTTCTTGCTTTCTCTTTCTCTGCTCAAATTTTAAAAATAAACAAAAAATTCAAAAAAGAAAAAAGAACTGTTGCACGAGAGACAGTGGAGGTCAGGTGTTTGAGAACACAGGCTCTGAAGCCAGCCCGCTAGGGTCAATCTCACATATATATATTTAAAATTATTTTACTTAAATTTATTAATTTTTTTTCTTTTTTTGGAGAGGTTTTTGCTAATGGGTGCGTGCGCTCGCCAGATAGACAGAGAGAGACAGAGAGACAGAAAGCGAGAAATCAGCCCCCGGGGGGATGGCCACGCCGCAATCCCTTCTCCTCCATTCTCCTCTCGGGATGTTGGGCACGCACGCACATGCGCCCGGCGTGAGTTTAAGCCACCGGGTCCGGGACTCGAACCGTGGTCGACTACGTGGGAGTCCAGCAACATAGCCATTATGCCAACTGCTGGTCCCTATTTATTAATTTTTAAATTTGACCACAGAGGGACAGAGTGAGAGAAACTGAAAAAGAAAGCCTCCAGGTCCAGAACTCAAATCATAGTCAGCCACATGGGAGTCCAGCACCTGTAAGCACCATGCCACCTGCTGGCCCAATCTCACACCTAATCCCTAGTGGAGTGACCCTGGACAAATTAATCTCTCTGGGCCTCAGATTGCCCTATCTGTGGAATGGAGAAAAGAAAAGTCCCTAGACCTTGGTGAGGATTAAGCAAGACAATACTTGTAAAAGGCTTAGAGCCTGCACTGAGTAAGTGCGCTATGAATGTTGTTGACCGTCCTGTCTGTGACCCGTGCTGATGAGGAGGAGCTGGAGGGCCTGAGTGAGCATAGACAGGTGCCTGGATCTGGTGTGTAGGAGAGGATTTTCCTGAGGAGCTGACATGTAGGCCCTAACCTCAGCTATGACACTGCTTGTGAAATAAACTCTCAAGCCTCAGACCAGCAGGTGGTATGGTGGTTAAGGCACTGGACCCTCACATGGCTGACCACGGTTTGAGTCTTGGACCTGGCAGCTTGTTTTCTCACTTTCTCTTTCTTTCTCTCTCAGTCTGGTCAAATTTAAAATTAATAGTAACAAATAAAATAAATAAATATTAAAAAATAAAACTGTCAAGCCTAGGAGTTAGGATTCTGCCGTAGCTTCTGACCCACCAGCTTGGGCCCCAAATCTGCAATCACTAGGTCAATCTTAACATCATCTTGGTCCTTCTCTGCCCTCATCTGATAGATTTGCTCCACCACTGAAACCATCTAGAATCCAACCATTTCCCCCTCCTAGTCTGGCCTTCACTCTCCCTGTCTGGCTTATCACAGCAGCCTCTTCCCCGGTCCCTCCTCGGTCTGTTTTTCACACACAGACACAGAGGCCCGGTGACACCGAGTTAGACCACAGCCCATCTATCTCAGTGCTATGGGGACAAAACATGAAGCAATCAATGCGGAGCCTGGAGGGAACTGGTCGTAGCCCGTTTGCCCCACATGATCTGGCCTGTTTCTCTCAGCCCTCCCTCTCCACCTCTGCCCCTCAGTAATCCCCAAGCTGGCACCTCAGCTTCCCTGGCCTTCCTTGAGCATGCTAAGCACAATCATGGCCTTTGCAAGATACAGCGTTTTGCCTAGAAGATTCTTCCCCAGTCTCTGCATGGACTCTGCTCAGATATGTTCCCAGTGAGGGCTTCTTTGTTTACCCTGAAGTTCTCATCCCTCAATACTCCTCACTTTCCTTGACTTTTCCCCTCCATAGCACTCAACAGCTCCCAACATACTACGTAGTTTTCCATCCAGTGCGGTACTGCCTAGCCCCCAAGTTCTCAAGTGAGCCTGTGGAGGGAGATCGCCGTCTGCCTTGCTCATTGCGGGATCTCCAATGGCCACAACAATGCCCACCCAGGCATGTGTGCTGCCTGAACCAAAGGCAGTCTCAGCTGGGACAGACAGGATGGCAGGAGTTCCCCAGGGAAGGAAGACACTCGCAAAGGGAAAAGGGCTCGCAGAAGAACAAGGAGCACAGCAAGGCTCCCTCCCTCACCGCCCCCTAGGCGTCTCACTTTTCTGAAGACTCACCAGCCGCTTTGCCCAGAGTGGCAGCTTGCCATTGGTCAGCAGGCACTGGGGATCTGGAGAGACACACAGAACCCATGAGAAGATAACCCAGTAGACAAATGGACGGCATACACCAACAGGCAGTACTCCAAAGGAAGCGAGAGATCAAAGATGCTCAACCTGTCAGGCAAATGCGAATTTCAACAATGAGACACAATGTGTTTTTTTTTTTTTTTTCTTTTCTTTGGACAGGTTTTTGCTATAGGGTGTGTGCGCTCGCCAGACAGACAGAGACAGAGAGACAGAAAGCGAGAAATCACCCTCCAGGGGCTCCAGGGGGGATGGCCATGCCACAATCCCTTCTCCTCTATTCTCCTCTCGGGATCTTGGGCCCTCACACACGTGCCCAGCGTGAGATTTAAGCCACTGGGTCCGGGACTTGAACCGTGGTCAACTATGTGGGAATCCAGCAACATAGCCATTACGCTAACTGCTGGTCCCGAAACACACTGTTTTACTCTTAAGACTGACCAAGATTAACACGCTTACTATAACTTGGGCTGACCCTGTAACACAGTGGTTAAGTACTGCATGTAGGGAGCTGGAATCCGTGGCTGATAGTGGTTTGAATCCCAGCTCCGGTGTTCTAAAAAACATACTGGACTGGAGCCAACAGGTGGTGTGGTGGCTAAGGCTGACCATGTTGACCACAGTTCGAGCCCTGAATCTGGTGGCTTGAAAATTATGCAGGGTATGAGTGAGTACATACTCCAAATCCCAAGAGGACAATGGAGGAGAAAAGATTGTGGCATGGCTATGCCTCTGGGGAGTGATTTCTCACTTTCCCTCTCTGTTTTTCTCTCTTTCTCTACTGAACACATGTGCCCTAGAGCAAAAACCTAAACATAAACAAAGGCTTAATACTACCAAATGTTGGGGCAAAAAATGTGAGGAACAGAGTGTCTTATGGGTGGAGCAGTAACTGGATTTGGAGAGCTCTTGGGATTCTCCTTGAAAATGAAAAATGCAGGCAAGCAGGTAGCATGGTGGTTAAGGCGCTGGATCCCACATGGCTGACTCCATGGTTCAAGTCCTAGAGCCAGAGGCCTGAAACATGCTGAGTGTGTGTGCATGTGTGCCCAAAATCTGGAGAGGAGAATATAGGAGAGGGGCTGCTGGTGTGACCAACCCCTCTAGGGGGTAATTTTTTACTTCCCCCCTCTCTCTGTCTCACTCTAGTATGTGCTCCCTATGGCAAAAAAAAAAAAAAAAAAAAAAAAAAATCTAAAAAAATAAAGTGCTAGCCCTCAGAACTCAGTAGCATAATTCCTTAGTCTCTGTCTTGGAGAAACACTCTCACAAGAGCCAGTCGCTGTGATTGGCCAGGAGAGAGAATGACGGCTCTCATGCCCAAAGACAAGGCCTAGGAGAGGTCTGCTTAGCCTCATTTACAGCCGTAGCACACACTTAGAAATAAAACACAACTTAAAAACTACTTGGTGCTGATTAAAAACAGGGAGGCCTCTGCTTTGCATCCACCAGCATGCAGGTGGGTGAGGCTGTTGAGAGAACAAAGACATGGAAGGACATTTGCAATACAATGCAGCTACGGACAGAGGTAACACAAGGTGCTTCCTATGGCTATGGCTGTGTACACAGGTACGTTAATGTTCAGAAAAAGGTCTGTTAGAATTCATACCAAACTTGGGACTAGCAGGTGGCATGGTGGTTAAGGTGCTGGACACTCCCACATGGCTAATCAGGGTTTGAGTCCTGAATCTGGTGGCTTGCTTTCTCACTTCCTCTCTCTCTCACTCTCAACCTCTGTCTCTCTCTGGTCAAATTAACAAATAAATGAATAAAATAAATAAAATAAATAATTATAAAAAAAAAAAAAGAATTCATACCAAACTGGGACCAGAACCAGCAGATGGCGTAATGGTTGTGTCACTGGACTCCCCTGTAGTCAACTGTAGTTCGAGTCCTGGACCCAGTGGCTTAAACTCAGGCCAGACACATATGCACGCATGTCCAAGATCCAGAGAGAAGAATGGAGGAGACAGGATTGCAGTGTGGCTGTCCCCTCCGGGGGGTGATTTTTCACTTCCTGTCTCTCTGTCTCTCTGGCAAGAGCACATGCCCTATAGCAAAAATCTATTAACAAAAAAAAATAAATAAAAATTCATACCAAACTGGGACCAGCAGATAGTGTAATGACTATATCACTAGACTCCCATGTCGTCGACCACAGTTCAAGTCCTGGACTCGGCATCTTAAAATTCACACCGGGCGTGTGTGCATGCATGCCTGAGATCCTAGGAGGAGTGTGTAGGAGAAGGCATTGTGGCATGGCCATCCCCCGGGGGTGATTTCTCAGTTTCTGTCTCTCCAGTAAGTGCATACATCCTATAGCAAAAATCTCTCTCTTAAAAAAAAATAATTCATACCGAACTAATAAAAGTGGTCAGTCTGGAGAGGACAGTCGATTGGGTCTGAGAGTGGTGACAATGTGTCACATTGGAGTCCCCAGGATTGAATCTTCATTGTGCTGTTGCTGACCAGTCAACCGTCCAGCCAGACCCTGCCTGCTTCTCTTTTGACGGGAGAGCCCACCTCCACCCTATAAAACACCCAGTGCCGGTCACTCTTCCCAGCCTTTTGCAGCTAGAGGCAGCGTGGCCTGAGGGAAGCCTGGGACCTGAGGGAAGCCTGCCAGGACTTCTGGGGAACAGCTTCCTCTTTAAAGACGACTCTCAGGAGTGAATGTCTCTCCACTTCAAGCCATGTTTCTAAAGCCTGGAACTTAAGCAGCTATCTTACAACCATGAAAACTTATGCAAAGGGACTTTAAAAAAAATGCCAGAGGGCACTTGCACTCAGTGGAGAGAGACAGTGTGTGTGGGAGTGGGCAGGGAGGGGATGGTGGTGGTGGCAGAGAAAGCACCCCTCCCATAGGAGATGGTCATGCAGCAATCTGCAATCCCTTCTCTGCTCTTCCCTCCTTTCAGAGGTTTGGACATGTATGCACACATGCTTGGAGTGTTTTTCAAGCCACTGGGGTTGGAACCATATAGCTGGCCATGCGAGATCCGGGTTCCTTAACCACTATGCCTCCGGTTGACCTCAGAGGCTTTACAGAGCCTGGCCTTCCATAGAGTTGCTGAGTTACTACTCTTTCTTTTGCCTTAACAACAGAATCTATTCTGTCTTCGGGTTAAGAGCACCCAGGACATTCCCTTACACCCCCAACTTCGGTCAGATGGAATGGAACTGACTGAAGCCTCCACTCTCAGAACCGATCACAAGATTCAGGTGTGGCCAGTCACAGTGACTGGCTCAGAAATGGGTGCATGATTCACACCAGGAACGTGAGTCTTAACTCTGCTGGAGCTATTAGGAAAGAAGTGCTCTTGGGACCGGCAGGTGGCGGGTGGTCAAGGCACTGGACTCCCATGTGGCTGACTGTAGTTTTGAGTCCCGGACCTGGGACTTGCATTTCACTCTCTTCTCTCTCTCTCTGTCTTTCTCTAGTCAACTTGAATAATAATAATAAATGGGGCCAGCAGATGGTGTGGTGGTTAAGGGCACTATATTCCCACTTGGCCAACCACGGTTCGAGTCCCAGACCTGGCAGCTTGCTTTCTTACTTTCCCTTCTTTTTTCTCTCTGTCTCTCTCTGATCAAATTAATAATAATAATAATAACAAACGAAATGAAATAAATAATTCTTTTAAAAAAGAAAGGTTTATATCCATTTTAAAGATGAGAGAACAAAAGGTTAAAATAGTTCATAAACTTGCCCAAAATTAAGAGTTAGTAAGAACTGGAACCTGAACTCAGGTGTAGCACTGTCCCTTTCTGTTTCTCTCTGGTCAAACTACTACTACTAATAATAATAAAATAAATAAATAAAATAAATAATTCTTTTTAAAAGGGGAAAGACAAGTTCTCTTCACTACTGAGTTTTATAAACTTGCAGCTGCTGGGAACATCTTTCCATAGTGAAAAAAGTGTCTGCCTGAGCGCGAAGCCAACCTGAAAAAAAGGCAGAGCTAAAATATGGAGAAAAATTCTTTCTTTTAACATCATCTGACTACCTGGATCCAGCCATATCTAAAACCAGTGTTCTGGGACCAGTGGTTAGCGTAATGGCTATGTCGCTGGACTCCCACGTAGTCGACCGCAGTTCGAGTCCCGGACCCGGTGGCTTAAAACTCACGCTGGGCGCGTGTGCGTGTGTGCCCAAGATCCCGAGAGGAGAATGGAGGAGAAGGGATTGCGGCGTGGCCATCCCCCGTGGTGGGGGATTTCTCGCTTTTTGTCTCTCTGTCTGTCTCTGTCTGTCTGGCGAGTGCACGCACCCTATAGCAAAAACCTTTCCAAAAAAAAAAACAGTGTTCTTAGATTTTCAGTTACATGAAACAAGAACTTCTCTTTCTACCTTAAGCCAGTAAAAATGGTTGCTAATATACTGAAATAGTCTTGATTGACATAATTTTTTTAAAAAGATTTTTCTTTTCTTTAATTGCTTTGATGGGAGTGAGTCAGACAGAGAAAGACAAGCACCCTCAATAGGGTCTTTTTTTTTTTTTTTTTTTGAGAAGCTTTTGCTATAGGACACCTGAACTCGCCCAGAAGAGAGACAGAAAGCGAGAAATCATCCCCCCAGGGGGGATGGCCACACTGCAATCCCTTCTCCTCCTCCATTCTCCTCTCAGGATCTTGGGCATGCACACATGCGCGCCTGGCATGAGTTTAAGCCACCGGGTCTGGGACTCAAACCGCAGTCGACTACATGGGAGTCCAGCAACATAGCCGTTACACCAATTACTGGTCCCCTCAGTAGGGTCTTCAACTGTGATTTCTGTCCCCCCTCCCCCTGCCCCAGCCTCCCAGCCAGTCAGATTATGGACAGACATGCATGCCTAGTGTATATAGGTAGACTGGGGAACGAACCTGCGACTTTCTATATGGATCCAGCTCCATTTGAGCAGTGCATCACTGTTACCGCAAACTGGCCCTGGTACAATTATTGAGCTTCAATTTGCACTAGGCCCTGAAAACAAAATCGTGGGCAAAACCCAGCAAAGATTCTCTACATGGACAGAATTCAAAACTGAACCTCAAGGCCAGCAGGTGGCGTGGGGGTTGAGTCACTGGACTCCCACATGGCCGCTGTGGTTTGAATCCCAGACTTGCCAGCTTGCTTTCTCAATTCCCCTTTCTCTCTCTGGCTGTCTTTCTCTGGTCAAATTAAAAATAACATAACAATAACAAATACAATTAAACAAATAAATAATTCTTAGAAAAATAATTGAGCCCCTTCAGACTGGCCCCTTCCCCAACCTGGATCCAAGCTCTCTTTGGATGGTGTCTTCAGTAACTCTTCTGGTTCACACTCCTCCTCTAGTTCATCCTCTGTCTGCTCTCCAGGGCTTAGGGAACGAATCTCACTGGGCATGGATGCAAATGTCTCCTGCCTAAAGCCAGGAATAAGGTTGGTGAGGAGAGAAACATAAGTCAATGGGGTAGTGGGAGGGCCTTGCCCAGAGCTGGGCCCTGTGCCAAGCTCCAGGTGAAGGAATATATTCTTGGCTTTTGGTCGGCTGGGAGCTCTCTCACTTGATCACTTCCCCCCATTTCCACTAGAAACACATCATCACAATAAATCTCAAAAACAAGACAAATTCTCCTAGGGTCACAGAAAGATGATAGAAAAAAAAAAAGCCAATAGTGGGGCTGCAGTCCTGGGCTGCAGGGTTCCATTTGGAGGGGTACAAAGGAGACATGAGCTCCTTCTGTATGTGGACTAAAACATGCTGGACACAGGTGCGCACTGGAGCCGCCCTGCTGCCAGCTCAGGGTGGGGCAGGAGACTCAAAGCCAAGAGCTAAAGGGAATTGCCCATCTCTTGGTACCTAGGTCTGTGGAAACCCCAAAACCACCTCAGGACAGGTGGCCTGGGTCCAGGCCTGGTCCCTACAGGCTCTTGGGGCCTGCATGGAGGAAATGGCTGAGCCTCAGTATGGAAGCACAGATGGAGGCAGATCCGGAGGCAAGAGAGAAGGAAAATGCAAAAAACCTCCCATGCAAAATAAGCTCCAAACTTTAAATAAAAAATTAGAACATGAGTTCACTCTAAATAAAACTGTTTTGTGGTATACAGATTTTAAATATATTTAGAAAACTCAAAGAAATAGGTGAAGGAATAGCTTTCATGTAAAGTAAAAAGACCCTCAGCTCCACTGTTCCCTGGTCTCCAGGGGCCTCTCCCTGACCTACCCCCTAACCCAGTATTGGCTGTGTCAGGAGCTTCTGGTCTCCAAAAACCCCTGGGGCTCAGAGGCTGACTGAGCACCTCCTCTTTCACTTCAAACCCTCTCACTTCTGTCACTAACACTTCGTGCTCAAAGTCTGTCCCCCCCATTAGGCTGTGAGGGCATTAAGGGCACAGAGAGCCCAGGGCTATCTTGGCCATGACTGTATCCCCAGCCTCACTCCTCACATGCCCAGGGCAGGAGACATTCCTCTAGGGGACGGAGGAGCCGCCAGGACCTGGGGTGGCTGCTCCACTTCCTGTCCTTTGTGCTCGGCTGCTCGCCGTGGTTGATCTCCAGCAAGTGCTGCTTCATGCAGTTGGTGATCTCCGGGCCCAGGTGCCAGATGAACACGCAGCTGTGGGGACCAAGGGAGAAGCAGGACAGGAGGAGTGAATCTTGGAGCCACCACCATGTCTGACCCTGGAGCCACCCGGGCACCAAAGCCAAGACACCATTGCCCAGATCCTTCTGGAAAACAACACCCCATCTGCTTAGTGCAGGGGGTCAGATCCACACCCTGGGTCCAAGTCCAGGGCAAACCAGGGCTTGTTACAGAGGCCTTAAGACCTGAAGGGCTGTGGTAAATGGAAAGGACTTCCTCAGGCTTCAACCATGTACTGAAGACCTTATATGTCACCTTTTTCACATTTTTTTCTTTCAGTTTTTGCTATAGGGCATGCATGCTTGCTGACGAGAAAAAGAGGGAAAGTGAGAAATCACACCCCAGCGGCCGTGTCACAATCCCTTCCCCATTCTCCCCTTGGAATCCTTGGCATACATGCGCATGCACCCAGCATGATTTTCTTTCTTTTTTTTTTTTTGGAGAAGTAGTTTTTGCTATAGGGCGCATGCGCTCGCCAGAAAGACAGACACAGAGAGATAGAAAGCGAGAAATCACCCCCCCCCCCAGGGGGAATAGCCACACTGCAATCCCTTCTCCTCCATTCTCCTCTCAGGTTCTTGGGCACGAACGCGCACGGGCCTGGCGTGAGTTTAAGCTACCAGGTCCAGGACTTCAACAATGGTCAACTACATGGGAGTCCAGCGACAGCCATGACATCAACTGCTGGTTCCATCCCAGATTTTCAAGCCACTGGGTCTGGGACTTGAACTGCAGAGTCAGCTATGTGGGATCTAGCCTCCTTAACCCCATACCACCTGCTAGCCCCTCCTTATTCAAATTTCATCATACAATTTTCAAGGAACATGGTGTTATCTTTCTTTCTTTCTTTAATTTTTTTTTTCCATAAGGCACATGTGCTCACTGGAGAGAGACAGAGAGAGGGAAAGTGAGAAATTGCCCCCCTCCCCCCACCAGGGGGATAGCCATGCCACAATCCCTTCTCCTCTATTCTCTCCGGATTTTGCGCATGCACGCACATGCATCTGGCGTGATTTTCAAGTCAGTAGATCTGGGGCTTGAACCATGGTTGGCCATGTGGGACTCCAGTGCCTTAACCAACATGCCACCTACTGACCCCAGTGCCACCTTTCTTCTACAGAAAAGCAAACTGAGGCTTAGAGAGGGGAAATGACTGCTCAAGGTGACAAGAAAATAAATGGATGGATCTGGGATTTGAACTCGGGTCTGAGTATGACTCCAAGGTGCATGCCACCCAAGGTGGGAAACAGCTGGAAAGCTCAGAAGTGCTGTCTGTGCAGGCAGGCAGTCTTGTGAGCACAGGGCCCCCATCCTCAAAGCACATGTCCCGACCTCCCTCTGAGAGGCCTAGCAGGGGCAGCCTCCGGGCCTGTCCCACCTGTCTCCAGACACTGTGATCAAGTGGCGACAGTCATAGGTGAACTTCATGCCGGTCACAATTTCTGTAAGCAAAGTGGAGAGCTGCACTGGCCTTGTGCGGCAGGGGCTGTGTGGGAGGTGGGGAGGGGTCCCGAGCAGCGAGGCACGCCTACCTGAATGGCCAAACATCTTGGCGATGCACTCGCCTGAGTAAAAGTCAATCACAGAGATGCTTTTGTCAGAGCAGCTTGTGGCCAGGAAGGTGCCTGAGGGGTCCACATGGACCTGCAGGGAAATGACACAGGTCCCTCAGCAGCCTGCTTCTTCCCTATCGTGAGGCCCAGGCCAAACATCCTAGCACCCACTGACTGAGGAGCCCCCTCTGGCCAGAAGCCTGGTAGAGAGCCCTTACCACATATACTTTGGCAGGGCAGGAAGTCCTGCTCCCATTTCACAGATGAAGAAATTCATTACCACCACCCCACCCCCACCACCACCACCACCACCACCACCACGACACCACCACCCCTCCACCACCCCACCACCACCACCACACCACCACCACGCCAGACTGGGAGCCAGGGCCTATGCTAACCCTACACATGCTGAATTTGGCTACCTCACAGAACAACTCTGGTGGCTGGTTTTTTTGTTTGTTTGCCTTTTTTTTTTTCCATAGAGGTTTTTGCCTTAGGGCACGTGCACTAGCCGAGAGAGAGAGAGAGAGAGAGAAAGAGAGAGAGAGAGAAAAGGAGGGAGAGAGGGAGAGACAGAGACACAGAGAGATAGAGAGACAGACAGAGAGAAAGTGAGAAATCACCCCCAGGGTGATGGCCCCACTGTGATCCCTTCTCCATTTTCCTCCTGGGATCTTGAGCATACATGCACTTGCGCCAGATGTGAGTTTGAAGCTACTGGGCCGGGACTTGAACTGCAGTTGGCCATGTGGGAGTCCAGTTACATAACCACTGCACCATCTGTTGGTCCCCTAGTGGCTGTTTTTATTCGCATTTTACAGATGAAAAACAGGTTCAAGAGACAATTCGTGCTCAAGGGCACAGCTGGCCCAAGGCAGAGCTGGGGTCTTGACCCCAGCTGGAGGAGCCTGACCTCCTCACAAGTCTCCGTGTTCACAGTTCTAAGAAGGCCTCCAACTTGTCCCGGCAGCTCATGTCTGTCAGGAGCACACCAGAAGAGGAGTCCATGCATCTCTCAGACATGGCTGGGGGAAGGAAGGGGCTCGGAGCGGGAAGGGCTCGGAAGTACCCCCTCCCTGCACCTGCTCCTAAGCATCCCTGGTTAACCAGGCCCAAGTGGGCACTGACCGGTGCTAGGTGGTCCAGCGGGGCAGCAGACAAGGGCCTGTATGGGGGTGTCTGGGTGTGGTTTTCACCTGGGGGCCCCACTACTCACCTTCAGCAGGGACCCCTCATCGCCCTGAGAGCCCTTGTAACACTTCTTCTGCTTCCCATTCACGGTGTTGTAGACTCTGGGGAGGTAGAGGCACGACATGGGCTGTGGGACACGTCCACCCCCACTGTTCTCCTCTGAGGCTCAGAGAGGGTCCTGCTACCCTGTTTTCACCCGGAAGCCCTCTGCTACCTCTCCTCCCCATCTGATTCCTAGACTGAAGCCTCATCTCAGGGACCGAAGCCCCATCTCAAGTCGAAGTTGTGGTGACGTACTGGGGTATTTGCTGAGTTAACGTGCATCTCCTGAACCTCACAGCAAGCTTAGGGCCCGGCAGTCAACTCCAATGAGCCAAAGGAGGCAGTGGAGAACCTCTTCACATGAGGAACTCTGCCCTCTGCACACCCCCTCCGCCTGCCCTGCTCACTCCTCCACGTCCTTCCAGGGTCAGCTCAGACGACCCTTCCTCTAGGAAGCCCTGGTCCATCCAGTAAGGGGTCAGGTGTCTTTCCAGGGCCCTCATGACCCTTCGGGCTCTCCCTCTCTGGACCTGAGCCCTCAGTGCTGTCTGCCTGGTGAGGTGGCTGCATCCACTGGACTGTGGTTCCTGTGAAGGAGAGTCTGGGGACATCCTTCCCCCACGCCTGGCACTGACCAATCCCAGGAATGAGGGTGCATGAGTGAGGCTATGAACCACATCAGCACTGCTTAGAGGCCCCATACAGGACCCCCGGAAAGCCAGAAGGAAGCCTGGGAGAACCCAGCTTCTCAGACACTTGCTGGCTGCCTCCACCCCTCCTACCTTCTCAGGGACCTGATGAGCAGGCAAGGACAGTAAGCAGCCCAGGAGAAGACAGAGCAGCCAGCTCCCACTCAGGCCTCTCGGAATCTGCCCAGACCAGGCCATCTGTGAACCCAGGGCAGCTGCTCACCTTACATTGCGGTCCTGGCAGGCCACAGCCACATACTTCTGGGTGATGTCAATGTCCATGTCATACAAGGTGGTTTTCTCTGCGACATGGTGAGTACGGACAAAGTGCAGTCCATCCGAGGCCTGGCAGGGCAGGAAGAACCTTCAGAGGATGCCCCTGACGAGCCTCCCACCCTAGCGCCAACCACATGTCCCACCCTACCCTCTGGGCGCTGCGAAAGTAGATGCTCTTGTCGGCCCCACAGCTGATCATCTGGATGTCTCTGTTGCCTGAGGGAGGAAGAGGCAGTACATTAGGCAGAACTGGGCCACACGGGCCAGGGAAATCTAGCAGGGAGGACAATCAGCCAGCTTTGCTGGGATCAAGGAGAGCTTCTTGGAGAGAAGTGGGTGCTGGATGGCTCCAGGTGGGAATCTATGAGACATAAGCTGTGCGTGTGAGGGGGAACAGATAGAGCTGTGGGCAAGGCGGGTCTCTGCAGACCAAGGGTGTATAGGAAACAAAGACCCGGGACACAGAAGGGGCACCATCTCCAATCTGGGAATTAGACAGGTAACTCAAGCAGAGAGGAGGTGGGGCTGCAGCAGAACAAGTAGAAACAGGCGGGGAGGCAAGTGTCATCCATCCATAGTAATCAGGGGTCAGCAGCCATGAGGCTAGCTCCCACATGGCTGACCAGGCTCAAGTCCTGGCTCCAGCAGCTCCCAAAGCATGCTGGGCACATGCATGCATGCCCGGCATCCTGAAGGGATGGAGCATGGAGGCAAAAAGACTGCAGCATGACTAGGCCATGGGGTGGGTGTTTTCTTTCCTCTCTCTCTCCTTCCCGCTCCTCTCATTCATACAAACCCTCCAGCATTAAAAAAAAGAAGGTCCACATGAACTTGGGACTCCCCTAGGCATATGCCTCATCTTCCTCAATGCTTGCTGACCCCTCACTGTACAACGTGAGTGAAAGGGCTCAGAGACATGCAGTGCTTGTCCCTAGGCAGGTGGGGATTCACTATAATGGGGCCAGCACTGAGTCCAGGCCTTCTCGGGTGCCGGAGTCAAAGCCACTAGATGCCATGCTTTGAACGTGGGCTGCCCCCTGGGCCTCAGCTTCCTGTCTGCACAATGAGCTTAACAACAGTCCCCTCCCCGCACCCAGAGATGCAAGAAGCCCTTGGAACAGGGGGTGCCTCATGGTTACAAATGTTCTAGCTTTGATTATTCTTATTTCTTTATAGAGTAAGAGTTGTGGTCAGAACAGAAATACAAAACAAATACAAATAACTTGGAGTCTTGGTACAACAGATGCTGTTCCTTCAGGACAGGACATGTGAGAAAATCTAATACATGGGCCTGACATGCATGTATTAGATTGTTACACAAGCAGGAGTCCCATAGAAGGGAGTGAGCCCTGTGCAAGGGAGGGCATGTGACCTGGGAGGGGCCAGAGAGGGCCTGCAACTCCTGGTAACACTCTGCTCCTCCAACCACAGGTGGCGAAGTCACGTACTAAACAGTATCCGGACCGTCAGCAAGCAGGGCTGTCTCTGGTATACACAACGGCGTGCCCATCCTGGGGCCTACCTACCAGCCGGGAACTTCGACGTACTATTATTGCTGTTCTGCAAACTATTATTCTTTAAATGTTTTAGGCATCTATATTTCATAAAAAAGGACTGAAAGACTGAACTTGTCTTTAGCAGGGAAGCTTCAGACAGGTTCTGACTAGTGATTCCCCAGAGGAGTCTGACTGATTTTTATTCTTATTTTTTGGCAAAGAAACTTATGCTTCTTCTTCTTCTTTTTCTAAGAGTTTTTTGCTATGGGGCACTGGCGCTCACCAGAAAGACAGAGACAGAGAGACAAAAAGCGAGAAATCACTCCCCAGGTGTGATGGCCACGCCACAATCCCTTCTCCTCCATTTTCCTCTCATGATCTTGGGCACACAAGTACATGTGCCCAGTGTGAGTTTAAGCCACTGGGTCCAGGACTCGAACCACGGTTGACTACATGGGAGACCAGTGACATAGCCACTACGCTAACTCTTGGTCCCGATTCTTTTAAACTTCCTTTATGCCTTTTTTTTTTTTTTTTTGAGAGATTTTCACTGTAGGGCGTGTGCGCTCGCCAGACAGACAGAGAGAGACATAGAGACAGAAAGCGAGAAATCACCCCCCAGGGGGGATGGTCATGCCGCAATCCCTTCTCCTCCATTCTCCTCTCGGGATCTTGGGCACGCACGCACACGCGCCCGGCGTGAGTTTTAAGCCACCGGGTCCGGGACAAGAACCGCGGTCGACTACGTGGGAGTCCAGCGACATAGCCATTACGCTAACTGCTGGTTCCCATATGCCTTTTTACAAATAATAAGAAAAAATGTTTACATTGAATTCAGCTACATTTCCTAGTAGCCGAATAATTTTATACATTATTTTTACATAATTTCTATTTTATATAAAAAATTATGCTCACTCTCTTCATAGTTTCTCTTTCCCCATCCTCCCCCCCCCCTTTTTTTTGGTTCCAGTTATGTGAGTTTTTTGGTTTTTTTTTTTTAAAGAATAGGAAGAACAAGCATCTTTTACTTTCCATCCAACTATAAACAGTATCCTGTTTTTTTTTTTTTAAAGAATAGGAAGAACAAGCATCTTTTACTTTCCATCCAACTATAAACAGTATCCTGTTTTTTTTTTTTTAAAGAATAGGAAGAACAAGCATCTTTTACTTTCCATCCAACTATAAACAGTATCCTGTTTTTTTTTTTTTAAAGAATAGGAAGAACAAGCATCTTTTACTTTCCATCCAACTATAAACAGTATCCTGTTTTTTTTTTTTTAATTTAATTCTAATCCTATACTTTAATAATCAAACTGATAGAGAATTATAATTTTTTCTCGGGATCCAAATCTTCTAGGAAAGAAAATGTTAAGGTCTATTCAGAACCAACCATCCTTGCACACATTCCTATTTGACAAAAGTTAATAAGCATATTTCTCATTCTGTGAAAATGAATTAAATTAAAAAGTAAGTTTTGTTGCTATTAAAATGAGAAAGTACGCTTTTCATTTAGTTTAGTCAAACCTCAAACCAATACAATATTTCTTTTCATAAAATAGAGTAATTCAGCATACTGAAATACAGTGAAGGAAAATTTCCTTTGGATTTTTAAATATAATTGCTTGTGTGTTGGTAGGTAGAGTGGAGGTTAAGGCAGCTGGACTCCCAAAGGGCTGACTGTAGTTCGAGTCCTGGACCTGGCAGTTTTCTCTCTTGCTTTCTTCTCTCTCTGTCTCTCTCTGGTCAACTTCAAAGAATTAAAATAAAATAACGACAGTGAATAAAATTAAATAATTCTTTTTAAAAAGTCGCTTGCTGGGACCAGCAGATAGTGTAATGGCTACATCACTGCACTCCCATGTAGTCGACCGTGGTTAGAGTCCCGGACCCAGTGGCTTAAACTCACGCCGGGCACATGTGTGTGCATGCCCAAGATCCCAGGAGGAGAAAGGATTGTAGCATGGCCATCCCCTTTGTGAAGTGGTTTCTTGCTTTCTGTCTCTCTGTCTGTCTTTCTGGCAAGCACACACACCCTATAGCAAAAAACTCTCAAAAAAAAAGTTGCTTGTTTTAGGAAATCTATTTTGCCCTTTCTTAGATACTTTGTTATGATACCGTTGTTCATAATGTATTCTCATTTTATTGGCCACTGTCAGTAGTTTTTCCTGATAAAGAAAACAAACATTTACCTTATAATAATTTTTTTTCTTTTTTTTTGGAGAGATTTTCGCTATAGGGCGCGTGCGCTCGCCAGACAGACAGAGAGAGACATAGAGACAGAAAGCGAGAAATCACCCCCCAGGGGGGATGGTCACGCCGCAATCCCTTCTCCTCCATTCTCCTCTCGGGATCTTGGGCACGCACGCACACGCGCCCGGCGTGAGTTTTAAGCCACCAGGTCCGGGACGCGAACCGCGGTCGACTACGTGGGAATCCAGCGACATAGCCATTACGCTAACTGCTGGTTCCCCCTTATAATAATTTTTTGAAGATTCAGTGTGCCATTACTTTGCTAATTACTATTCATTGATAAAGTGATGTTTGTAACAATTTTTTTCCTTGAGAGGTTTTGTTGCTATAGGGTGTGTGCGCTCGCCAGAAAGAGAGACAGAGAGACAGAAAGCGAGAAATCACCCCCTGAGGGGATGGCCATGCCACAATCCCTTCTCCTCCATTCTCCCGGGATCTTGGGCATGCACGCACACATGCACACGTGCCCAGCGTGAGTTTAAGCCACCAGGGCCAGGACTTGAACCAAATCACAGCCCACTACATGGGAGTCCAGCGACAGCCACTACACCAACTGCTGATCCTGATGTTTGTAACAGTTTTAACACTTGTTATTTCATCGTATTTTCTGAAGTAGTATGACTCCATTATTGCCGTAGCCTTAAGGTTTTTATTGTACAAGTCAGCCTGTTTGTGTATGCTAACTTGCAATTATTTCTCTGTATTATGCTTTTAGACTTTTTAAAAATTTAGAGCATCGTAATTTCTATTTGTGCTCAATAGGCAGGGTGGTTTTTGTAAAAAATAATTAGTAAAAATGCATTATGTTATTTTTAAAATACCATAGGATTTTGGGTCAGGAAACCTGATTGTAGTCTCATCTCTCTTTTCAACGAGCTATATAACTTTGGACAAGGCATTTTACATCTGAGTCCTCCTTCTTCTCATTTTCTCAGAGACCCATCTCTGTTCGTTATGTCATCAGTACATAAGGCTGCGAGGCACACAGCAAAGGACCAATACGTATCTGTCTAGGTGTTTGGTTTGGAAGGAGAGGTTTGGAGCAGAGGGTCTTCAGTTATCGTAGTCGTGACTGATTTTTGAACATAGCCATGGTGGGTCGGCCGGCCAGAGGAGGGTGCCCAGGAGCCAGTTTAGGTCTGCATTCTCGGACAGGCCGGGGCTCTCGTGAAGGTAAGTGCCCTTCAGAAGGCAGCCTTGAGCTTGGCCTCCTGGGCGATCTCCTTGGTAGTCATCACCTCTCCTGGATCTTGACCATTCATTAAGGGGAAGGTTGCTGTCAGTAGACTGTTAGATTTACTGATTTATTTAAATATATCTTGTAAAATGGGAAAATTTCAACAGTTTTTTTTTGTTGTCGTTTGTTTAGATTTTTGCCATAGGATGTGTACACTCGCTGGAGGCACAGAGACAGGGAAAGTGAAAAATCACCCCCATGTGATTGTGCCCTGCCAAAATTCCTTTTTCTCCATTCTCCTCTTGGGCTTTCTTCTTCTTTTCTTCTTCTTCTTTTTTTTTTTTCTTTTTAAAGGTTTTTGTCGTAGGGCATGTGCGCTCACCAGAGAGAGAGAGAGAGGCAGAGAAAAACAGAGAGAGGGGAAATGGGAACTCATCTCCCAGGGAGGGTGGGCATGTCACAACCCCTTCTCCTCCAGTGTCTTCTCTGGATTTTAGGCACACACGCACATACACCCAGCATGATTTTTCAAGCCATAAGGTCTGGGACTCGAACTGTGGTTGGCCATGTGACATCCAGCACCACTATGCCTCTTGGGATTTGGGGCATGCACACACATGCTCCTGGTGTGATTTTCAAGCTGTGGGGCCTGGGACTCAAACCACAAGGTCAGCCATGTGGGATCCAGCTGTCTTAACCTCCACATTACCCAATTTGAACAGTTTTTAAAGACGTCTGAGAGGGGACCAGCAGGTGGTGTGGTGGTTAAGGTGCTGGCCACTCCCACATGGCCGACCGTGGTTCGAGTCCCAGACCTGACGGCTTCCTTCCTCCCTTTCCTTCTCTCTCTCTCTCTGTGCCTCTCTCTGGTCAAATTAAAATTAAATGAATAAATAAATAAAGTTAAATAAATAATAATTTTTTAAAAAAGACGTCTGAGAAGTTTTGGCTGACCAGCTTTTGCTAGATCTTCATCAAACCATATTGAATATTGTTACCTCGTCTCTGGTCAGCTAGAGACAGGTAGGGCAGGAAGTAGGAAAGGCCAAGGGATGTCATTCATGAGATGATATTTAACACACTTTTCAGAGACAGGAACTTACAGTCAACGGACATATTCCTTTCCTGAAGAGATTCTTCCTTAGCATGGTTTGAACGTGGTTTGGGGTTTTGACCAGTTAAACACCCACTGGGCCTGCCTCCCCTCCCCTTGTGATCCTTTAAGACCAGGGCTCGCCATTGGCATCTCCCCAGCCTTGAAGGGCTCCCTTTGATCCCTGGTTGAGTACAGCAGGCTCTTTATTTTTTTTAAGAATGATTTTTACTTAAATTTTATTTATTTTAATTTGACCAGAGAGGGACAGAGAGAGGAGGAGAGACAGAGAAAGAGAGAGAAGGAGAGAGAGACCTGATCATTAAAAAAAAGTTCAATTGGAGGCCGGCAGGTAGCATGGTGGTTGGGGCACTGGACTCCCACATGGCCAACTGCAGTTTGAGTACTGGACCTGGTGACTTTCTCTGTCTCTTAGTCAAATTTAAAAAAAAATAATAATAATAATAATAATAATTATTATTATTTTTTTAAAAGTTCAACCTTTGGATCTTGTGTCTAAATCCTTCTTCTTCTATTTAAGCTAGAGGGAAAGTGTGTTGGTACTGGCAAGCAAAGGGGCCTATCCGATCCGACAACATGGAGGAAGTGGGGGGGGCAGGGACTCACCAGCAAACTTAATGGCCGTGATGGAGGAAGAGTGGTCGTCCAGCGTCTGCTCCAGATTGTAGTTCTTCTCTACATTCAGCACGTGGATGAGCCGGTCTCGACTGGCTGAAGCCAGCAAGGTCAGTCCTGTGAGTAGAAAGGACGGGTCTGGGTTCCTAAGGCTGCTCGATGCCTCGGCCTCTTAGAAAAGTAACATAACCCAGTTGTACAGTCCTTGGAAAAATTCTTTTTTTTTTTTTTTTAAGAATTATTTTATTTAACTTTATTTATTCATTTATTTATTTTAATTTGATGAGAGAGGGACAAAGCAAGAGAGAGAGAGAAAGTGAGGAGGCAAGCCATCAGGTCTGGGACTTGAACCATGGTCAGTCATGTGGGAGTTCAGCGCCCTTAACCACCACGCTACCTGCTGTCCCTGGAAAAATTCTATCATCTGAATCAAGTCATGAGGAAAATAGAGGGGTCTGTAGTTCCAGAACTGTAGCCAACTTGCCTCAAACCAACAAAAAGTAACTCCGTCAGCTCTGTGTGGTCTTTCCCTGCAGCCCCTGAACTCTGGCATCTCATACCCCTCACCAGCAGCTCAGGCGGGACCAGTTGAACACAGACCATCCTGCACACCCACAGCAGGCATTCTAGCACAGCCCAGTGCTGGTTCCTGTAGCACAGCCCAGTGCTGGTTCCGGCTGAGCTCAAGTCTCTGGCATTCCCCTGAAGTCCTCTCAACCGTCTGGCCTCATCTAAAACCACGACTCCCTCCCTGAGTTCTGGCTACCATGTCTTGTCCAGGCCCCATGACTGCCTGCTACCACACTTCTTTCTGCAACTGGGCCTACTCTGGTCCCCTGGTCTGACTGAGGTCTAACAACACAACCCAAGAAGACAGGAGCTCAGGAAAGGTGTACTGAGCAAAGAGGAATTTAAAGAAAATTCGGAGGAGTAGAGGTACAGGGGATGGAAGTTAAAAAATAGCATGAAAAAAGTAATCATTTAGGGCCCGGCAAGTGTGGTGGTTAAGAGCACTAGACTCCCACATGGCCAACTGCAATTCAAGTCCCGGACCTGGCAGCTTGCTTTCTCACTTCCCCTCTCTCTTTCACTCTGTCCCTCTCTAGTCGAATTAAAAAATAAAATAAATAAAAATAAAGTTAAATAAAATAATTCTTTAAAAGAAAAGAAAAATAATAATTTAACTCCATCTTTAAAATATTCCTACCAAAATTCTATCATCTGAATCAAGTCATGAGGAAAACAGATAAACCCAAATTGAGGGAAATTCTGCAAAGCAATTGGCCTATTCTCTGCAGAAAGTCAAAGTCAAAAGACAGATAAAGTCCATGGCAGGCAGCAGGTGGTCTAGGGGAAGGTGATGGACTCCCACATGGCCAACCATGGTTCGGGTCCCGGACCCAGCAGCTTGAAAATCATACCAGGTATGTGTGTCTAAAATCTCAAGAGGAGACTGGAGGAAAAGAAACTGTGACATGGCCATTCTCCCAGAGGGTGATTTCTCCCTTTCCCAATCTCTGTCTCTCTCTGGCATGCACATGCACCCTATGGAAAAACCTTAAAAAAAAAAAATTAAGTCCATGGAAATGTTTCAGAATAAAGGGAACGAAAGAGCCTGGCACCTAAACTGTGAACCTAGACTAGAACACAGCAGTGCTGTGATGCAGGTACTCTTGCCATTATAATACCCTTGCCATTTTCTGTAGGCTTCAAACTTTTAAAACTCTAGTCATGTGTCACTTAACAGCAGGGACACAACCTGGGAAACGTGTTGTGAGGCGACTCCACAGTTGTGTGAACACCACAGAGTGCCCTTATACAAACCTACGTGTTCGGCCTATTATAGCCAGGTATAGGTGTGATCTCAGGGGACCGCCAGTACATATACGGTCCATCACTGACTGAGTGTCATTCTGGGACAACTGACTGCCGTGCCTGAGATCGTCAACCTTCTCCAGTAGGAGATGAGCTCATTTACACCTTGGCTAATTTAGAGATACACCTCTTTGGCTTAGGCGCTATGAGGTGCCAGGACCTGTGAGCAAGCCAAGCTGAGTTCTGTCAGCAGCTATCTTGCTTTCTAAAGCCGCAGCCACCTTGGTCCCCCGGGCCCGCAACTGAGGCCCTCACTATACACAGAACTCCCAGCTGTCATCTACAGTCCCACTAGACACTGACTACCCCTTTCTGAGGCTCTGCCAGGGGGCTGCCCCTGCTCCCCTTTGCCATGAGCTCACCTGTCTCAGGCTTGGAGTACTCTAGGCATAGCACCTCAGCATCGTGGGCTTCTACCTTGACCAGCTCGTCCATGAAGTGCAGCTCGTGGATCCTAGGAGACACACAGCCTGCTGTACCCTGCCCAGAGCCCCCAACACCCCAGCCCCAGGTGCTCGTCCACTGCCAGAAAAGGCCAGAACAGCTAGGTAGGCAGTATGGGAACCCCCTATCATGGCCCGTTAGTCTAGAGATGCCCAACCACATCTTCTCTTCCGGAAACCTGGCATTGTAAAGGGAGCAGTGTTGAGCCGGCACTTCAATAGGCACCAGCCTCTTATGGTTCAAGGGCCAGAATATACTCCCTGGGATCTAGGACAGTCCTGGGGGCCAGGCATTTGTGCAGGCTGTATCAAAGGCACTCCTTGAGCATGGGTCAGGGGTCAGAGGTCATAGTCAATGATAGCACCTATGGATGAAGACCTCTACTTCCAATCTCTCATTCTTTCTTCTTTTAACTGCTAGAATGTGATGGGGTTGGCAGGTGGCATGGTGATTAAGGCACTGGATTCCCACATGGTTCAAGTCCTGGACCTGGCAGCTTGCTTTCTTACTCTCTCTCTCTCTCTGGTCAAATTATAAAATAATAATGACAAATAAAATCAAATAAATAATTCTTTTAAAAAATGGTGATAGGGGGTCAGCAGTTAGCCTAATGGCTATGTTGCTGGACTCCCACGTAGTCAACCACAGTTCGAGTCCAGGACCCGGTGGCTTAAACTCATGCCGGGCACGTGTGCGTGCGTGCCCAAGATCCCGAGAGGAGAATGGAGGAGAAGGGATTGCAGCATGGCCATCCCCCTTGGGGGGTGATTTCTCGCTTTCTATCTCTCTGTCTCTCTCTGTCTGTCTGGCGAGTGCACACGCCCTATAGCAAAAACCTCTAAAAAAAAAATTTTTTTTAAATGGTGCATACACTCACAGGAGAGAGAGAGAGAGAGAGATAATATCCCTAATGAGGCATAGTGTCCTTGGCAATCCCCCTTTCCACTCTGTTGAGATTTGGGGTGTGCATATGCAAGAGCTCAGAGTGATTTTCAAGTCACTGGACTGGTCATGTGGGATCAGGCTCCCTTAACCACTAGGCTACAAAGCCAGCCCGAATCCCTCATTCTCATTCCCCCACAACCTCTCATTCTTAAAGAATCTCAAATTCTTTATTCTTTCTATATGGAATCAATCAACATGCCATTTCCACTCCTCTATCTTTACCTGTGTGTCCTTAGCCTAGACGCTTCGCCTCTCTTGTCTCAAGTAAACCATTTGAAGAACGGAGCTAAGAAAAGCACTGGCATCAGAGGGCCAGTGTGAGGATACACAGTGCAATACATACACACAGGGATACGTACGGTGCTCAGGTGGGCGTCTGGACGGGGGAGAGTGTGATACCTACGTCAGGTCTCGTTACGGCAGAGCCTCACTGTGAGCAGCCCACTGACACAGTCAGTTTGGCTCATGTAGTGACTGAGATCACAATGGTTGCCAATATTTAAAAACCAGAATTTCACAGGATAAACCCTGCACTTTTTGCTCTTCTTGGACAACGAGAATATATGACAACTGGGAGCCTGCTCTGCTGTGTGGTGGCTGCCTATTTATGGGGCCCACGCTATCTAGTTCCCTGTCTCTTTTATCCCTCAACAGCTCCAACCCCCAGGTGGTCCAAGCTGTCACCTGTTATCTCACACCAGGTTCCTATGACAGGGTTTATGTTCTACCAGCACTTAGCAGGCTGGTAACACCTTGAGGAACCTCGGCAGGTGGGTAAACAGCCTGAGCCTTCAAATGTCCCACACCTCCCTGGCTGCTCTCCCAGTGCCACTGGGACCCCCTCCAGCTGGTACCTTCACTGACAATTCCACGCTGTTGCCACATGGCTGGTGAAAGTGTCGCTCTGCCCCGGAGCCATGTGTCTACTCGACAGGCAATATATGAAACAGGAAGCCCCTCCCCAGCTTAAGTTCCCAGGGGTGAACTGCTACTCAAGTCCTTCATTCCCAGTGGGCCACTGGGGCTGCCAAGGCCAGGGCTCCTCCCCATCGCCCTCAGAACCCAAGCCAGAGCTGGGAGATGCACCAGCCCCACCAGGGCTCACTTGCCTCAGATTTCCACTTCGGTCTCCTGAAGCCAAGTGCTGGCCATCAGGACTGACCTGCATGACTCGCACCCCGGCTTTCACGTCCACAGGTGTCACGTTGTCACTTCCCCGGTCTGGGAAGTGTGACATGTCCTGTAGGTGCTGGATGTCATTCTCCACATACACCACCTTCAGCAGGGTCTGCAGGAAGGAGAGGGCAGAGTTCAGGTCAGTGCTGCAAGGAGCTCAGAAGGGCCTCTAGGACTCTCTGCCTCCCCATAGCCAGTCTCTCTTTCTTCATTAGTAACAGAACTCTGATTGTGAGCTGGACGCTTCACCACTCAGAATAATAACTGTGTTTCAGAGGCTCCCCTGCAGCTAGATGAGGCCATGTGAATAGACTCTGCATGAGGAGATGTAAAGAGAGCGAGTGCTCTTCCACTGTCTTTCCTCCATCACGCTGCCTGGAACTTGGGTATGATGGCTGGTACCCAACAGTGGCTCAGGAGGACAATGGCCACTCCTGCCAACTACAGAGTAGAGAGCTGGAAGGTGCCTGGGTCTCTATGGGCTTTTCGTAGCTGCCCAAACACCCCAGACTGATTACCTCCAGACTACTTTTATGAGTCAGAACACCACTTACTTTAAGTTTCCCTACCATGTGCAGCCAAATGCAATATGCACACTAAGGTGCAGGAGGGAAATGGCAGCGGTGCGGGGAGGGCGGTGGTGAGGAGCAGGAAAGGAGCACCTGCTAGACACACCCTGCATTAAGAGCCTTTTTTGTTCCAGCCACCCTGCCAAGTTTTCCAACCCTCCAAGCTCTTTCTCAACTCAGAGCCTTTGCACAGGCTCCTCCCTCGGTGTGAAACACTCTCCCTAACCTTTTTTTTTTTTTGTCTGGAGAGGTTTTCGCTATAGGGCGCGTGCGCTCGCCAGACAGAGAGAGACAGACAGAAAGTGAGAAATCACCCCCCAGGGGGGATGGCCATGCTACAATCCCTTCTCCTCCATTCTCCTCTCGGGATCTTGGGCACGCACGCACATGTGCCCAGCGTGAGTTTTAAGCCACCGGGTCCGGGACTTGAACTGTGGTCGACTACATGGGAGTCCAGTGACATAGCCATTACGCTGACTGCTGGTCCCTCCCCTAACCTTCTTTTTTTTTTTCCTTTGGAGAGGTTTTTGCTATAGGGCACGTGTGCTCGCCAGACAGACAGAGACGGAGAGACAGAAAGCGAGAAATCACCCCCCAGGGGGGATGGCCATGCTACAATCCCTTCTCCTCCATTCTCCTCTCGGGATCTTGGGCACGCACGCACACGCGCCCGGCATGAGTTTAAGCCACCGGGTCTGGGACTCAAACTGTGGTTGACTATGTGGGAGTCTAGCAACATAGCCATTATGCTAACTGCTGGTCCTGCCCTCCCCTAACCTTCTTTACTCTTCCCAACCCTCCACGGCTCAGCTCAGTGCATCTTCACAGGCAGCTGATCCTGGGGAAGAGCTCAAACAACACTGTTTCATGTTCTAATCACATCCTGCAGTCTTCTTTCACGGTGCCTACTGCACTTGTGATGATACAGAACTTGTACAATTATTGGCTCACTGTCGTCTGACTAGACTGGAGGTCTAGTGGCAAAGGGGTCTGTCTTAGTTACTGCTGTGTCCCCAGCTTATGTGAAACCCCTCACATAGACCTCCATAAGTATCTGCAGAATAAATGCACGATTTGGGCCTTCGCTCCCCAGGGAAGCTCCCTCACTGACCTAGCAATACTAACCCAATGTTCCTCAGCAAACTATTTTCTCCCCAGACTACCAGGATAGTTCCCCTTTAGAACCCTGCCAGCACCTGACCCAAGGCCTCACTGCATGGCAGCTGGTTAGACAGAGGAAGCCCCTATCTGGCTTAGGGCTAGACATATGCTCTCCCAAGGAGTTCCAACTCAAGACTTGGGGAGCAGTTGCGTCTCTGTTGAGTGTGCTGGGCTGCTTGGAGTGGCCATGTCCCACACACACACCTGGAGAGCAGGAGCTCATTGGCAGAGAGAACCAGAGAGGACAGGCCATGCCACCTCAGAAAGAGAGAGAGAAACAAAAGGAAGGAGCGCCAAGTGGCCTACCTTGGTCTTTGGTAGCTGCCCTAGTAAAGTCTAACACCTAGATTCCATAGACTCCCTTCTGCCCCCGATGCCTAGCTTAAAGTAGGTCTCTGTTACTCCTCAAAGGTGGATCACGGTGAAGCCACTCACATTGCTGAAGATGTTTTTCTTCCGGTGAGAGTCAGGGCTGTTATCCATGTTCCAGAAGCGGATGGTGTTGTCTGAGGAACAAGTCAGAAAAGATCCTGATGGCAAACAAGCTGTCTGATCTTCAAACTCAGGATACACCTACAGCTCCCAGAGGAAAAAAGCAAAAGGAGATTCATTACAACCATCTCAATGATACCTCAATGTGATATACTGTTGCATTTTGGTGCAAAAAAGTAAATTCAAGGTAAACAGGCACAGTTTACCTTCTAAATGTTAAAAATAAACAGGGATCAGCAGATGGTGTAATGGTTACGTTGCTGGACACCCATGTACTCGATCGCAGTTTGAGTCCCAGACCCAGTGAATTAAAACTTATGCCAGGTGCATGTGCATGTGTGCTCAACATTCTGAGAGGAAAATGGAGAAGGGATTGCGGCATGGCCATTTCACCTGGGGGCTGGGGGGAGGGGGTTAGTTCCTGCTTTCTGTCCCCTGTCTCTCTCTCTCATTTTTTTTTTTTTCCGGAGAGGTTTTTGCTACAGGGTGCATGTGCTTGCCAGAAAGACAGAGAGAGACAGGGAGACAGAAAGCGAGAAATTACCCACCATGGGGGATAGCCATGCTGCAATCCCTTCTCCTCCATTCTCCTTTCAGGATCTTGGGCACACATGCACACACGCCTGGCATGGTGTTTTTTTCTTTCTTTCTTTCTTTCTTTTTTTTTTAGAGGTTTTTGCTATAGGGCACATATGCTCGCCAGACAGACAGAGAGACTGAAAGCGAGAAATCACCCCCGGGGGGAATGGCCACGCCACAATCCCTTCTCCTCCATTCTCCTCTAGGGATCCTGGGCACGCACACACATGCGCCCAGTGTGAGTTTTAAGTCACTGGGTGCAGGATTCAAATTGCGGTCGACTACATAGGAGTCCAGCGACATAGCCATTATGCTAACTGCTGGTCCCCCTCTGTCTAGCAAGCACACATGCCTATAGCAAAAATCTCTCTAAAAATAAACAAACAAGCAAACAAACAATAAGAAATCCCTGAAGAAACCAAATCAAGGGAACAGAAAAAAATACTGAAGGCTCTAATTTAAGAATATTGATTAGGGCCCATCATCCTACTGTATGGTGGGAATCCTACATGGTCAACAGTGCAGTTCAAGCCCTGGCCTCAGTAGCCTGATACACACTCTGGGCATGTGTGTGAATGCATCCCAAAGCACAACAGAATGGAGAGATCATGGCACAATTATTCCCCATTGGAGGACGTTACCTCTCTCTCTGTCTCTCTCTGGTGAGTGCATGTATCCTTTAGCAAAATTTAGGGGAAAAAAAGGTTTGTCTTTTGTTTATTTTACCCCCAGGTTTTTGCCATAGGGTAGGTGCGCTTGCCAGAGTGAGACAGAGACAGAGAGGGAAAGTGAGAAATAACCCCCTAGGAAGGATGGCCATGCCACAATCCTTTCTCCTCCATTCTCCTCTCAGGATCTGGGGCATGCATGCACACGCACCCAGTGTGATTTTAAAGCTGTTGAGTCCAGGACTCAAACCTACTACTTGGCCATGTGGGATTCAGCTGCCTTAACCTCCACACTACTTGCTGGTCCCAAGCCTAGCATTTTATATCCAGCAAAAGTGACTTTCAAGTATAAAGGACACAGACAAACTGTTATAAGTATACAAAAACTCAAACCAGGAAATACTCTATGAACGTTTCCTAACAAATCTACAGAATGAGCTGCAGACAACAAAGATGACTAGTAAGACACTGACATAAGGGAGGACTGGGGCCAGCAGATGGCACAGTGATGACATCGCAGGGCTCCCACAGGGCCAGCAGTGGTACTAATCCCGGACCCACTGGCTTGAAACTCATGCCAGGCACATGTGCGTGAGTATCCAAGACCCCAGGAGGAAAAGGGATCGCACAGTGGCCATCCCCTCTGTAGGGAGTGATTTCTTACTTTCTCTCTCATTGTGTGTCTCTCTCCCACCCCAGTTCATGTGTCCTAATGCAGAAACCTCTAAAGACAAAAAGAATGAATGAGGGTTAGGTCAATGGGTGGTGTGGAGGATAAGGTGCTAGATCCTGACTCCATAGTTTAAGTTCCAGCCTAAGTGGCTTAAAAATCATGCCAGACATGTATGTGTGTTCAAAACCCCAACAGGAGACTGGAGGAGAAGGGATTGAGGTGTGGCCATCCCAGGGCTGACTTCTTATTTTCCCTTTCTCTATCTTGCTCTGGCAAGTCCACATGCCCTAGCAAAACTAAAAAAATTAAATTAATAAATAGATGAAAGTCAAGTGATACATCTGAAAATCACTGCCATCACTGATAACGGCAGAACAGAAACTCCAGAAAGCTGACTTTCCATTCAAGCAACTATTAAACTGGCCCGAACTGTCAGAGTCAACTTTTTCAAAAGATCTAGTGAGTCCCACCAGAGGAGTGCCTGATTAAAAAGAAAAAAAAGTCAAGTAAAAAGAAAGGCCGCTGAACTTGGGCATTTGAGAAAGTTTCAGTCACATCACTATCTGGCACTAAGATGACAGGACAGAGGCTTTGGCAGCAACATACAAGAAAACATAGAGTCTTTACAAAAAATAGTTCGGGAAGGTCACTAAACAACAAAAACCACAACCCATAACTATTAGCAAAAAACAAACCCTGGGAAAGAAGAACCGATTTCTTTTTTCTTTTTTTTTTTTAGAGGTTTTTGCTATAGGGCGTGTGCGCTCACCAGACAGACAGAGAGAGACAGAGAGACAGAAAGCGAGAAATCACCCCCCAGGGGGGATGGCCACGCCGCAATCCTTTCTCCTCCATTCTCCTCTTGGGATCTTGGGCACGCATGCACACGCGCCCGGCGTGAGTTTAAGCCACTGGGTCCGGGACTCGAACCGCGGTCGACTACGTGAGAGTCCAGCGACATAGCCATTACGCTAACTGCTGGTCCCAATACAGTATTCTACAAAATATTATGAGGTAGCCATGCAACAAAAAAAAAGTATGGCCCACTCACAGAAAAAAGAAATGAACTGAAACTGTGCCCAAGAAAGTCCAGATTGGACTTCTTTCTTTTTAAGAATTATTTTATTTAGCTTTATTTATTTTAATTTGACCAGAGAGGGACAGAGCCAGAGCGAGAGGGAAAGTGAAAAAGCAAGCCGCCAGGTCTGGGACTCAAACCATGGTCAGTCATATGGGAGTCCAGCAGACCCAACTACCATTGGCACCTGCCAGCCTCCCCTCTCTCTCTTTTTTTTTTTTTTTAGAATTATTTTATTTGTACTTTCCCTGCCAACACCGAGTCCCACAGAGGCAGGCTCAGGTGTATTCAAGATTCAGCTCCACCCATAATCTACCACCATGGCTGAGGAAGGCATTGCTGCTGGAGGTATAATGGACGTTAATACTGCTTTACAAGAGGTGCAGAAGACCACCTGCATCCGTGATGGCCTAGCAGGTAGAATTCGGGAAGCCGCCAAGGACTTAGACAAGCACCAAGCTCACTTGTGTGTGGTTGCATCCAACTGTGATAAACCTAAGTATGTCAAGTTTGTGGAGGCCCTTCGTGCCAAACACCAAATCAATCTGATTAAGACTGATGACAACAAGAAAGTAGGAGAATGGGTAGGCCTCTGTAAAATTGACAGAAAGGGGAAACCCTGTAAAGTGGTTGGTTGCAGTTGTGTAGTAGTTAAGGACTATGGCAAGGAATCTCAGACCAAGGATATCATTGAAGAGGACTTGAAATGAAAGAAAGAAAAAGATAATAAAAATTGGCTAGTGAAAAAAGGAATTATTTTATTTAACTTTATTTACTCATTTATTTTTAATTAGACCAGAGAAGGACAGAAAGAGAGAGAGAGAGAGAAAGTGAGACAGCAAGCCGCCAGATCTGGGACTTGAACTGTAGCTGGCCATGTGGAAGTCCAGTGCCCTTAACCACCATGACACCTGCTGTCCCCCAGGTTGGACTTCTAAATCAACTGTCTTAAATACACTGGAAGAGACAAAGGAAACTGGCGACAAAGAACCAAAGGAAACAAGAAGGAAGTCTTACCAAACAGAGAATATCAATAAAGAAATAAAAAATATAAAAGGGGGGAGCGGCAGGTAGTGTGGTGATTAAGGGCACTGGACTCCCACATGGCTGGCCATGGTTTGAGTCCTGGACCTGGCAGCTTGTTGTCTCACTTTCTCTCTCTCTCTCTCTGTCCCTCTCTGGTCAAATTAAAATAAGTAAATAAATAAATTAAATTAAATTAAATAATTCTTTAAAAAAAACATAAAAAGGAATTTTTTTAAAAACTGGAGCTGAAAATTATAACTAAAATGAAAAATTCACTAGGGTTCAACAATAGATTTTACAGACCAAATAAAGAATCAGTAAACTTGAAGATAGGTCAGCTGAAATTACCTAGTCTAAGCAACAACAAAAAAAAGTATCATGAAAAATGAACAGAGCCACAGCCAGCCCTGTAGCCTGGTAGTTAAACGGGCTGGGCTCCATGTGACCAACTGTGCAATTTCAGTCCCAGTCCTGCAGCTTGAAAGTCATGCCAGACATGTGTGAATGCAGGCCCAGAATCCTAAAAGACAGAGGAGAGAAGATTGTGCTGTGAACACACCCCTCTGGGGTGTGCTTTTTTTTCTTTCTATTTCTTTCTCTCTCTGAAAGTGTACATGCCCTTTGGCAATTAAAAAATAAACAAAAAAACAGTGGCTTAAACTCATGCAGGGCGCATGTGTGTACGTGCCCAAGATCCCGAGAGGAGAATGGAGGAGAAGGGATTGCGGTGTGGCCATCTCCCCTGCGGGGTGATTTCTCGCTTTCTGTCTCTCTGTCTCTCTCTGTCTGGCGAGCGCATGCGCCCTATAGCAAAAACCTCTCCAAAAATAAATATATTAACAGTTGATTTATCATCAGAAACTATGGAACCAGAAAACAAAGGATGACATAAAGAACAGAATGAAAAACAACAACAACAACAACACAACAAGAAAATGTATTATCCAAGACTACTGTACAGAGCAAAACTATCCTTCGAAAAAGGATAAATCGAAACATTCCCAGATACACAGAAGCTAAGAGACTTATCACTAATAGACTCATTCTATAAGAGCTGCTAAAAGGAATCCTTCAGGATAAAGTGAAAAGACAATAGATAACATCTCAAAGGCATATGAAGAAAGAATGAGTACTGGTAAATTTAAACTACATAGATTAATATAAATAAGTGATATAAAATTCAGTATTATGTCATTTTTTGTTTATAACTATTCTTTCACTTCTTACGTGATTTAAAAGACAAATTCAGAAGATAATAAGTCAATGTTAATGGGGACACAATGTATAAAGGCATAATTTGTGATAACAGTAACATAAATAGGGAGAGACAGGGCTGAAAAAGAACAGAGTGTTTATATACCATTGAATTGAAATTGGTATTATTTCAAACTAGTCTGTTCTAAATTTGTCACTTATAGGAGCCATCAGGTGGCACCGTGGTTAAGATGCTAGACTCCCAAATGGTTGAACATGGTTTGAACATCAGACTGGGAGGCTTGAAAATCATACCAGGAGCATACACATGCATGCCTTAAAATCCCAAGAGAAGAATGGAGGAGAAGGGACTGCAGTGTGGCCATCCCTCCTGGGGGAATGATTTCTTACTGTCCCTCTCAGTTTCTCTCTCTACCGGCTCTATGGCAAAAATCTTAAAAAAAAAAAAAAAAAAGAGATGTCAATTGTTATCTTTCACTGAAGAGCATTAAAAGTATAGTATATAGAGAAAAAAGGAGCAGGATGGCAAAAGTAAGTTTTTCCTTAGGAGCAATTTACTTTTTTTAAAAAAAGAATTATTGGGAACCAGCAGTTAGTGCAATGGCTATGTCGCTGGACTCCCATGTAGTCGACCGCGGTTTGCGTCCCGGACCTGGTGGCTTAAACTCATGCCGGGCGCGTGTGCATGCGTGCCCAAGATCCCGAGAGGAGAATGGAGGAGAAGGGATTGTGGCGTGACCATCCCCCCTGGGGGGTGATTTCTCGCTTTCTGTCTCATGTCTGTCTCTGTCTGTCTGGCGAGCGCGAAAACCTCTCCAAAAAAAAAAGAATTATTCATTTAATTAATTAATTGATTGATTGATTTAAAATTTGACCAAAGAAAGAGAGGGAAAACGAGAAAGCAAACTGCCAGGTCTGGGACTCAAACTGCTGTTGGCTACGTGGGAGTCCAGCGCACCAACCACCACACCACATGACAGCCCAATGAGTAATTACTTTAAATGTAAATGGGTTAAGTTCTCTTATCAAAAGTCAGTGACTGGGGAGAAGCAATTGGAGTCTGAGGAGTTACACTGTAATCAAACCTAACAGAAAATCCTGGGAAGATTCTTCAGTCACCATGACAACCAACAATGGTGCTTCTTTTTCTTCATATGATGAAGATCAGGGATCCAAACTTACCTGAAAAGCCAAATAGGCATAATTCATCCCCATTGGAATGGTAGGCTTTGCAGCAATGTTGCATACGGATTATACACATTGAGGAGCAGGGGAAATACTAAAATGTCTGTTCACCTGATCTACACGTGTGTGGCAGCCCAAGGCTTTGTTGTAGGAGCAATGATTCTTGGTATGGGCTATTCCATGTATTGGGAATTCTGAGCAAAACCTAGACCTTAGAAGAAGAGATACTAGGGACAGCAGGTGGCATGGTGGTTAAGGTGCTGGATTCCCACATGGTGGATGACGGTTTGAGTCCCAGATCTGGTGGTTTGCTTTCTCACTTTGCCTCTCTTTCTCTCAGGTCAAATTAAAACATAATAATAAATAAATGAAATAAATATATTTTAAAAAGAGAGAGAGAGAGAAAGGTGCTGTCTTGGTCTTATTGGATGTGCTTGCTTTAGTTAGACATCTCCTAATGAGGTTAACAAGTTTGGGTCAAAAACAAATCATTTGGGGAACCAGCAGTTAGCGTAATGGCTATGTCGCTGGACTCCCACGTAGTCGACCGCGGTTCGTGTCCCGGACCCGGTGGCTTAAAACTCACGCAGGGCGCGTGTGCGTGCGTGCCCAAGATCCCGAGAGGACAATGGAAGAGAAGGGATTGCGGCGTGACCGTCCCCCCTGGGGGGTGATTTCTCGCTTTCTGTCTCTATGTCTCTCTCTGTCTGTCTGGCGAGCGCACGCGCCCTACAGTGAAAATCTCTCAAAAAAAAAAAAAAAAAAAAAAACAAAAAAAAAATCATTTGATGGGTTCAAATAATAAGGCATTTTGAATATTGGCCTCCTTCCTCACAGACTTGATTTGCCTGGTGACCAAAACTATTAGTGACCAATTCACTAACTATGTCATTTAGGAAAGTCAAATTAACACAAAAGAAGCCTGTCGCACAAATGCACTCTGTAGTGTTAAAATCTCTACCTTCTTAAACTCTGATGATGAAACTAGAAGACTACGGACTAACCTTGCAGTACTCTCAGACTACTGCAGAATATCTCATGCTTTGGATGTTATATAAGAGTCTTGTTTACCCAGGTTAATTTAACATTTTTTCGTGTGCTTTGGGGACTGGTTGAATACGTCAGTACTTTAGTAGTGGCCAACCATGTGAGATTCTGCTCCCTTAACCACTACACTAGGGACTGGCCCTAATTATTTTTTTTAAAGGTTTTTGCCATGTGGTATGTGCATTCCCTTAAGAGAGAGAGAGAGAGTGAGAAAGTGAGAAATCTGCCCCCACCCCCCAGGGGGGGGATGGCCACAACACTGTGATTTTCCTTATTTTTTTTTTTGGTAGAGGGCACAACACTGTGATTTTCCTTATTTTTTTTTTTTGGTAGAGGTTTTTGCTTCAGGGTGCATGTGCTCACTGGAGAGAGAGAGAGAGAGAGAGAGATGGTGAGATGAAAAGTGAGAAATCACCCGCCCAGGGGGATGGCCATGCAGCAATCCCTTCTCCTCCCAGGATCTTGGGCACACATGCACATGTCCAGGTGTGAGTTTTATGCTACCGGGTCCAGGACTTGAACTGCATTCGGCCAGGTAGGAGTCCAGTGATGTAACTGCTATGCCATCTGCTGGACCTGCCACTATGATTTTCAATCCACTGGGTCCAGGACTCAAACTGTGGTCAGCCTTGAACCAAGGTTGGCCTCGAACCACAGTTGGCCATGTACGAGTCTAATCCCTTAACTACTATGCCACCTGCTAGTTCCTCTAATTAAAAAAAAAAAAGTAAAATATATTGGGTTGGTGGGAAAGTCATGATGCATTTTTACATAGAAAGACATAGATGCATTATGATCTTTCTAATGACCCAGTATTCCGTATGTAAACATTTAAAGTTATTAAAGACCATTCTTGTTAAATGAAAACAAGTGCTATCCATGAAAGCAGACTTAAGCAAAGAGCTGAATAATGCCTATTCAAGAGGACAAAGATCTTTCTCACAATCTTGAACTGAATCATTGAAAAACAATTTCTCGGGACCAGCAGTTAGCATAATGGCTGTGTCGCTGGACTCCCATGTAGTTGACCACGGTTCGCGTCGCGCGCGTGCCAAGATCTCGAGAGGAGCATGGAGGAGAAGGGATTGCGGTGTGGCCATCCCCCCGGAGGGTGATTTCTCGCTTTCTGTCTCTCTGTCTCTCTCTGTCTGTCTGGCGAGCGCATGCACCCTGTAGCAAAACAAAAAAGAAAAAAAACTCTCCAAAAAAAAAAAAGAAAAGAAAAAAAACAAAAAAACAATTTCTCTAGGACAAAAATTCCCAGTAGTAAATTTTTCCATAAAAAAAAAAAAAAAGGAGAGAGAGAGAAAATAAATAAATAAAAAAGTAGAATTCGGGTCAGAAGGTGGTGTGATGGTTGGGGCACTGGACTCCCACATGGCTGACTGCAGTTCAAGTCCCAAACCTGGCAGCTTGCTTTCTCCTTCTCTCTCTCTCTCTAGCTCTGGTAAGTTCCCATGCCCTTTAGCAAATTAAAATAACAACAATAATAATAATAAATAAAATTAAATACATCTTTTTTTAAAAAAAAAAAAAGGCAGAATTCTCTCTCTGCCAGTTGTCTTTTACGCAGGGAGTACTTAGGACAGCTTTAGAGAATGAAAAGAAAATCCACAAGTTCATTCTCAGAAAACAAAAATGTCAATTTAAAAAAAGAAAAAGAAAAAAAAAAGCAGTAAAATATACAAATGATCCCCACAGTAAACTGAGGGGCACATGTGCCTGCCACAGGACCTTGGCTCTCGCTCTTCTCCCCCATAGTCACATGGCTCACTCCCTGCCTTCCTGTGGGTCTTTGCTCATATGTCTCACCTTAGAAGAGGCCTTCCCTGACCACTCTCTCTAGACTAGATCCTTTTTCCCCTCTTCTGCTTCAGCTTTAATCAGAAAGGTTTTGCTACTTAGCATGCTATGTATGAGAGTGTGAGCTCCAAGAGGGCAGGACTTTTGTCTGTTTCCTTCTTAGCTGTGTCTCCAGCACCTAGAACAGGGCCTGACACATAGTAGGAGTCAACAGGTTCCCAAACTCTGTGGAGGCTTTCTCCAGCCAAGCCCCCAAATGGCGGATGAGCAGGGGTAGAGAGAGGGAGAGAGGTGCTCACCTCCACATTCCAGACGTAGGAGCTGTGGAAGAGCTCCGACCACACCTTGCCCACTTTGTTGATGTCCTTGACATCCCAGATGTAGATGCTGTGGTCTTTATACACGCAGGACAGCCACTGGTGGACGGGGTCGAAGGTCAGTGCCACTGTGTCTGGGTAGACTGCTTCTGCTTTCCTGCAGAAGAGGAAGCTGACAAGGCCACATGGATTATCAACTGCCATCAGTGTTGCTGTGAGGAGTGACAGCCACTCTGGTGGCACTGGAGCTGCCTTCTTCCTGGTAATGCCATTCTTCACAGTACTGGGGCCATCCATCATCCTACTGCAACTCCACTCCTTCCTCCTTCCTCTTCCTTTACTTAGTTTCTAATACAGAGGTTGCAAACTAGAAGCCTCTGCCTGGGCCCTGAGAGCCACAGTTTTTATTAATATTTCTCTCCCCTCTTTCCATTCAACCCATGCTCCTGTCCCCTCTCTCTCAGCATAGAAGGATAACAGGAAAACCTCAGATCGCCTCTCTTTTTGGCCTCCCCAACAAATAATCAAAAGCCCTTGTGTTGGGGCCAGCAGATGGCATAGCAGTTACATCGCTGGATTCTCACATGGCCAACTGTGGTTCGAGTACCAGATCCGGCTTGAGACTCACTCTGGGCGTTTGAGTGTGTGTGTGTGTGTGTGTGTGTGTGTGTGTGTGTGCATGCTAAAGATCCCAGAAGGAGGATAGATAGAGAAGGGATTGCAGCAGACGTGGCCATTCTCCCCCAGGGGCTGATTTCTCACTTTCCCTCTCACTGTCTGTCTCTCTTTGCAGTGCACATGCCCTAAAGCAAAAACAAAGAAAAACTCCTAAAAAACAAACAAATAAACAAAACCATTTGTAAGGGTGCTGGGAATATGTCCTCTGGCCTGGGGCCTTCCTAGAGCTTACTGAGCACTTACCATGTGCCAGGCAAAATTAGCTACACTGAGTTCATACAATTGTCACAAGAGATAGGTACTGTATTTTATGAATGGGGAAACTGAAACCTGGGAGGTGTGATGGCCTGCCTCAGGTCACGCAGCATGCAACAGAAGGTGGCACAGTTGGGCAGTCCGGCTATTGCAACTTACCACTGTGTGCAATGTGCTCACCCACTCCCCCTTTCTGCTTCACCATACTCCATCACCTGCTCTAGGCTCTCTCTTAGAAAAGGCACTCAGAAGCTGGTATATAGCAATTTGCACAGAGGCAGCCCCAAGCAGCCAGTGCTATAGATTAACTCCTTCCCTTCCATAAAACAGGCTGACAATAAATGAGAAGATAAGCCACGGCTTAGCACCTCCATGCACTCTCTACAAGGCAGCCATGGGTCAGGGCATCTAACATGCCAGCCCGCCAATGCCTAAAACCCAGTGGCTGCTCACTGACCTTGGACGAAACTACTAGCTCTTCCCACTAGCCTCTTCAGACATGGTCTCCCACCTTCCTCCCCCTGCACACAAGGCTCTAGCCACGGAGCTCCCCCATCCCTACAATATGCCATGCCCTGTGTGTCGTCTCCTAAGGCTTTATACTTGTGTTGGCCCAGCTCTCCACACAGCTGGCTCCACCTCCAGGCACCCTTCTCCGAGTTGCTGCTTTATGGGGGCAGAGATTTTGCTGCCTTGTTTCAACCTTCTCCTGCCTCTAGCCCAGAGCTGGCACTTAATGGCTGCTTAATAAATGCTGGTTGCATGGATGAAAATGTTCTATTACATTCATACCTACTCTGAGGTTTTTTCTTTTCTTTTCTCTTCCTTTTTAAAATTTGCTACAGTACACTGACCAGAGAGATAAGAGAAAGAGAGAGGAAGAAATCACCCTACCATGGGACATGGTTGTGCTGCAATCTCTTCTCTATTTCTCCATCCCATTGGGATTTGGGGCACACATGCATGTGTACCTGCCAGGCCCAGGATTAGAACCACACAGTCAGTCATATGGTATCCAGCTGCCTTAACTACCAGGCTATGGAGCAGGTCTACTCCGAGTTTTTCTCCTGTACTACACTTGCCACTATCTGAAATGATTCTGTCTATTCCTTTCTTTGCCCATGGACTGTCTCTGCCCCACCCAGCCTTGCTTTTCATTCTAGAACTTGCCTTGGGACGATGGGCCTTTTCTGCTTTTTTGACTGTGGTAATGCCTGGGCCAAGGGGAATCATAGGTGTTTGAGGAATGGACAGACAGCACAGACAGATGCCAGACAGACGGACTCAGGGGGTTGGGCCCTTCCCTCCCTCTGGCAGCAGTACCTGGGCTCCAGGCCTTGTGCCACGTCGATCCCCAGGTAGTGCGGCTTGGGCATGTTGGCGAGGTACTGCAGGCTGTGGGCCTGAAAGATGCGGACTATCCCATCTGTGCAGCCACAGAAGATGAGGTCCTGGCTGACACAGAGGCAGGAAGACAGGGAGACCTGTAGGAGCAAAGGGGACCCAAGTGGACCTGGTGCTTCAGGTGGCTGGCTCAGGGACGTGGGGACAGACCGAGCAGCCTGGGGCCTCCAGGGAAGACTTTTAGTCTTTAGATGATGTTTAACTAATCAGGAAAGACAGATCATCTTAGAATTCGTCCACATGCCATTAACCCTAAAGGTCACCTCTAGAGGTGAGTCACAAGAGCAGGCTGGGAAAAGCGAGAACCCTGATGCTCCTGCTGACAGCCAAATGGACAACTGGCCCTCGACACAGGAAGACAGCGTGGCCTCAGACCTCAAATAATGAAGAAAATAAGTTCTGCCTCCTTTAGTTTAAAATCTTAAGTATTTTGTGTAGCCTTTTTTGACTAAATGATTAAGCTGGGGGTACCTTAGGTTAAAAAAAAACAATGCAGCCCTCTCCCCAGCCAAGAGCGCTCAATGAATAAAAGTGTGCACTGGATCAGTGATGAGGAAAGTGCTGCAACCCCGCGTCACAGGCCCAGGCACTGTGCGAACTGCCCTACACACATTACCTCGTGTGACTGCCTTGGCAGCTCTGCGGGAAAGCAGCAGTGATTCCCATTTTACGGATGAGGAGCACAAGGCTCGGAGAGGCCACGAGAACCTGTGTGGTTGACGGCCAGCAAGGACACTGCTGAGCACTGCTAGAGACAACACTGACATAGGAAAAGGGATTTCCCCGGGGCGCAGAGGGACGCAGAGGGAGGCTGCTACCTTCAGGTTGATCCACTTCTCCAGCACCCTCTTCTCGTTGAACTGGCAGAGCAGGCCTGAGTAGGACACGCAGAAGGTATTGCCTGCCATCTGGCCCCGGCCACAGGCCACGCCACAGAAGATATTGTTGTGCAGCTCACCCAGGATGCCTGAGCGCCCCACAAGGGGCACCGTGCCTGTCACCTGGGGGCATAGCAGGACATAGTGAGATACTGTCCACACAGCCTAGCCCCCAGCAGGGTCCTGAGAGGCTCCTCATGACCAATCTGACACAGCTGAAGAGAAGGACTCTAAGAAACCCCTCCAAGTGGAGAAGGAAAGAAAAAACAGAACGCACACATCTAGGCAGAGGACAGGAAGGCAGAGGTCCAAGAACAGGGTTTGGCCCAAGGGCATGGTGAGCCCTGACAGGGCTCCTAGTCAGCACCTGGGGAGCAAGCCTGGAAGCAGAAGTTCAACCCCCAAGAGGCCAGATGCCCTCTGAGGTCACTGTTCCCCAGATCTCAGGCAGAGACTGGAGCTGCTGCTGTCACGGACAGTGACTTCTGGACAGAGGGCTGGATGGCAGTGGTCTAAGAATGAGGGCTGGCCAGGGACAGGAAGAGTCCTTGCAAGACGTGGATGAAGCGGCAGGGGCAGAAGCTCACCTTTGTTTCAGTGGCGGCTTCCAAGAACCAGAACCTCACATGCCGGTTCCCAACGGTAACAAAATAGCTGCTGTCCTCTGAGAAGGAGAGGGCGATGACCCTGCATGATACCTTGTTGGAGGCCACCACGATGTCTTTCTGGAAGAATCAGTACAGAGAAGCTCACGCCAGCACCCGTCCCATCAGACTCCCTATGCCTCTGCCCTCAGCCCTGAGTCACCCTGTGCTCTCCGCTTTGTTTCCCTTGGGCCCTCCAGGGAACTGCTTTACAGGGCAACCTGTGTGTGGCACTCAGCATTCCCAGGCTACAGAAGAGGAAGCTGAGGCCTGGAAAGATCCCCATGCAAGCGTAGAGTTCTCCCAAATGCCCAAGCCCTGCAGCCGACATGGTGATGGGGACAGTCACAGCTGAGGTAAGGACAACACGACTGATGGCTGCCACAGCTGGGGTCTCTGGGCCCCACCCTAAGCCTTTCCTGGATAACCCATGGGATCGCCTCAATAGTCCTATGAGGAAAGTGCAGAGGGGGAATGTCACATGCTCCTCCCAAGGTCGCAGAGCCCGTTATGGGCAGAAACAGGGTTTGGTACCCACTTCCACTGACTCTAAGTTCTTGCCTGGCTGTTCCGAAGTCCAGCCTTCCAGTGCAAATCAACTCATTGAAGTCTCACAATTCAGTGAGGTAGACATTATTATATCCATTTTACAGGCTCAGAGAGGTGAAGTCACTTGCCCAAGGTCATGGCTGGTCAATATAATAATAATTACTACAGTTCCACTGGCTGAGATCTTGTGTGCCCTCCAGCAGGGATCAGTGTACAGTAAGTGCACAGTAAATATTCACTGGATGAATGAGCCTTTACCACATTATCTTTTAGCTGTCCCAATGCCAAAGGCTGGCTACCTGCCCAGATGCCACTGACCGGCTCTCACCTTCCAGTCCCAGACGTTGAGGACCATGTCATGCTGGTAGCCCATGGACACGATGTGTTTCATGTTGGGTGAGAAGGCCACACAGGCCACACCATACTTGTGGCCCAGCATCTCCGCCACCTGACTTTTCTCCTCCACGTCCCAGATGCGCACGGCAGGCCTGTGCCCGTTCTGGGGAAGGTGGAGTGGTTACTGCTGCAGGGCTCCATTCCAGGAGGGCTAGAGGGGCTGTCAGGGCTAGAGAGGGCACTGTCACAGAGTGCACCCAAGACCCATCTCCCCCATCTGCCATGGAGCTTTTCTGGCCCAGGAAGGAATAATTCCAGCAACTCCTAGGCGTACTATGAGCAGCGGGAGGCCTTCAAGACCCTCCCCACCTGCTCGATTGTGATTGTGACTCACCTCCCCCGTCACTATGTACTTCCCATCCGGGGAGAAGGCCAGAGCACTCAGAGACTTCCTGCGGACAAAGAAAGTAGTCGATCCTGGTTCAGTCGCAGATGAAGCCAGTTGGACCCCAGCCTGGCTGTGCTCACAGAGAAATCTGCCCACTCCTGGCTTCCAAGCCTCAGAAAAGGCCAAGAGAAGTGAGCCTGGGCAGCTCCCACAGACCCAGAGCTGCCTGTATGCCCAGCCCAGCTCACAGGAAAATGGGCTGGGCAAAGGCCCCTTCCTCCCTAGAATGCCAAACCCAAGTGGGGTGGGCACTGTAATAGAGACCCCACTTTCTTCTCCCTCTGCAGAACTGAGGGTGGGTCTTTACCCTACCCGCCCTGTAATCCTGAGAAGGTCAAACGCTAGAAATAGAACAGACTTGGCCTAACTAAGGCAGCGGTGCTGATGGGAGGACCTGCAGGCATCACACTGAGATAGTCTGCCGCACAGGCTCCACTGCTCAACACTCACCAAGTTCTAGAAAACCTGCAAACGATCCAAATGTTTCTTTCTGATACCCCTAGCTAGCCTGCACAAAGAATCAATGTTTGCATGTTTTCTGCAAAAAGACTCACTGTTCTGATTGTGTTTTTTTTTTTTTTCTCTCTCTCTCTCCACTCTCTTGTTTTTGAAGTGACAGAGTACATGCATCCACCAGAGCGAAATGAGGAGACAGAGAGAGAGGGAGTGGGAGATGGAGAGGGAGAAAGCACCCTCCAAGGTGGGGATGTCTCACACAGAAATCCCTTCTCCTCCATTTCTCCATCCTGTTGAGATTTTGGAAACACATGCACATGTGCCTGTCATGTTTTTTCAAGCCACTGGGGCTGGGATTCGAACCATGGAAAGCCATGTGGGATCCAACTCCTTTAGCTACCAGGCCATAGGGCTGGCCTGTGATATATGCATATATGTATGTATCAACAGAGGGAATGTGCACTTGCCAGAGAGAGAAAACACAGGGAGAGAGAGGAGAAAGCACTCCACCATGAGAACGGTCAAGTTGGAATCCCTTCTCCCCCATCTTTCCCCCCTTTCAGAAGTTTGGGCATGTGTGCACTTGCAACCGGTGTGTTTCTCAAGCCACTAGGTCTGAGACTTGAACTGTGTGGTTGGTCATGTGAGATCTAGCTGCCTTAATCCCCAGCCATAGAGCTGGCCCAATGTACCCATTTTATGTGTGTGTGTATGTGTGTGTGTGTGTGTGTATGTGTGTGTGTGTGTGTATGTGTGTGTGTGTGTATACTGAGTTTTTGATATAGGGCACATGCACTCACAAGAGAGAGAAAAAGTGAGAAATTACGTTCTCATGGGGATTGCCACGCCAAAATCCCTTTTCCATTCTCTTGGAATTTTGGGCACTCAAGTACACATGCGCAATGTGTTTTTCCTTTTTTTTTAAATTATTTTATTTAATTTTATTTATTCATTCATTTATTTTCATTTGACGAGAGAGAGAGAGAGAGAGAGAGCAAGCAAGCCACCAGGTCTGGGACTCAAACCATGGTCGGCCATGTGGGAGTGTCCAGCATGTGATGGTTACATCACGCCCCCTCTGGTCCCCATGCAATGTGTTTTTCAAACTGCCGAGTCTGGGACTCAACTGCATAGTTGGCCATGTGGGATCCAGCTGTCTTAACTTCCATGCCACCTGCTGGTCCCAGCCAATGTGCTAATTTTAATTTCCTGAGTTTTGTTGGCTATACAGTGGTTTTCAAGGATTATACCATAATCTTTTTTTGTAAGAAATACGCACTATAATATGTTCATAGATGTGTATATATCAGTTTTGCTTGCTATTTAAAGTTTTTAAATTAATTAAGATCTGTAATGAATCAATAAAATGTGGGGGGAAAAGGCATGGAAAACAACTGTAGATACCAGAGACAGTGTGGGAGGAAGGAGGAAATTGGCAGAGTGGGGGAGGTAGAGAATCAAGAGGGGGGAAGAAAAGCAAAATATATAAGGAAAGAGAAATAGAAAATGATTTGTTGATGATAACATGTATGGTTATATCCTTGATTCAGCCAATATACAATGTATTCTAGATAAAAAAATCTTGTTTTGTATACTGTATTGATGTACCGTGAATGAATATAAATAAATAAATTTTTTAAAAAAGAAATACACACTATAGTCTTAAGAGATACAGGGGTAAAACATCTACAGCTTATGCTCAACTAGTTCAGAAAAAACAGTTCATCTCAAATAGTTCAGAAAAAATACGGTAAAGCAAATGTGGCAAAATATTAACATTTGGGAAATATGAATGAAAAGAATACAGGAATCTTTTATACTATTCTTATAAGTCTGAAATCACTTCCATTTAAAAAGTTTAAAATTTGGGCCAGCAGGTGGCATGGTGGTTAAGAAGCTGGATTCCTGAACTGAAGATTCTCTGCCCAGACTTCACCCTCCTGACCCTAACAGCTGGTAGGACAGGCCGATTGCAAGCCATCTACATTTGAGCTCTGAGCAGCCCCTTTCAGGGACTAGATCTAGCAGAGTCAAAGTAATCCTCAATTCCCACGGAATCTGCTGCATAAAAGGAGAAAAGTGTAACTTCAGAGAGATTACAGAACACCTCCTGTACACCTCTGAATGCTCAGATTTAACTCCAAAAATTAGGAAAAGATGTATAATCCATCAGATGACCAGAAACCACCACAAAGGCACAAGAAATATGAGAAGCCAAGAAAATATCTCTCCCCCAAGGGAAAAGAATAACTTCTCATCCTCCATAGACAATACAAAGGAACTCAAGGAAATGTCAGATAAAGAATTGATAATATTTATAGTGACAAACCTAACAGAGATGCAAGAGAGGAGAGACAACAAACTCCAAAAGATGAAGGGGGAAAGAGACGACGAGTTCCATGACGAGTTCCAGGAGGTGAGGAAGTTCTTGTAGGATCTGAAAGAGGGAATATGCTCCTTAAAAAAGAATCAAATGGAATTGCTAGAGATGAAAGCTGTAATACAGGAAATCAAAACCTCCCTTAAAAGTATTTAAAAGCAGGTTAGATCATGTAGAAAATCGAATCTCAAATGTAGGAGACAGAACCTCTGACCTAGAAAAATTCACCAAAATGACTGAGAAAATGCACCCCCCCTCCGAAATTAGAATAATATACAAGAAATGCTGGATACCATTAAATGCCCAAACATCCAGATAATCAGTATCCCAGAAGGTGAAGAAACTAATAAAGGCACTGATAATCTGTTCCATGAAATCCTGGAAGAAAATTTTCCAAACCTAGAGAGGCATTCAAATATCCAGACCCAAGGAATACAAAGGACCCCACATAGAATCAAACCAAGAATATCTTCTCCAAGGCACATCATAGCCAGATTGGTCAAAACCACAGGATACTAAAATTGGCAAAAGAAAAATGTCAAGTTACTTTCAAAGGATATCCCATCAGGCCAACGGGCAAAAGTCTCACTGGAAACAGTGTAAGCAAGGAAAGAATGGGAAAATATATTCAAAGTGTTAAGTGAAAAACAATGTCAACCAAGAATACTGAACCCAGCAAGATAATCCTTTATATGGGAAGAAAAGACAAAAATATTCTCAGATAAACAAAACCTGAAAGAATTTACCAACACCAGACCAGCTCTCCAGAAAGTTCTGAAGGGAGTGCTATACCACAAAAACTAAAGTCAGACACACAGAAATAAGAGTACAAAAAACAAAACAAAACAAAACAAAAACAACAACAACAACAACAAAAAAAACAGTCAAGAGAATGGCCAACTTAATGGTAGAGACAAGTCTGGAAAGATCAATAATAATGTTGAATGGTAATTTCCAAAATTTAAACAGATAGATCAGGCCACAGTAGCACTGCAAATTCAACAGAAGAGAGATTAATTACATGAGACTGAACTGGTGAAATAGAATTTTATGACTTTTGACTAAAACATTACTAATTTTCTTCTAAGTTTTGTTTTATAGATTTTGGGATTTTTGTCTTCTCTTGAACTATTGATAGGTTCATATACCTACAGTTTGAAATGAATCCTAGCCTTTCTCCTGGCTTTAAGCCTTAAGCAAATTTCTCTTAACATTTTTTGATTTTGATATATTAAAACTAAAACTATTTTTCTTGAAATTAAAAAAAAATGCATAAAAAATACTTATTTAATGACTGTAGTAAGCTATACAGCCCCAGTTAGGTGCTACTTTATAGTCTGGTTATTCTACTCACTGAGCTTTATGCCTAAAGTCAGACATGTGTTCATAGATATGTATATATCAACTGCACTTGCTATTGGAAGCATTTAGATTAATTAAGATCTTTTTTTTTTTGGAGAGGTTTTCGCTATAGGGCGCGTGCGCTCGACAGACAGAGAGAGACATAGAGATTGAAAGCAAGAAATCACTCTTCAGAGGGGATGGTCACACCGCAGTCCCTTCTCCTCCATTCTCCTCTCGGGATCTTTGGCACACACGCACGCGCCTGGCGTGAGTTTTAAGCCACCGGGTCCGGGACGCGAACCGTGGTTGACCACATGGTAGTCCAGCTACATAGGCATTACGCTAACTGCTGGTTCCCATAATTAAGATATTTTGTGAATCATTAAAATGTGAAAAAAAAAAAATTAATATGGAAGGGAGGGAAGGAGGGGAAAGGGGAAGGAAAGAAGGGGCAAAAGTATGCTTAGTTGACAAAAAATAAGAAGCTCTTAGCTAAGTATAATATATAGTAATATCCTTGTCTTGACTAACATGCATGGTATTTGTGTTCCTCCCTCTAACCCTCTGTCTCTGGTCAAAGAAAAAAATAAATGAATGAATAAATAAAATAAAATAAATAAGTATTTTAAAAAATAAATAAAAATAAATAAATAAATAAAACCTGCAAACATAAAAAAAAAAAAGAAACAAGAAATGAAAAATTATTTGTTGATGATAACATGTATGGTAATATCCTTGACAGCAATATACAGTGTATTCTGGATGAAAAAAAAATCTCATTTTGTATGTTGTAATGATGTACAATGAATAAATGTAAATAAATAATAATAATAAAAAAGACGCTGGACTCCCAACTCGAACTGCCAACTGCAGTTCAAGTCCCAGACTTGGTGGCTTGAAAATCATGCCAACATGTGTGCATGCATGCCCAACATCCCAGGAGAAGAATGGAGGAAAAGGGACTACAGCACAGCCATCTCCCCTGAGAGGGTGATTTTTCACTTTCTTTTTCTCTGTCTCTGTATCTCTCCAGCAAGCAAATGGGTCCTATGGCAAAAACCTAAAAATAAAAATAATAAATAAGTAAAAAAATATAGTCTGTATGCTACTGGCATGTGAGTGTTGCCTTGAGGATGCTCTTACAACTGGAGGCAGGGATTTCATTTCCAGAGAAGTACAAGGCTCAGAACAAAGTCTCTCAACTGATAAACACTTGAGCCAGGATTAAAACCCAGCTCTGTCCAAAAAGCCACCTCTACAAAGGAATCTCTATCTGCCAAATAAGAGGGACCGGCTATAGTTCAAGGACCACATCTTAGGGACTGCAGTGGAGGGAGAAAAGCCACACTGATATGTCTACCTGGAGAAGCTGCTGAAGCTGCTGAGACTGAGCTATGTCTGGAGTGATGGAGGCTGCCTCCCAGAGGTCAGAGGCCTACTGGGACTATTCACCCAAGCCAACAGTGATTCATCAGCCCCAAAGCAGAGGGTTCCAATCTGGGCCCGCTCATGGCCAAGGGTCTTCCCCAGTAAACTTGCAGCTGGAAGAAGATTTTTCTAAAACCCTAACCACGTTCATTCATTCATTCAGTTGTTCAGGAAACAGCAAGTGCCACCAATGTGCCAGTCACTGCTCTAAATGCTAGAGACACTGGAATGAACTGAGAGAAGGTCCCTGCCCTCAGAGAGCTCACACTGCAGGAGGGAGACAGACCAGGATATCGTCAAGGAGGAAACTAGACAGCATTTCACAAAGGATCACATTCTGTGGAGAGCTGCAGAGCAGGGAAAGGAGAGCATGCTGGGGCCTGGGGGAGTGGAAAGCATATCCCCGGCCTGAGAATACTCTCTGATGGCTTCTCTTTACATTTAATATGAAACGCAGCCCCTCAAGGCTCACGAGGCCCACATGGTGTGGCTCCTGCCTGTTGCAGCCTCACCTCCTGCCCTACTCCCAACACTTGGATTCTTGGCTGCTCCTCAAGCCATCAGGGGTTCTTAAGCTTTTGCGCTTGCGTTGCCCCTGCCTGGAGTACTCTCCTCACCTTCACATGGCTCGCCCCCTTTTCACTGGAGACCTTGTTGAGCCCTCTGATACAGCTTTCCCTCCATTCTCTGCCCACAAGCCTATCCTAACATATCCCCATCATTTCCTGCTTGGAACTAATCAGGATCAGCTAGTAATGTGCTGACTGGGTGTTAGTCGGCCTCCCTAGTGGGCTCTCAGCTAGAGAGCAGAGAGTCTTGTCTCTTGTTCACCACTCTGTCCCCAGCACCTGGAGTAGCCCTGGGCATATAGCAGACCCTTGGTGAGTGCTGCTGAACTGACAGGTCAGGGAAGGAGCGGGTGATCTACCCACAAGAATTTCCAAGCTATGTGAGGAAAGGGGGAGGGACCAAGACCCAGGTCCCATCCCTCTGGAGGCCCAGGCCCCGCCTACCTGGCAGTATTACAGATGTGCTGCTGCTTGTTCTCCTTGGGGTTCAAAATCACCACCACACAGCTGAGGAGAAAGAAGAAAATAAGCCTAAACTGGGGGGAGTACTGGAGTCCACAGGTGATTCTATTCCCAACAGAAAAGCCCACACATAAACAAGTCACCCTTTAAACACAAGATTTTCTTTGTGGCCTCCTCTTCTTCCAGGTATTTATGCTGAGAATTCTGGAGCACTTAAAATTACTATTTTTTTCTTTATTAAGATTTTTTTTTACCAGAGACCAGCAGTTAGTGTAGTGGCTATGTCACTGGACTCCCATGTAGTCAACCGTGGTTCGAGTCCCGGACCCGGTGGCTTAAACTCACGCTGGGCCCGGGCACATGTGTGTGCGTGCCCAAGATCCCGAGAGGAAAAGGAGGAGAAGGGATTGTGGCCAGGTCATCCCTCCTGGGGGCTGATTTCTCGCTTTCTGTCTCTCTGTCTCTCTCTGTCTTTCTGGTGAGCGCACGTGCCCTATAGCAAAAACCTCTCCAAAAAAAGAAAAAGAAAAAAAAAAAAAAGATTTTTAGGGTGTGTGCACTTGCCAGAGGGAGAGGGAGGGAAAAGTGAGAAATCAGCCCTCAGGGAGACGGCCATGCTGCAATCCTTTCTCCTGCCGTAATCCTTTCTCCTGCAGTCTCCTATCAGGATTGGGGGCACATACACACATGTGCCAGTGTGATTTTCAAGCTACTGGGTCTGGAGCTTGAACCGCAGTCAGCCATGTGGGAGCCTAGAGTTGTAACCACTACACCACCTGCTGGCCTCTACATTATGCATACTCTTTTCTAAAAAAAAAAAAAGCAATAATAATTTTCTTTCTTATTATTTTTAAATTGTGCAAAGGGCACATGTACTCATCAGAGAGAGAGAGAGAGAGGGGGAAAGTAAGAAAGCAAGCCACCAGGTCAGGGACTCAAATTGTGGTTGGCCGTGTGGAGCCCAACACTCAAACACTATGCCACCTGCTGGTCCCATTATGTATATTCTTTTTTTTAATTTTTTTTTAGTTTTATATGCATTTAATAGTTTACCAATCGGCTTTATTTTTAATTAAAAAATTATTTAATTTCTTTATTTTAATTTGACCAGAGAGGTACAGAATGAGAGAAAGCGAGAGATAGAAAGTGAGAAAGCAAGACACCAGGTCTAGGACTTGAACTGTGGTCAGCCATGTGGGAGTCCAGCGCCCTTAACCACCACACCACCTGCTGGGCCCCCCATTATGTATATTCTTAAATAGATATTGTCACTTCCTCCACGAAGACTATTCTGGTAGGCTCTCAGCTAAACCTCTTTAAACCCTCAGAACTGCCAGCTGGGGTCAGGTCTCCTTGGGCCCATTTCATAGATGAGGAAACTGAAGGCCAGAGAGAAGTCCTTTGTCCAGGTGACCTAGCAGGTCAGGGATGCAGCAGCTATGTGACTCCACTCCTGTCAGAGTCAAAATTCCACCTCTGTCCTCTATCTTGGACTGCTGCCCGAAGACTCACTAATGGCTACTGTTCAGTGGGACTTACTAGGGGTCTGTCTTGCTGCCTTGCTGGGGATCCCTTCAGTGCCCAGAACAGTGCTAGGCTAGATCAGTGTTTGTGGAATCTACTCCAGTCCTCTCAACTCCCCAAGCAGAAGGTATCACTAGCTCTGTTTTATAGAGGAATACATACAGGGTCAGAGAAGGGCATGAATGATAAAGCTGGGACACAAGACCAGGTTATCTAGCACCGCAGTTTGGGTTCTAACCACCTCTCTCTCCCAGAATTGCTGCCACCTCCCACCCGTAGTCAAAATTTAGTGCACAGGGGACCAGCAGTTAGCGTAATAGCTATGTCGCTGAACTCCCATGTAGCCGACAGTGATTCGCATCCCGGACCCGGTGGTTTAAACTCACGCTGGGCGCATGTGTGTGCATGCCCAAGATCCCGAGAGGAGAATGGAGAAGGGATTGCGGCATGGCCATCCCCTTTGGGCGGTGATTTCTCACTTTCTGTGTCTCTGTCTATCTGGCGAGCGCACGCGCCCTATAGCAAAAACCTCTCAAAAAAAAAAAAAATTAGTGCTCACTATATGCCAGGCACTATACTAGACGCAGATGAGCCTGTGAGTCCTCTCCACGGCCCTCGGAGGTAGGCATTATCCACATTCTACACATGGGAAAGAAGAGGCCCAGAAAGATTCACTGAGGACTTCCGGCTCCAAGTTCCCTAGCAATGCTAAGGAATGCCAACCATTCACTTACCCTGCCAGGTAGGCCACGTGGCCTGTGCTAGGGTCACAGGTTAGGCCACTACTGTTCTGGGCTGTGATGCCAAGCACCTTCTCGAGTGACACCTGCAAAGAGAAGGCCCAAGTCAGAAGCACCTGCCCCCACAGGTCCCACATGGCAAGGTCGCCTTGGCCACCCACTCAGTTCCTGCTGCATTTAATGCACACACACCCCACTGAGCTGTTGTAGTCAGGCTACCGGCCAGGAGCCACCATTTATTCTTCTCAACATTCCTTGACAAATGCATAGGGCCAGGGCCTGGAAGGTGAAGGACATAGAATGGTAAGGAAGCCCGATAAAAACTTTGCCTTCCTGGCTCATGTTCTGGTGGTGCAGGGGATGGAGGAATGGAAACGGAACAGAAGAAATATGTAAATTAAATGATAGGTAAAGATAAGAGCAATTAAAAAAAAATAAAGCAAGACAGGAGGTTAGGAGGACAAGAGAAGCGGAAAAATACAGAAGCAAGGAAGTGACCTTTGGGACCAGCAGTTGGTTGCTATAGGGCGCTTGTGCTCACCAGACAGACAGAGAAAGACAGAGAGACAGAAAGCGAGAAATTACCCCCCCAGGGGGATGGCCACGCCGCAATCCTTTCTCCTCCATTCTCCTCCTGGAATCTTGGGCACACACGCATATGCGCCCAGCGCGAGTTTAAGCCACCGGGTCCGGGACGCGAACCGCGGTTGACTACATGGGAATCCAGCGACATAGCCATTACGCTAACTAGGCTCCCATGTAGTCGACCATGGTTTGAGTCCCAGACCTGGTGGCTTAAACTAACGCCGGGCGTGTGTGCATGCATGCCCAAGATCCCAAGAGGAGAACAGAGAAGGGATTATGGTGGCTTTCTGTCTCTGTTTCTGTTTGTCTTTCTGGCAAGCGCATGCACCCTATAGCAAAAACCCCTGGGGGAAAAAAAAAAAGGTGACCTTTGAATAAGTTTCTAAGTACTTTTTTAGAAAAAAATATTTACTTAGGGACCAGCAGGTGGTATAATGGTTACATGGCTGGATTTCCACATGGTGACTGTGGTTTGAGTCCCAGACCTGCTGTCTTGAAACTCAGGCTGGGTGTGCGTGTGCCCAAAACCCCGAAAGGAGAATTAAAGAGAAGGAGCTGTGGCATGGCCATCCTCCCTGGAGGGTGATTTCTCACTTTCTGTCTCTCTAGTGAGCACACGTGCTCTACATCAAAAATCCTTCTTGGGACCAGCAGTTAGCGTGATGGCTATGTTGCTGGATTCCCATGTAGTCGACCATGATTTGAGTCCCAGACCTGGTGGCTTAAACTCATGCCGGGCACTTGTGCATGCGTGCCCAAAATCCTGAGAAGAGAATGGAGGAGAAGGGATTGCGGTGTGGTCATCCCCCCTGGGGAGTGATTTCTTGCTTTCTGTCTCTCTATCTCTCTCTGTCTCTCTGGTAAGTGCACGTGCCCTGTAGCCAAAACCTCTACAAAAAAAAAAAAAGGATTTATTATTATTTTAAATATTTTTAAATTAATTAATTTTTTAGAATTATTTTATTTAACTTTATTAATTAATTTTATTTGACCAGAGAGGGACAGAGAGAGAGAGAGGAAAAGTGAGAAAGCAAGACACCAGGTCCTGGGACTTGAACTGAGGTTGGCCATGTGGGAGTCCAACACCTTAACCACCATGCCACCTGCTAGCCTCATATTTTTTCATTATTTTAAAAGTTTGCTATAGGGCATGTGTGCTCACTAGAGGGAAGGTAAGAAAGCAAGCCACCAGGTCCAGAACTTGAACCACAGCCAGCCATGTGGGAGTCCAGCACCTTAACCACCATGTCACCTGCTAGCCCCAGTACTTTTTTTTTAATTGCCAGTGGTACATGTGTACTCACCAGAAAAGAAAGATAAAATGCCCCCAATGGGCATGGTCCCACTACAATCCTTTTCCCTCCATTCCTTCTTCCTGTCAGGATTTTGAGTATGCACGCACACATATCCAGCATGTCTTTCAAGTCAGAGTTCAAACCACAGTCAGCTGTGTGGGATCCAGGTCCTAAGAAACAGTGCTTAACTGCTGTGCTATGGGGCTGGCCTTCTAAGAACTTTTACATGGATGAAAGATGAATTCCCGCAACCACCCAAGGAAGAAGGCATTATTATCACCCCTATTTCACAGATAAGGACATTGAGGCCTAGGCAATCTGGATCTAAAGCCAGCACTTTTGGTCCTATAGGGGAGACAGCAGCGAGCAAAAGTAGACACTGTTCCTTCATCAAATTTACAGGCTACAAGTTTCAACAAGTAAAGAAACAAGTGAATAATCACATTTAAAACTGTAAAAACTGGGCCAACTCTGTAGCATGGTGGTAATGTGCCATTCAAGAGAAGCCAGATTCGGGACCAGCAGTTGGCGTAATGGCTATGTCACTGGATTCCCATGTAGTCGACCGCGGTTCGCGTCCCGGACCCGGTGACTTAAACTCGCGCTGGGCGCATGTGCGTGTATGCCCAAGATTCCAGGAGGAGAATGGAGGAGAAAGGATTGCGGCGTGGCCATCCCCCTGGCGGGGTAATTTCTCGCTTTCTGTCTCTCTGTCTTTCTCTGTCTGTCTGGCGAGCACAAGCGCCCTATAGCAAAAACCTCTAAAAAAAAAAAAGAAAAAGAAAAAAGAGAGAGAGAGAGAGAAGCCAGATTCCACATAGCAGCAGGGTTAAAATCCTAGTCTGGTCAGCCTGCAATGTACTGGGCACACACATGAGTGCCCAAGAGCCAGTGGACTACAAGAAAGGGATTGTAGATGACCAGACCCTGGGGAGGGTGCTCATTTCTCTCTCTCTGTTTTTCATGTACACATGCATGGGCTCTATCATGAATAAGGGAAAAAAAATTGGGGGCTAGCAGATAGTATGGAGGTTAAGGCACTGGATCCCACATGGCTGACTGCATGGTTCTTGTCCTAGACTCATGGAAAATTACACCAGGTGTGTGTATGCCCAAAACCCTAAGGGGAGGCTTGAAGGAGAAGGGATTGTGGTGTGACTATCCCCTGGTGGGTAATTTCTCACTTTCCTTTTTATTTTTTTGGAGAGAGAGATTTTTGCTTTAGGATGCATGCCCTCACCGGAGAGACAGAAAGTGAGAAATCACTCCTCAGGAAGATGGCCACACCGCAATCCCTTCTCCATTCTCCTCTTGAGACTTTGGACACACATGCACACATTCCCGGCATGAGTTTTAAGTTGCTGGGTCCAGGATTTGAGCCACAGTTGACGTGAGAGTCCAGCGATGTAACCATTATGTCATCTGCTGGTCCCTCTTCTTCTCTCTCTCTCTGGCTAGCGCACATGTCCTAAAACAAAACTAAAGAAAGAAATTTGAAAAATATTATAAAAAACTCAAAGCAAAATAAATCAAACGGGCCAGACTCCATTCACAGTTGATTAAATAATTTATGTAGAGTATGTTTTATGTATTATCAGATTTTTAAAAATTTAATTAATTTTCTCCCCTACAGGGCACATATGCTCTCTGCAGAGACAGAGAGAGGGAAAGTGAGAAAACACCTCTCATGGAGGTGATCATGCTGTAATCCCTTCTCCATCTCTTCCTCCACAGGGCTCTTGAGTACACATGCACATGGGCCCAGTGTGTGTTCTTTTTCTTTTTAAAAGAATTATTTTATTTAACTATATTTATTTAGAGGGACAGAGCAAGAATGAGAGAGAAAGAGAGAGAGGGAAAGTGAGAAAGTAAGCCTCCAGGTCCAAGACTCAAACCGCATTTGCCCATGTGGGAGTCCAGTGCCCTTAACCTCCACGCCACCACCTGACCCCCTCACCCCCCCAGCATATTTTTCAAGCTTCAGGTTCAGGACTCAAATTGCAGGGTCAGTCACGTGGGATCCAGCCACCTCAACTACTGTGTCACTAGCTGCCCCCAAAATTGTGGCATTTTTGTATTTTGAAGAAACTAGTTGTTTGGAGAGGTTTTTGCTAAAGGGCGCATGCGCTTGCCAGAAAGACAGAGACAGAAAGCAAGAAATCACCCCCTGGGGGGACGGCCATGCTGCAATCCCTTCTCCTCCATTCTCTCTGGATCTTGGGCACACACGCACACATGCTTGGTGTGAATTTAAGCCACCAGGTCCGGGACTCGAACCGTGGTCGACTACATGGGAGTCCACTGACATAGCCATTATGCCAATTGCTGGTCCTCAAGCAAGTCCTTGACCTCAGAATTGAAAGCTGAATAAAGGATAACAACAGTTAATGTTTATTGAACATTTACCAGAGCCAGGCACTGTTCAAATACCTACAACTGTACTGCTTTATTTACTTACTTGTAAACTTAATTATTTTTTGGAGATATTTTTGCTATAAGTGCATGCACTCACCAGAGAGACAGAGAGAGAGAAAGTGAGGAAATTATTCCTCAGGGGAGATGGCCATGCAACAATCCCTTTTCCTCCATCCACGCACATACACCTGGCATAAGTGTCAAGCTCCTGTATGGGGGACTCAAAGAATGTTCAACCACATGGGAGTCCAGCACCCTAACTATTATGTCACCTGCTGGCCCCTGTATTGATTTATTTCATGCTCACAATAACACTATGATATAGTTACTTGTCATCATCATGATCTTCATCTACAGATGAGGAAATAGAGGTTCAGAGGGGTTGCCCACACAGGAGCCGGGCAAGGATTCTACCACAGACAATCCAGCCATGATATTCATGTTGTTCACTCCATCAGACAGCGTTACTGAGCATTAGTATAACTGGTCATTTTTAGACTAGGTTTTTTTGCAAGCCAGATGGAGTCTGTGCTGATAAACAAGTAAAATAAATAAATGACATTTATCTAAAATGCACAACAATAATGACAGCATTAGCTAATACTAACAAGAGTTCCTGCTATGTACCAGGTGTGTTTTAAATGCTAAAGATAACTAAGCTTGGTACCAGCAGATGGCGTAATGGTTACATCGCTGGACTCTCAAGTAGCTGACCATGGTCTGAGTTCCAGATGTGGTGGCTTAAACTCACGCCGGGCGTGTTTGTGTGCATGCCCAAGATCCCGAGAGGAGAATGGAGGAGAAGGGATTGCTGCGTGGCCATTCCCCTGGGGGGTAATTTCTTGCTTTCTGTATCTCTGTCTCTTTCTGGCGAGCGCACGCGCCACATAGCAAAAACAAACAAACAAGCAAACAAACCAAAAAAAAACCTCACACTTGGGCGCATGTACATACAGGCCCAAAATCCCAAGAGAATGGAGAAGAAGGGATTGCAGCATGGCAATCCTGGGAGGCCATCCCCCCGGGGGGTGATTTCTCGCTTTCTGTCTCTCTCTCTCTCTGTCTGGCGAGTGCACGCGCCCTATAGCAAATAAACAAACAAACAGCCTCTCCAAAAAAAACCTTTTTTTTTTTCTAAGCTCATTTAATCCTCACAAACACCCTGTGCGGGATTCCTACATTATTATTCTCTTTTAATTTTTTTTCCAGGATGAAATCATCATTATTCTCACTAACAGATGAGGAAATTGGGGCCCAGAAGAGCTCATAACCTGCTAGAATAGAATTAAGGTTTAAACTCAAGAAGTATGCCTCTGAATTTGCTATTGATATACTCCCACAAACGCAGTGTAAGAGCTCATATGCACTTGAAGAATACACGAAATAAGGGCTATGAAGTACAGGCCCTGGGTGAGACTAGGTGGATGTCTGCCTTAGACTGGACTTCAGGAAGGCATCACGGTAGGGATGAATATTCAAGCTGAGACTTGAGGGATGGAAAGGAGCCAACCAGGTAGACTGCAGGTAAAAACTCAGGCAGAGGAATCACCAAATACAAAAGTTGGGAAACAGAAAAGAACTTGGAATCTCAGGAAAACAGAAAGCAAGACAATGTGACTGAACCTTGATGACAGGACATGGGAAGTACTGCCAGACAGGCGGGCAGGAGTCACTAGTCCAGAGTCCTGCAGCCCGAAGTGGGTAATATACCATAAATCAGCAGGCAGCATTAATGCACAGAGCAGACAGGAAATACCAGCAGCTGTATATATACACTTTCGGACAGGAAAAGTGGGAGGGGCACGGGATAAAGGGGCGGGACCTGGGACAAGAGGCGTGGCCCGGGAGCAACCAGAGGGGACTAGGTGAGGTCTGATGGGCGGGACCAAGGATTTGTGGGCGGGACCAGGGGCGGCCCAGCGAAGCCGGGAACTGGAGTAGGACGAGCAGCTCCTCACCCGGTTCTGCACCGTGTCCTCGGGCGCCGGCGGTAGTCGCGTCCGCCGCCGCAGGCAGAGAGGTGGGGCCGGGGGCGGGGAGGGCAGACCCCCCCCGGCCC
>NW_006209766.1:1831901-1841836 GCF_000334495.1 Tupaia belangeri chinensis | reverse complement strand
GGGGGGTGGTGCCCCCCCCCGCCGCAGGCAGAGAGGGGGGACCGGGGGCGGAGAGGACAGACCCCTCCGTGCCGGAACTCCCGCCATGACAGATGGCAGCTTCTCGACCGCATCATTCCGCGCGTAGCCTCCGGGCCCTACGGCCGCCATCGTCGCTCCGGAATCGGACGACCGTTATACTCCTTAACTGCCGCAGCCGCCACGACCCACTCGAACAGTGAACCGCCGCGGGAAAGCCGGCGCCACTGCCCATTGGACGGACGGGGGCACCGCTCTGGCCAATCTCAGGGCTGCCGGGCGGCACTTATGACCAATGGGCGCTAAGAGGCGGGGCGGAGTGGATGGACTGGTGGAGCTACAGCTGTTTGAGTTTTGATCAAACTTCGTGGTGTTTTTCATTGTTAACTGAAACCTACTGAAAGCTTTAACTTTCAGGAGGTTAAGGCCAGAGCCTCTACCTCGCTTTTCGCCATACAGGGCGACAAATAGCCGAGTTGTAACAGTTGCCCGGATGTGAGTGGAGGGTGGAGCGAAAAGAGACTGACAGGCCAGTGGATTTGGTTGGCGCAAGCTCAGAAACCACTCGCCAAACAGTCCCGACACCACCTCTCCCCCAACACGTGACGATGATCAGGATGGAGAAAAGCCGGTTTTGCGCCGACATACGGGCTTTTCCCTATTCGCCACGTGACAAGGGCGTAAGCCGCGGTAACGCAGAGGGTTGCGTAGTGCGCAGGAGCTGTGGGCTTTTCCCCCGTCACGTGACAAGATATCAACGACGTCACGTGAATCAGGCGTAGAGCGCGCGGGCAGGGCGGGGTTCGGCGGCGCCTGGCGAGTACGAAAGTGCTACCCCCTGACCGGGCAATACGCAGCGGGGTTGGACAGCCATGCCCAAGTACTGCAGGGCACCAAACTGCTCCAACACTGCGGGCCGACTGGGATCGGATAACCGCCCAGTGAGCTTCTACAAGTGAGCGCAAGCGCGGGGCGGGGCTTGGGGAGGCGGGGCATGGGGAGGGCGTGGTCATGTGAAGGGCGGGGCCTGGTGGTAAATGCAACTCTGCGGGGCACCCGGGCTAGTTTGAGCGTGTTAGGGAGTAGGGTTAGAAAGGTGAAAAGTAGGTATTCTCAGGAGTAAACCCTGCGTATACAAAGGTGCAAATATGTAGATGGTTAACTAAAGGGAGTGAGCGGAGGAGGGGGCGGGATCCGTAGGGAGAAGCCATTCTGCAGAAGCCCACTTACCGCTCCTAGAATATGAGGCATCTCAAATTCACAGCGTCTGAAACTGAGCATCTACTCCTGTCTCCCTAAAACCTTCCAGTCTTCCTGTCTTAATAGCTTGTTCCATTTTTTCGTTGCTCAGACTAAAATCCTTAGTCATCCTTACTACTACTCTTTCCTCACACTTAAGAACATCAGCATGAGCTTTCAGATAAAAAAAATCTTCCCTCCCATTTATCTGGCTGAAATAACAGACACGGAAAAAGGCAGCTCAAGAGTTCGTAGGAAAGCACCCGTTTCTCTCAGGGATGACGCAGATGTAAAGCGGCAGAACACCCCTTCTTCCAGTGACTGTTGCTTTCTTACTCTTTGGGAAAATTTATTGTCTAAAATCAGAGATTATCACAATTTTTGTTCTTGGCAATTTTATCAGTAGAAATGAAACATCTTACTTTTGCTTGGAGGAGCTGAATCACTTTGATGAAGAAAAGCAGCTTCAATTTACAGTCCAGGTTCAGGACTTCAGATAAAGGGTTTCTAGACAAGTTATTTCACGTTTGTCTTAACTGTATTGCTTCCAAGGAGACAGGACCATGGGCTCACTTCATGATCCAGACCTGTCATTGGCCCCTTTACACAGAGTCCCAATTTGCTTTGAACTCATTCAAACACTGCTTCGCTTATATTTCACCCAAATTTGACGTCCCTCCAAACCAAAATAATACTAACTTTTCCTTTGTTTGGTAAGACTTCCTACAGAATCTCTAGTGCATAGATTCTCTCATTGCCATAGTAAATAAACCTGACTTTGTTAGACTACAGGTTTGCCTTTGCGGGTCTTAACCTACGTGGGCTAGGATATATTCCTCATCTAGTCCATCAGCAAATCTTGTTGGCTTTCCCTTTAGAATCTAGAATTTGATCACTTCTAACCTGCTCCTCTCACCCTACCCTGGTCCTGACCATTATCACCTCCCAAACAGACTATTTTAGTAAACTCTTCACTGGTCTCCCAGCTCCCACCCCTGCCCTTCACCCTAGTCTGTTCACCCAATTGTTCACCTTCTAGGAATTCCCTGAGAAAACCTCAGCATGCTCTGGGCCAGGTGATACCAGGAGTGGATTGCTGGAGAAGGACCCTGGTGGGAATGCCTGTCACCCTTTCTATGTCACTTTCATAGAAAAATAAAATAAATTAAAAAAAAAAAAAAAGAATTATTTGGGACCAGCAGATGGCTTAAAAGTTATGTTGCTGGACTCCCACATGGCCAACCACAGTTTGAGTCCCAGATCTGGTGACTTGAAACTCACACTAGGCATGTGTGTGCGTGTGCCCAAAGTCCTGAGAGGAAAATGGAAGAGAATGGATTTTGGGGTGGCCATACCCCTGGGGGATGATTTCTCACTTTCTGTCTCTGGCTAATGTATGAGCCCTATAGCAAAAATCTCTCTTAAAAAAAAAAAAAGAATTATTAAATTTAATTAATTAATTAATTAATTAATTAATTTGTAGAGGTTTTTGCTATCAGGCGCGTGCACTCCCCAGAAAGACAGAGAGAGACAGAGAGACAGAAAGCAAGAAGTCACCCACCAGGGGGGTTGGCCATGCCATAATCCCTTCTCCTCCATTCTCTCAGGATCATGGGCACACATGCACACGCACCCAGTGTGAGTTTAAGCCACCGGATCCGGGCCTTGATCTGTGGTCGACTACAGGGGAGTCCAGCAACATAGCCATTATGCCAACTGCTGGTCCCAATATTGTTTATTGTTTTTTAATTTGACCAGAGAGAGAGAAAGTGAGAAAGGAAGCTGCCAGGTTCAGACTCAAACCAGCGTTGGCCATGTGGGAGTCCAGCACCTTAACTACCATACCATCTGCCAGCGCCTAAATAAGTTTTTTCAAAAAGGAAAGAAAGGGCCTGCTGGTGGTGTGGTAGTTAAGGTACCTGGATCCAACATGGCTGACTGCAGTTTGAGTATCAGACCCAGTGACTTGAAAAATCACACTGGGCATGTGCATGCATGCCCAAAATCCTGAGAGGGGAAGGGATTGCAGGGTGGCCATCCCCCCTAGGGAGTGATTTCTCACTTTCTCTCTCTTTCTCTTCCTCTCTCAGGCGAGTGCATGTGCCCTATGGCAAAAATCTTTTTAAAAAAAAAGAACAAAAACCTACAAAGTTTACAAGAGCTGGTTCCCCAATACCTGTACAAGTGCATTTTCTTCTTCCTGTCCCTACTCTGCTTTAGCGACACTGGCCTGTGCTATGCCATATTTCTTTAGCATGCCAGGCATGTTTTTGCCGCTGGGCCTTTGCCTATGCCATTCCCTGTGCTTTAAAAGTTCTTGCCTTGGGGCCAGCAGGTGACATGGTAGTTAAGGTGCTGGACTTCTGCATAGTCAACTGCGGTTTGAGTCATGGTGGCTTGACACTCATTGTCAGGTGTGTGTGTGTGTGTGTGTGTGCATGCACCCAAAATCCCAGAAGGAGAGTGTTGCAGTGTGGCCATCTCCCCATGGAATCGAGTTCTCATTTTCCCTTTCACTGTTTCTCGGTGAGTACACGCATCCTACAGGAAAAAAAAAAAAAAAAAAAAAACTTGCCTTTATGACCACTATCCTATATAAATTTGTAATCCTCTCCAAAACGCACTCATAATTCTTGCAGTTCGCCTCCTGCTTTACTTCTCCCTCTAGCACATCGCTATCTGGCATATCACATATTTGATGTATTCATTCATTGTTTCCCCCACTAGAATGTCGGCTCCATAAGACTAGGGAATTTTGTCTCTCTTGTTTCCGGGTGTGTCCCCAGTCTCTAGAACAGTGTCTAGCACATAGTGGCTGCTCAGAAATATTTGTAGGATGGATTGCTGAATGTGTTTTAGATGGGCTTATCAGGAAAACCCAGCAGTCCATTTCCCAGTTATTTTATTTATTTATTTTTTGGATGGATGGTGTGTGCACTCAACAGAAACAGCCAGCCAGAGGGACAGAGAAAGAGAGGAGAAAGCATCCTCTACAGGGAGTGATCTTGCCTCAATTCTTTCTCTTTTATCTCTTCATGCTTTTGGGATGTGGGATATAGATGCACACCTGGTGTGTTTCTCAAGCTAATGGATCTGGAACTCAAACCATGTAGTCAACCATGTGGGATCTGGTCATGGAGCTGACTGACCTACCTTGCCATCCTTTGAGGGACCTTGGTGCAGGGCAAATGTGTGCAGTGCAATTGTTATTATTTAATTGTATTTGTTGTCATTATTTTATTCTCAAAGTTGACTAAAGAGAGAAAGACAGAGAGGGAAAGTGAGGTCTGGGACTCGAACTGTGGTCAGACACGTGGGAGTCCTGTTGCCCTAATTACCACACCACCTGCTGGCCCCTGCAGTGCAATTTTTAAACCTAAATACATGTGTCCCAATTTGCTTTTTTTTAATTTTAAAGTTTTTTTTAAGAATTATTTAACTTTATTTATTATTATTATTTTAATATTTCCAGAGAGAAACATGGGGAGGGGGTGAGAGGGAAAGTGAGAAAGCAAGCCTCTAGGTCCAGGACTCAAAACACAGTTGGCCATGTGGAAGTCCAGCACCCTTAATCATACCACCTGCCCCCCCCCCAAACTTGCTTTTAAAATGGTAGGGGTACTTTCTCGCTATCTCTGTCTAGCAAGCACACACTCCCTATAGCAAATTAAAAGAATACTGTGGATGTTTACGATATGCCAATGTAAGTTTATCAATTGTAACAAATATACCACTTTGGGGACCAGCAGTTAGCGTAATGGCTACGTCGCTGGACTCCCACGTAGTCGACCGCGGTTCGAGTCCCGGACCTGGTGGCTATAGGGCGTGTGTGCTCACCAGAAAGACAGAGAAAGACAGGAAGAGAGAAATCACTCCCCAGAGGAGATGGCCACACCACAATCACTTCTCTTCCATTCTCCTCTCAGGATCTTGGGCATGCACATACATGTGCCCGGCATGAGTTTAAGCCACCAGATCCGGGACTCGAATTGCAGCCGACTACATGGGAGTCCAGCGACATAGCCATTATGCCAACTGCTGGTCCCTGTTACTATTTTTTAAAAATTTGACCAGAGACAGACAGATTTATTTGTTTATTTAATTCTATTTGTTGTTGTTGTTGTTGTTTTTAATTTGACCAGAGAGAGAGAGAGAAAGGGAAAGGAAGAAGGTAAGCTTCCCAGTCCAGGTCTCAAACTGTGGTTGGCCGTGTGGGAATCCAGCACCTTTAACCACCATGCCACCTGCCAGCCCCTTGTTTCTGTTGTTTGTTTGGTTTTTGTTTTTGTTTTTGTTTTTTAAGTTTAGTTACTTCAGGGCCAGCAGGTGGTTTGGTGGTTGAGGTCCTGGACTCCCACATGGTCAACTGTAATTCAGGTCCCTGACCTGGCAGCTTTCTCTCACTCTCTCTTTCTCTGGTGACCACAAATGCCTTATAGCAATTTAAAGAAAAATAATAACAATAAATAAAACTAAATAAATCTTTTTTAAAAAGTGTAGTTACTTCTTTCATGAGAGTAAAAGGCAAACAGAAAAAAGAGACATGCATCCCAGATAGGGTCTCGCACCACGGTCCACCCCAGGCTTTCTGGCCAGCCAGGATCATAGAGCTGCATGCCTGGTAGGGACAAGTCAATTGGGGGTTCTGAGATCACTCATATTGATCCAGCTTTGCTTGAGCAGTGTTTTACCACTGTGCCACTGTGCTGGCCTTTTTTGTTTGTTTGTTTGTTTGTTTTTAAAGATTTATTTAATTTTTATTTATTCATTCATTTATTTTTAATTTGACCAGAGAGAGACACAAGAGAGAGAGGGTGAGAAAGCAAGCCACCAGGCCCAGGACTCAAACTGTGGTCGGCCATGTGGGAGTGTCCAGCACCTTAACCACCATGCTACCTGCTTGTCCCCCCCCCTTTTTTTTTTTAAGATCATTATTTAAAGTTTAGTTCCTTTGTTTTTATACCACTGCCCACATTTTGTCCATTAACCTATCCTTTGGTTGTACCCTCCAAACACATCTCCATCCTACAACAAAAATTCCTAACACTGGCAATACAGTTATAAATGCAAATGAGAAAATCTAACTATTCAGAAATAAGGAAAAAAACTCCATTTGCAGACGAACTGCTTCTCATCCTATCCACTGTCACCATGTACTCTGGTCTGCCATCATCAACACTGTGATAGCTGCTTGCTGGTCTCCCGGCTTCCACATGCCTCCCTTGAACGATAGTAGTTTACTTAGAGGGCACTTAGTGTACGCCAGCCACTGCCCTAAGTGCTTTCCATAGAATAATAAGGAGAACAATGACAGCTATACCCAGTGGCCAGGTGACTTTCTAAAAATCAGTTCATGTCTTTGTTGACTCCCACCAACGTCTCACTTAGGCTAGCACATTTGCATCTAAGGCCTAGTCTGAATCATCTTGTAGCAGGCATCTAGCCAAGAGTTAATTGAGGAACAGTTTCTTTTTCTTTTCTTTTCTTTTTTTTTTTTGGAAAGGTTTTTGCTATAGGGTGCATGCGCTCACCAGAAAGACAGAGAGAGAGAGACAGAAAGCGAGAAATCACCCCCTAGGGGGATGGCCATGCCGTAATCCCTTCTCTTCCATTCTCCTCTTGGGATCTTGGGCATGCACACACACACACGCACAGGTGTGAGTTTAACCAGGTCCAGGACTTGAACCGCAGTCGACTACATGGGAGTCCAGCGACATAGCCATTATGCCAACTGCTGGTCCCGAGAAACCGTTTCTAAATAGATTCAGGAGAGGACATGGAGGCCAGGTGGGAAACAAAGTAAAACACTGAGGGAGTGACTGCCCGGAAGCATTTTGAGAACCTGCCTAGCAGCCAAAGAGAACATTGATGAGCTCTGTTTTAGGTCCTTTCAGGGACAGTGATAGTCATCTCTAATTGGAGGTAGGTAGGATTGTCAGTTTGGAATTGCAGCTGGCTGGCAATCACAAGTCCACAAATAAGAGTGACTTAAACAAGTAATGGAGTGGGACCAACAGGTGTTATGGTGGTTAAGGTGCTGGACTCCCACATGGTTGACCATGGTTTGAGTGCCAGACCTGGCAACTTGCTTTCTCTTTCTCTGGTCAAGTTGAAGAAGAAGAAGAAATAAAATCAGGGACTGGCAGGTGGCATGGTGGTTAAGGATACTGGACTCCCACATGGCCTACTGTGGTTTGATTCTCAGACCTGGTGGCTTGCTTTCTCATTTTCCCTCTTGCTCATTCTGTCCTTCTCTGATCAAATTAAAATAAATAAATTAATTGAGTTAAATAGAGTAATTCTTAAAAAATAATAAATAAAATTAAACGAATAATTCTTAAAAACAAAAATGATGGAGGCACTTGCTAACAGTACATGCCACTCCATGCTCATGGGGTCAGTGTGGTTCAGTTATGTCAACTCCCTAAATCTTAGTGCCTTATTGCAATGAAGCTATTCTTGTTCACACCGTGTCTTTGCAGGTCATTGGTGGCCCTGTTCTGTAGCATCTCCTGGTAAATTTTGTATTTAGAAGTGGCCCATGTCACATTCACTGGCATACTTTTTGACCAAAGCAAGTCTGTGTGGCAAGCCTCAGGTCAGTGGGAGTGGAAATGTGTGATCTCCATATGGGAAAAAGCAATAATGTTTTGTTTTGTTTTTCCAATGTTTTGAAAATAATACAACACAAGCTTTCTTTTCCCTCACATAAAATAATTAGAGGTACTAGTATAGCTATTCCACGGTGATCAGAGACGAGGGTCTGATCTTATCATCCTTAGGATATGGCTTCCATCCAAGATGGCTGCCTATGCCTGGACACCATGCCCTACCATTCCTCACTGGGAGGAAAGGGAAGAACGAAAGGAAGAGCAAAAAGAACTCAACTTGAAACTGAATCAGCCCTCTTTATAAGGCCTTCCCAGAAACCCCACCCATTGGCAGCTTCTTCATCATCGGTCACTCCCAATGGCAAAAGAAACTAGGAAACGTGGCCTTTAAGCTGGGCATTTAACCACCCTGAAGAAATTTTGAGTTATGTTAGTGAGAGAGAAAAGAACTTCTAGCAGTATATGCTACTCCATGCTCTAAAGATGACCAGATTAAAATAGCCTACAGAAAGGAGAACATTTGCTGTACACTCAAGATAGGCTTTTATATTTTTCTTTATTCATGATAAACAGGTGCATGCATGTGAGAGAGAGGCAGGCAGACAGAGGAGAGCACCCTCCATAGGGTCTGGTCATGCCACCATCTCCTCCAGACCATCAGATCTGGGGCATCTGCATACCTGCTTGGTGTGTTTCAAGCTGACCAAGCCGAGGATTCAAACCACAGTTGTCAGGTGGGATCCAGCTTCTCTTTGGCAGCTTGGTACCACTGCACCATGGAGCTGGTCCAGGTTGGTGTTCAGAGACGAATGTTGCCTATTATAAATGATGCTACTGGACTGATCCCATGGACTAGTGGTTAAGGAAGCCAATCCCATGTGGCTGATCTTGATTGAAATTTCAGCCCCAGCAGCTTGAAAAATCACTGTGTACATGTGTGTATGTGCCCTAAATCCTGACAAGGTGGAAAAATGGAGGACAGAGGATTGTGATGTGGCCACACACTCTTGGGAAATACTTTCATTTCTTTCTCTGTCTCTGTCTTTCCCTGAAGCACACACATACCCTCTCTGGGATTTAAAGGAAGAAAGAATGAATGAGTGAATGCTGCTACCCAAAAGAACAAAAAAGAATCAGACCAAATTAGAGGGAGGCTTCTTGTGATGCTCATTTTCCTCCTTTCCCTTTGAACTACTCTTAATTCCATTGACCTGAGCATCTCTTCCCATTTAAGGGATCATCCCAAGTGTCCAACATAACCCTGAAGCATTTATTGGCCAGAACTTAGTCATATGGCTACATTATCTGCAAAAGAGGCTGGAGAATCTTTTTTTTTTTTCAGAAAGAGATTTTTGCTATGGCTATATGCACTTGCCAGAGAGACAGACAGAAAGCAAGAAATCACCCCCTGGGGAAATGGTCATGACGCAATCACTTCTATTCTCCACTCAGGATCTTGGGCGTGCATGCACATGTGCCCAGCATGAGTTTTAAGTCACTGGGTCTAGAGCTTGAACCGCAGTCGACTATGTGGGAGTCCAGCGACCTAACCATTACACCATCTGCTGGACCCGGAAATACAGTCTTTTAGCAGGACATATGATAGCCTCAAATCCAATTGGAGTTTCATTAGTAAGGAAAAAGAGAGTGGCTATAGAGTAGTCAGTTGGCAGCCTCTGCCGGGAGGGGATGGTGATGGAGAGTGCTGCTGCAATGAATCTCTTATTGTATCCAGGAAGAATGGGGCGGGTGAGAACATTTGGATCCCAGAGGCCGAAAGGACTGCAGCAGCCAGACTTCCCTGGCTGTATGCCTGGGGTTCTGCTCTGAGTCAGCCCTTCTGTGCTCTTTCATCAGCTGCCCCACTCCCCTGCCTTTTGTCTGGGAAATCTTGCTCCCTATTTCTGTCTATCCCACCTCCTCCCCATTGGTAACCACTAGTTTCTTTTCTTTTTATATATTTATTTTTAGGGATTTTTACCATAGGGTGTGTGTGCTCACTGGACAGACAGAGACAGAGACAGGAAGAAAGAAAGTGAGAAATCACCCCTATTTTCCTCCATTCTT
>NW_006209766.1:1823839-1831468 GCF_000334495.1 Tupaia belangeri chinensis | reverse complement strand
CTCTATGTCTCTCTCTGTCTGGCTGGCGAGCGCACGCGCCCTATAGTGAAAACCTCTCCAAAAAAAAAAGAAAGGGAGAGAAAGTACCTCCTAGTGGGATGTGCCACAATCCCGCGTCTTCCACTTCTTCATCCTATTGGGACTGTGGACATGCACCTGGTGTGTTTTTCAAGCTACCCAGGGCTGGGATTCCAACTGCAGTTATTGGCCTTGTAGGATCTGGCTCTTTTGACCACCAGGTCATAGGGCCAGCCCTTCCATGGCTTCTTTATGAAAATAAAAGCTAATTTGAATATATGCTTGTTTTTTTCAAGTTTATTTCTTCCAAGTGAGAGAGACAGACAGGCCTTCCAACAGGGACATTTTTTTTTTTTTTGAAGATTTTTGCTATAGGGCACATGTGCTCACCAGAAAGACAGAGAGAGACATAGAGACAGAAAGCGAGAAATCACCCCCCAGAGGGGATGGTCACGCCGCAATCCCTTCTCCTCCATTCTTTTCTGGGTATTTTGGGCATGCACTCATACGTGCCCAGCATGAGTTTAAAACTGCCGGGTCTGAACTGGAACCGCTGTCAGCCACGTGGGAGTCTAGCACCTTAACTGCTACACCACCTGCTGGCCCCAATAATATTTTTCAGATTAAAAAGAGGTTTGAAACAGAAAAATAAAGTGGTCACTATTGACACTTGACATGACTGTTATAGAAAATCAAAAAAGAAATGTCTACAGACTGTTTATTTACTTATTTATTAGAGAGGTTTTTGCTATAGGGTGTGTGCACTCTCCAGAGAGACAGAGAGACAGAAAGCAAGAAATCACCTCCTAGAAGGGATAGCCACTCCGCAATCTCTTGTCCTTCATTCTCCTCTCAGGATCTTGGGCACACACGCACATGCACCCAGCGTGAGTTTAAGCCACTGGGTCTGGGTCTCAAACTACAGTCAACTACATGAGAGTCTAGCGACATAGCCATTACGTCAACTGCTGGTCCCTACAGATAAATTATTAGAATAAAGTCAGCAAGGTTGCTAGATATAAGGTATATTTAAAAAGGTAAATTGTGGGACTAGCAGTTAGCGTAAGGGCTATGTCACTTGACTCCCACATGGCTGACCATGGTTCAAGTCCAAGACCTCGTGGCTTTCTCGCTCTCTCTCTTTCTTTCTCTCTCTCTCACTCTGCCCGCCTCTCTGGTCAAATATAAATAAATAAATATCGATAAAATAATTCTTTAAAAAAATTGAACTAAATAAAAGCTTTCCCAGTGACAGTGGGTAGGGTTTGATGGGGCACCTCTAAAAGTGCCCTACTGCTCTTGTCTTCTAGTGAAACCTGTCCCCAACATGTGTTCCTGCCCTTGTAGATCGTAAGGAGCTTTTTTTTTTTTAATTGTATTCTTTTTTTTTTTGGAGAGGTTTTTGCTATAGGGCGTGTGCACTCACCAGAAAGAGAGATGAAAAGTGAGAAATCACCCCCCAGGGGGGATGGCCACGCCGCAATCCCTTCTCCTCCATTCTCCTCTTGGGATCTTGGGCACGCACGCACACGCGCCCGGCGTGAGTTTAAGCCACTGGATACAGGACCCAGACTGTGGTCGACTACATGGGAGTCCAGCGACATAGCCATTATGCCAACTGCTGGTCCCCATGTTTAAAAACTTTTTAACAGGTATTTGCAGGCATACAAAAAATTGAATAGTATAATAAATCTGCAGTATCTCTCACACAACTTCACCAGTTACCAACATTTTGCCACTCTGTTTCATACCTTTTCACATACCTCTAAGTTCTTTTTCACAGTATTTTAATAACCTATTTGTATATTTATTAGATTTTTGCTATAGGGCACATGTGTTTGCTGGAGAGACAGAGAGACAAAAAGCGAGGAATCACCTCCCTCCCTAGGGGGATGGCCCAGCCACAATCCCTTCTCCTCAATTCTCCTCTTGGGATTTTGGGCATGCACACATACATGACTACTGTGAGTTTTAAACCGCCGGATCCAGGACTCGAACCACAGTCAACTATGTGGGAGTTCAGCAATGTAAACATTACACCATCTACTGGTCCCTGTGCACATATTTTAAAGTAAATTTCAGACATCAGGTCTTTTATCCATATATATTTTAGAATGTTTTTCTAATAGAAGACTATTTTAGGCGGGCCCTACAGCCAAGTAGTTAAGGGAGCCAGATCTCATGTGGCTAACCAATGTTCAAATTCCAGTCCCTACAGAGAGAGAGAGAGAGAGAGAGACTGTTTTAGAGACAAACCAATACAGTCATCACACTCAGCAAAATTAATTTCAAATAGGGACCAACAGTTAGCGTAATGGCTATGTCGCAGGACTCCCATGTAGTCGGCCACGGTTCGAGTCCTGGACCTGGTGGCTTAAACTCACGCTGGGTGCGTGTGCGTGCGTGCCCAAGATCCCGAGAGGAGAATGGAGGAGAAGGGATTGCGGCATGGCCATCCCCCCTGGGAGGTGATTTCTCGCTTTCTGTCTCTCTGTTTCTCTCTGTCTTTTTGGCGAGCACATGCACCCTATAGCAAAAACCTCTCCAAAAAAAAATTAAAAATTAATTTCAAATATCATTTATGTTCAATTCCCCCATTGTCTTTTTTAAAGAATTATTAATTTAATGTTACTTATTCATTTTATTTTTTTAACTTTTTTTTTTGGAGAGGTCTTTGCTATAGGGTGCGTGCACTCGCCAGACAGACAGAGAAAGACATAGAGACAGAAAGCGAGAAATCACCCCCCCCCGGGAGGATGGCCACGCCACAATCCCTTCTCCATTCTCCTCTTGGGATCTTGGGCATGCACGCACACACGCCCGGCGTGAGTTTTAAGCCACCGAGTCCGGGACTCGAACCGCAGTCGACTACGTGGGAGTCCAGCGACATAGCCATTACGCTAACTGCTAGTTCCCTATTTTTTTTAACTTGACCAGAGAAAGACACACAGAGAGAGCAAGAGCAAGAGGGAAAGTGAGAAAGCAAGCCACCAGGTCCAGGACTCAAACCATGGTTGGCCATGTGGGGGAGTGTCCATGCCTTAACCATCCTGCCACCTGTTGGTGCCCCCCCATTGTCTTAAAATCTATTTTTCTTTCTTCTTTCAAATAATTATTTATTTTAATTTAATTTAATTATTATTTCATTTGCTGTAGGGTACCAGAGAGAGAAAAAGAGAGAAAGTGAGAAAGCAAACCACCAGGTCCAGGACTTGAACCTCAGTTGGCCATGTGGAAGTTCAGCACCTTACCACCATGCCACCTGCTGGCCCCTCTTTCTTTTTTAAAGGAGGCTGGAAAGGAGGGACAGGGTGGTGCAGGGAGTGTGCTGGGCTAATGCTGGACATTTAAAAAGTGGACTCAAGGGGTGGAGTGTGGGTAGAAGGTAGAGAAAGCCTGGGTGGAGGCAGGGCCAATTCCTGGCCCCTGGGGAGATGCAGGCTTGGCATCCAGGGACCTCAGGAAGGGTGCCTCTGCACCTGCTAGTGCTGACCTGGCCACCCTGCCACCCCTGCAGGTTCCCACTGAAGGATGGTCCCCGGCTGCAGGCTTGGCTGCAGCACATGGGCCGTGAGCACTGGGTGCCCAGCTGCCACCAGCATTTGTGCAGCGAGCACTTCACCCCCTCCTGCTTCCAGTGGCGCTGGGGCGTGCGCTACCTGCGGCCAGATGCAGTGCCCTCCATCTTCTCTCGGGCGCCTACCTCCAAGGTGAGCTCTAGGAGGGCTTACAGCTGGAGCTGACCCCCTAGCCTTCCCACCTGTGCTCACTCCAGCTCTTCACTGCTAAAGAAGTTTCTCCTCGAGTCAGACCCTCAGCACCTTCTGAGGGAAGTTTCTCCCTGAAGTCTGACCTTACCTAAGGAGTCCCCCTTGGAGATTGACCCCCCCACACCTCTAAAACCCTTACCTCCTGAGAAAAGGCCCTGGGAGTCTGGCCCTGATTCCCTGCACCCCACGTCCTGTTTTCCAGAGCCAGCGGACTACTCGAGGCAACACTGAGAAACCAGCTGCACCGCCTCCTCCGCAGGAGATTACGCCCCCGTCCCGGAGCCCCGCCGCCCCCGCTTCTGGCTCAGTGCACTTATTGGTGCTGGGGTCCGCAGCTGGGCCCCCAGAGACTGCAGCCACCGTGCTTCTGACCCCTCTGCCCCTTCCACCTGCTCCCGCCCAGCCGGAGCCTGAAGTGCCGGTCCATCACACCCGGGCCGGGCTGGGCGCGATGCTGGGAGCGCTGCAGCGGCGGGTGCGGAGGCTACAGCAGCGCCAGGAGCGGCACAAGGCCCAGCTGCGGGCTCTAGAGCAGCTGCTATGCAGGGAGAGCCTGCTGGCGCGGGCCCGCCGGGGCCTGCAGCGCCCGGTGAGTGCCTTGGGCCCGCGGGGCCTGGCAAGCCCACTGCGTGCTATTGTTGAAACTGAAGTCTGATATTTAAGTGAACACTTTATACCCACGTTTCCAAAAACATCAATCTAACCGTGCCGAGCAACTATTGGTAGGAGCTGAGTAATGACTGCTCCATTTATTAATACTAGTGTATTTAAGTATTCAGTTGGAGCAGTAACTCACAAGAACTCACCATAGATGTCCCCATTTTCAAGATGAAAAAACTGAGGCATAGAGCAGTCCGCAGCCTGCCCAAAGTCAGGTAACCTGTAAGTTACAGAACCAGGATCCAAAACCAGGTGCGGTCTCTCCTATTGGAGAGCTCCCTGCCCAGTTCCTAGTGAAAGTGTGCACCCCTGAACATGTGTCTCCCAGGCCGCGTCCAAAGCCCTTCTGCCCCCAAATTTTACTGTTATTTTTGGGTGGAAGGCATTGTCATATCTGGAAATCATAGTTCATTTTTTTAAAAAGAGATTTTTGCTAAGGGCACATGCTCTCACCAGAGAGACAAACAGTGAGACAAACACATCACCCCGCAGCAAGGATGGCCACACTGCAATCCCTTCTCCTCGTTCTCTTCTTGGGATTTTAGGCATGCATGCACATGCACCCGGTGTGAATTTTAAGCTGCTGGGTCTGGGACTTGACCTGTGGTCAACTATGTGGAAGTCCAGCAATGTAACCATTATACCATGTGCTGTCCCCATTTCTGAAGATTACTATTTTTTATTATTTTTAAGAGATTTTTGTTATAGGGAGTGTGTGCTCACTAGAGACACAGAGACAGAAAGTGAGGAAACCTCCCTACCCCCCCATCCCTCTCCCGCCCCCAGGATGGCCACACCACAATCCCATCTCTTCGAGACAGAAAACGAGAAATCACCCCCCAGGGGGGATGGCCACGCCACAATCCCTTCTCCTCCATTCTCCTCTCAGGATCTTGGGCAAGCACGTACACACACCCGGCATGAGTTTTAAGCCACTGGGTCTGGGACGTGAACCGTGGTTGACTACGTGGGAGTCCAGCGACATAGCCATTGCGCTAACTGCTGGTTCACTCTTCCATTCTCCTCTCAGGATTTTGGACATGCATGCATATGTGTCCAGCGTGAGTTTCAAGCTGCAGGGTCCAGGACTCAAACTGCAATTGACCATGTGGGAGTCCAGTGCTTTAACCACTACACTACCTGCTGGCCCCCAAAACCATAGTTTAACCAGGCCTTTCTCCTGTTAAAAACCCAGGGCCACACTCGATGTTCCCTAGAGATTGATGCGGCATCCCTGGATGCCTCGATGAGAGAGGTATGGATGCAAGACTCATGGGAGGGGGTGGTTCAGAAAGGAGCCCCCAGTCTAGCTAGGACATCACACCCTGACGGCCAGTGGGCTGGACATGACCCATAGATACCATCTGTTTGACCTCGATAGTGCTTTAAAATAATTTCTGGTCTTTCCCGAAGGCTCAGCAGATCCTGCAGCACCAGGTAAGAGTGAGCGGGAGCAGCACCTGGCTGTGACCTGGGGCACTGGGAGGGGAAGCAGGGACAGAGCTCAGACTCAGGCCTGGGGCTCTTCACAGAGCCTGCAGGGTCCCTGGGCTGACAGTCACTTTCTCTCTGCCTCCCCTCCCACACCCACTCTCTGTCTCCTCCTCTCCCCCACATTCATGGTCTTTCTGCACCCCGGGGTGAGTGCACTGTTTCCTCATAAACTTTTCCTCACCCTTGAACATCTCTGGATCTCCTGTCTGTGCCCCTGTCTCCCCATATGTCTCTGTCCCCACCTCTGTTTCCTGATACCCTGGCCTCTCTGTCCCTCACCATTCTGTCTGTCCATCTCTCTCTTCCCCATACCCATGTGCTCCCTCTCTCTACTGTGTCTTTGCTTGGGATGACCCAGCTCCCTGGACCTGAGGAATCCCAAACCTTCACCATCATCTGCGGAGGGTCTGACGTAGCCGTGGTCCTGGCCCAGGGCCCTGCACCGCCCACACTCAATGCCCAGCCTGAGCTCCTGGACACTCAGACCACCAGTACATGAGGATCAAGACAGACAGTGTTGAGGCCCAGAAGATAGAAGATGGAGGAAGAGAGAGTCATCGTATACGGGCCTGGCCCAGCCCCCACCCCCTGTCCATGCCTGTGGAGTAGCAGCGCCTCCCTCAAGGACCTGAGTTCTACCACCCCCACCTAGGGCCTCAACACTGAATCTAAGGGGTGACCTGTGCCCAACTCCTCCATCAGTCCCCATTCTCCTGGGTACCAAGCCCCAGCTACCCCCACCTGAAATCTTTGCAGTCAGTACAACAATCTCAGAGCAGAACCATGTTCCTTTGGAGAACATGGTACCTGCTTCTGCAGACCCCATTATACCCTTTGCCTAGTCTGGTGTGGAGCTGGGGTACAGCGGTGAACACAGCTGAAAACATCCCTGCCCCTACGGGGCTCACATTCTCCTTGAGTAGAAGATGAACTGGGAAGCGAATAAACGAGATCATTTCCAACCGTGATATGTGCTATAAAGACGGGATGAAAATGTAATTGTTGGAGGTGGGGGAGTGGGTCCCTCGAGCAATGTTTGCACAGAGACCTGCATGAGGAGAAGGAGCTGGCCCAGAAAACACATGGGCCAAGGGTTCCAGCGGAAGACCAGCCAAGGCCCTAGGGCATCAGACCAAGGGGGGGCAGTGTTGCTGCACACAAAACTAAAGTATAGGTGTGGGGTGCAGGGTCCAGTTGTAAAGTCTGTTTCTTCCATGAGCGAGAAAGACACAGCACCTCCAACAGGGGGTGACACCACTGTGGCCCACCCCCAGGCTTCAGCCAGCCCATGGTCATGGACTGGTGTGTGACTGTGTCCTCGTGGAGTTTTCTGGACTTGAACATATGGAAACACTCCCGTATGGATCAGTCCACAGAGCTTTGTGTTACTGCTGCACCACTGTCTGGCCCCAGGGGTTTAACTTTAGGGATATCAGAGAAGTTGTCACTGAATAGGCACCCATAAGTAAAATCTTTTTTTTTTCTTTTTTTTTTTTTTGAGAGATTTTCACTGTAGGGCGCGTGCGCTCGCCAGACAGACAGAGAGAGACATAGAGACAGAAAGCGAGAAATCACCCCCCAGGGGGGATGGTCACGCCTCAATCCTCTCTCCTCCATTCTCCTCTCGGGATCTTGGGCACGCACGCACACACGCCCGGCGTGAGTTTTAAGCCACCGGGTCCAGGAC
>NW_006209766.1:1819301-1823793 GCF_000334495.1 Tupaia belangeri chinensis | reverse complement strand
TGGCCCCAGGGGTTTACCTTTAGGGATATCAGAGAAGTTGTCACTGAATAGGCACCCATAAGTAAAATCTTTTTTTTTTCTTTTTTTTTTTTTTGAGAGATTTTCACTGTAGGGCGCGTGCGCTCGCCAGACAGACAGAGAGAGACATAGAGACAGAAAGCGAGAAATCACCCCCCAGGGGGGATGGTCACGCCTCAATCCCCTCTCCTCCATTCTCCTCTCGGGATCTTGGGCACGCACGCACACGTGCCCGGCGTGAGTTTTTTAAGCCACCGGGTCCGGGACACGAACCGCGGTCGACTACGTGGGAATCCAGCGACATAGCCATTACGCTAACTGCTGGTTCCCCCATAAGTAAAATCTTGAGAGGGAATCATGTAAGTATGGGAGAAGAGCATTGCAGGCAAAGCAGAACAGCCAGTGCAAAGGTCCTGGGGTAAGGAGCAGCAGAGGGCTGGAATGGAGTGAACAAAGAGAGAGGGAAGGTTTGATGGGAGTGAGGAAAGGTAAATTCACATAGGGCCTTATGGGTAATGGTTGAGAACATTAACTTTTATGACGAGCGAGGTGCAGCAAGCAGATACCTCTGATTCAAGGAGGTCCCTTGTGTGGTAGGGACCCCACACACACCCAGTGTGGTTTTCTTTCTTTCTTAAAAGTCTTTTTCCTATCAGATTTTCTTTTTAAATAATTATTTATTTAATTTTATTTATTCATTTCTTTTAATCTGACCAGAGAGAGAAAGTGAGTAAGCCACCAGGCCTGGAACTTGAACCGTGGTCAGCCATGTGGGAGTGTTAATAGGTCCCGATGTTAATAGGTCCCCTATTGGGGAGGGGGCAGAGAGAACTGGGAAGAGGCTGCTGCCATAGTCCAGTTGAGAGAAGGTGAAGGGTGGACCAAGATGAGGGCCTTAGGGGGTGGGGAGGGAGATGAAATTCTGAAATAAGGCAGAGTCACCCAGCCCTGTTCAGGCATAGCCATTAGGGCAGAGCAGGCAACAGCCAGCCCAGGTGTGAGGCCAAGCCACCCACAGGGGCAAGGCCCTGGCTGGCTCCAGCAAACCTTCCTGCAGAAGGGGTAACTACAGGATAAAGGCTCTGGGACGCTTGGAGGGGCCCACTGATAGATCTGTCCCCTAGATACTGCCACAGCCATGGAGCATGGTTAAGAACCACACTACCGATCGCCTGGTTTCAAATTTTAGCTCTCGCCTGGTTTCAAATTTTAGCTCTATCACCTACGTGCTATCTACTCTTAAGCAAGCAGCTGGACCTCTCTGGGTCTAAGTGTTGTGTGGACTTAAAATGACAAAGACAATGATTGGGACCAGCAGTTAGCCTAATGGCTATGTCGCTGGACTCTCATGTAGCTGACCAAGGTTCGAGTCCCAGACCCACTGGCTTAAACTCATGCGGGGCGCATGTGCGTGCGTGCGCAAGATCCCAAGAAGAGAATGGAGGAGAAGGGATTGCAGCGTGGCCATCCCCGCTGGGGGCTGATTTCTCGCTTTCTGTCTCTATGTCTCTCTCTGTCTGTCTGGCGAGTGAACACGCCCAATAGCAAAAACCTTAACCCCCCCCCCCAAAAATGACAAAGACAATGATCTACACAGTCACCCCTCTTCGACACCCCTTCTATAGGACAAGCATAGAGAAGGGGGTCAGATCTGAAGTCAGAGAGACCCATAACCGCCATACACCGGGACCACTGCCCTTTAAGGCCCCGGGAAAGGAAGAGTGGATAAAAAGACTTGCAACCGCTTTCCCATCCATCCTTTATTTTCTCCCTCGTCTATGCTCCTGTCTCCGTGGCTCACATCCTTCACCCTAGCCAATTCTCCGTCTCCCCATCCTTCGCGTCCCCTGCCCGTCGTCGCTGTCTCCAGTCCCTTCATCACTGCGAGCCGAGTCGTCTCCCAGTACCTCCTCCCCCGCGCCTGGTTGGGGGTGACACGGCGCATGCGCAGTCAGCGCCCCTCCCTCTCCACCCCCATCCCCCGTTGGCGTCTGGGCCTCGTCCCCTTCTCTCTGTCTCTCTCTGCTCCCCCATCACGTCCCCCGACACCGACACCCCATTGCTCCCGCGATCTCTGCAGTCTCAGCTTTGGTCTTCAGCCCTGTCTACCCGAGGTAAGGTGGGAAGAGGGGAGGCCCGCGGAGAAGGGGAGGGGCGAAGCATCCTGCATCCCGAGATAAACAAACCCGGGGAGGGGGCGGCGGAGTCTGAGGGTCCTGACGCCGTCGGAGAAGAATGGGGGCTGGGCCTGGAGGAGGTGGCAGGCGCTGGGCGTGCACGCCCGGGCTCTCTGATGGGTAAAGCGGGTTCCTATGGTAGACAAGATCCAGAGGTAGAGTCCCGGGGACCGCCCGGGGACCTGGGAGGTTCTGGAGGCTCCTACCCTCAAGCCTGTGAGGAACCCTCTCTAGCTGACCTCTGCCTCCAGGATTTGCCTAAAGGCCGCCCCCAGCTCTGCACCTGCCCCCCGGAGGGCCACCAAGGACCATGACTAAGACAGATCCGGCCCCAATCGCCCCACCGCCCAGAGGAGAGGAGGAAGAAGAGGAGGAGGAGGATGAGCCCGTCCCTGAGGCCCCTAGCCCCACCCAGGAGCGCCGGCAGAAGCCTGTTGTACATCCCTCGGCACCTGCCCCTCTCCCTAAGGACTACGGTATGGGCTGGCCTGGAGCCTCGATGGTCAGGGAGGGTGGGCTAAGCTCTGCTGGTGGCGATGGTGGGGGCATTCTGGGGAATTGGAATGTGGTCCTGAGGAGTGCTGGCTGTGGAGGCCTTGACCCTCCCCCCTTTTTAATGAATTCACCCTTTGGAGAATGGAACTAGAATAATCCTAATCTTTGATTCATGACACATCATTCAGTCATTTAGTCATTCAACAAACATTTATTGAAAGCCACTATGACTATGGACCTGGCTCTATGCTAGGAGCTGGGGGCACAACATGAATCAAGATAGACCCAGTTTTTGTCCTGAGAGGACTCACAAGCCTTGATAATAACCACACAAATAAGTCCAAAAATACAGTATGATAGATCATTCCCAGCCATGATGAGAACTGTGTTTGCCAAGAACAAGAGCTTTTGAAGACATGGTTCCCATAAGGAGGTAACATTTGAAGGAGATCTGAGGGAGAATTAGGGATAACTAGGGGAAGGGGGTGGTTGCAGAAGGGGTAACTACAGGAATAAAGGATCTGAGACAGGAGGGTGTGAAGCTGAGACTGTGGCCTCTTGAAGAAACGGAACGTGTCTAATCATTTCCCAAGGAATATGTTTTGAGTGCTACCATTCTGTGATGAACCTTATTCTGGATGGTGGGGATTCAGCGATGGGTTCTCAGGCATGATCCCTGCTCTCAGATGAGGGGAGACTAAACAAGTGAACAGATAAATAAATTAGATGCATTCAGCTTGGAGGGAGTGCCATGAAGTAAGAGTGACGACATAATACGTCATGGGTAGGGGGCAGCTCACTTGGGATGAAGTAGTCAGGGTAGGTGTTTTGTTTTTTTTAAGTTTTTGCCATGCTTGCTTCGGCAGCACATATACTAAGTTTTTGCCATAGAACAGGTGCACTCACCAGAGAGAGACAGAAAGAGGGAAAGCGAGAAATCACCCCCCCCAGGAGGGATGGCCTCACTGCAATCCCATCTCCATTCTCCTCTTGAGATTTTGGGTATGCACTCACACACACCCAGTGTGGTTTTCTTTCTCTCTCTCTCTCTCTTTCTTTCTTTCTTAAAAGTCTTTTTCCTATCAGATTTTCTTTTTAAATATTTATTTAATTTTATTTATTCATTTATTTTATTATGACCAGAGAGAGAGAGAAAGTGAGTAAGCCACCAGGCCTGGAACTTGAACCGTGGTCAGCCATGTGGGAGTGTCCAGTGCCTTAAACACTACGTCACCTGCTGGTTCCCCCCCAGCCCCAGCCCCCCCCCATGTGATTTCCAAGTCCCCCAGATCCAGAAATCAAATTGCATCAGCCACATAGGAGTCAAGCACCCTCACCACGCCACCTGCTAGTCCAGCTTGGGTCTTTCTGACAAGGTGGCATTCAGGCTGGGACCCAGAGCAAAAAGAGGGAGGAGTCAGGCTTGGAGAGCTGGAGAAAGAGAGTCCTAGGCAGAGAGCAGAAGGGTAAAGGCCCTGAGGTAGAATGGAATTTAGAACAAAAGGCCCGTGGAGCTGCATTTATAGAGTGATGGGAGTTGAGGTGAGACGTCAGCATGGCCCAGACCTGCAAGGGCCTTGAAAGGCCACAGTTGAGGTTTTTGTATTTATTCTGAGGGTGAAAGGGAGACAGCAGAGGCGTGTCAGGTCTGATTGATAGTTTTATTGTTTTTCTTTTTCCCCTCAAATAATTGTTTATTTATTTAATTCCACTGTTACTATTTTTCAATTTGACCAGACAGAAACAGAGAGAGAGAAAGGGAAAGTGAGAAAGCAAGCTGCCAGGTCTGGGACTTGAACTGT
>NW_006209766.1:1809376-1818714 GCF_000334495.1 Tupaia belangeri chinensis | reverse complement strand
CGAGAGGAGAATGGAAGAGAAGGGATTGGGGCGTGACCATCCCCCCTGGGGGGTGATTTCTCGCTTTCTGTCTCTACGTCTCTCTCTGTCTGTCTGGCGAGCGCACGCGCCCTATAGCAAAAACCTCTCCAAAAAAAAAAAAAGAGAGAGAGATTTTTGCTATAGGGCACACATGTGCACTCTCCAGAGAGATCAAAAGCAAGAAATCACCCCCCTAGGGGGGATGGCCATGCAGCAATCCCTTCTAGAGATTTTGGACACTCACACACATGTGCCAGTGTGAGTTTTAAGCTGCTGAGTCTGAGACTTGAACCATGATTGGCTATGTGGTAGTCCAGCAACATAATAACCATTACACCATCTGCTGGTTCCTATTGTTTTAAAAGCTCTCTCTGGCTATGGGGTAGAGAACCAGACTTGGCTATAGGAGAGGGTTTTGGAAGACACTGGCTGGGTGAGGGGGCAGCAGGTGGTGTGGTGGTTAAAGTGCTAGGCTCCCACACGACAGACCATAGATCAAGACCCAGACCCAGCATCTTGAAAATCATGCTGGGCACATATGCATGCATAGGAAGGAAGGGAGGGAGGGAGGGAGGGAGGGGAGGGGAGGGGAGGGAAGGGAAGGGAAGAGAAGGGAAGGGAAGGGAAGGGAAGAGGGTGGCTGAGAATCCCAGCAGCTGTGAGATTCAGAAACCAGGCACTAGGTTCAGAGAGTTGGCATCTCTAGGATAGGACAAGAGAGATGGCATCTGTGGACCTGTCACACATTAGAGATGGATCACAGAAACTACAAGTTGACTTCAGTCTGATAGAAAAATGAGAAAGTTGGGACCAGCAGTTGGCGTAATGGCTACATCGCTGGACTCCCATGTAATCGACTACGGTTCGAGTCCCAGACCCGGTGGCTTAAATTTACGCTGGGCCCATGTGAATGCATGCCCAAGATCCTGAGAGGAGAAGGGATGGCAGCGTGACCATCCTCCCTGGGGGGTGATTTCTCGCTTTCTGTCTCTCTTTCTGGCGAGCGCACACACCCTATAGCAAACACCTCTCCAAAAAAAAAAAGAAAAAGAAAAATGAGAAAGTTGTCTGGGGGTTCAGGGTGGGGGGCCTACCCCCTGGAAACTAGAAAACACAGCTGGATGTGGCTGGGCCCTCCAAAGGATCCTGCTTGTAGAATAAGAGTTTGGTCACAGAATGTAAAGGAATCTGGAGATGTGGACAGAGAGAAGACTACGGTGGGCTCCAAGAGGAAATCGTGTATTCATTCGTTGAATTTGTACATAAATTCTGCAGAGATTGACTGAGACCTAGTGCTTGCCAATTGCTGTGACCAGCCTAGGGGTTCAGGTAGTAAAACAGGCAGATGGAAACATCGTGTTTGCATCCTAGTGAACAGGTCAAGAAAGAAAGAGAAGGGTAAAAAGAGAAGAGGAAGGAGAAAAGGAAAGAGGACGGAGTAGCCATACTGTTTTAAATGGTGATATGGGGGCCGGCAGGTGACATGGTGGTTAAAGGCTCTGGATTCCCATGTGGTCGACCACGGTTCAAGTCCCAGATCTGATGACTTGTTTTCTCCCTTTCCCTTTCTCTCTCTCTCTCTGGTTGAGTTAAGAAATAATAACAAATGGAATTAAATAAATAAATCATTCTTTTAAAAATGGTGATTTGTGCTAGAGTAAAAAAAATTAAAACAGAGCAGGAGATGGGAGAATAGGGATGTGACTTAGGGCAGTTTGGGGGAGCACCTCAGGGAAGGTGATATCTGAGCAAAGATCTTTAAAGCCTTCTGAAGATCTGAGGGAAGACTGTCCCAGCTGGGCAAAGCAAGCGCCAAGACCCTGAGAAAGGAATTTGCCTGGCACGTTGGAGGGACAGAAGGCCAGTGTGGCTGGGGGAGAATGAATGAGGAGGAAAGGGCAGAAAAGTGAGGGGGCCAGATCACATAAGGCCTTGCGGGCTGTGGTGGGGACTTTGGTCTGGACTCTGGGTGAGCTGGGAACCAGGGAAGGGTTCTGAGCCAAGGAAGGTTATGATGTGATGGGATCTTTAAAAAGCACACAGGATGGGACCAGCAGTTAGTGTAATGGCTATGTCGCTTGACTCCCACGTAGTCTTCCGCGGTTCAAGTCCTAGACCCGGCAGCTTAAACTCACGCTGGGTGCGTATGCGTGTGTGCCCAAGATCCCGAGAGGAGAATGGAGGAGAAGGGACTGCGGCTTGACCATCCCCCCTGGGGGGTGATTTCTCGCTTTCTATCTCTCTATCTTTCTGGCGATCACACGCGCCCTATAGCAAAAACCTCTCAAAAAAAAAGCACACAGGCTAATTCCTCAAAACGCCTTCCACTTCCCTGAGCTGTGTATGATCTGATCATTTTTCTCATTCATTCAACACACATTGAGTTCCCGCCCGGTGCAGACAATGCCACCGAGAGCTACATTCATCAGAGTCTAAGGAGGCACCACCCTGGCTGGCTGCAGGCTGGTCCTGCTCATGGGTACATTTTTCAAGGAGACTTCAAAAAGTTTGTGGGGGGCCAGGAGGTGGAGTGGAGTTTAAGGTGCCGAATCACATATGACCGGCTGTATGGTTTGAGTCCTGCACCTGGTGGCTTGAGAACACACTGAGTGTGTGTGCATGTGTGTCCAAAATTCAGAGCGAAGCATGGAGAAAGGGTTTCTGTATAGCCATCTCCTTGGGGCCTAACTTCTCACTGTCCCTTTCTCTGTCTCTCTCTAGTAAGTGCATGTGCCCTATAGCAAACTGAAACAGAACAAAACAGTTTGTGGGAAAATGAATTAAAGTAAAAGTTGTTTTGGTACCAAAACAAACAAACAAACAAAACCTGAAATTCATACATAGTTTTTTCTTTCTTTTTTTGTTGCCAAAGGGCACATGTGCTTGGCAGAGAAAGATGGAGAGGGAGATGTGGTCACCCCACAATCCCTTCTGCTCTGTTTTTTCCACCCGGTTGGGATTTGGGGCATGTACATACATGTGCCCAACATATGTTTCAAGCCGCTGGGGCCAAGACTGAGCCGTGGTTAGCCGTGTGGAACGCAGCTATGGGGACAGCCTTGCAGAGACTTTTTCATAGTATTTTTCATGAAATGTTTGAAGATCTCCTGCCATGTGGACTGCATAGTATTTGAAAAATGTGGGAGTGTTTTCTTAAAAACCAGGACTTCTAGCTTATATATTTTTTTACTCTGGAGGTTTGGCCAGACTTGCCCATACTCTGACAGGGCTAAAATGGCCTAGCACACTAGCAGCCCTGTAGGGGGCAGACTCTGAGATGCCCCATTTCCTACCATACTCATTTCAAAGGGTGGAGTTTACTGTTGTATGGGAAATGCCTGATCTTCCAGTTTTTAAAAACACACAGGATGGGACCAGCAGTTAGTGTAATGGCTATGTCGCTGGACTCCCATGTAGTCGACCGCGGTTCGCGTCCTGGACCCGGTGGCTTAAACTCACACCGGGCGCGTGTGCGTGCGTGCCCAAGATCCTGAGAGGAGAATGGAGGAGAAGGGATTGCAGCATGGCCATCCCCCCTGGAGGGTGATTTCTCGCATTCTGTCTCTCTGTCTCTCTGTGTCTTTCTGGCGAGCGCACACACCCTATAGCATAAAACCTCTCCAAACAAACAAACAAACAAACAAACACAGGACACCTGGATTTTTTTTAAATTATTTTTAAAATTTTATTTGTTATTATTAATCTGACAATAGAGAGAGAGAGGGGACCAGCAGTTAGCATAATGGCTATGTTGCTGGACTCCCACATAGTAGGCCACAGTTCGTGTCCTGGACCCGGTGGCTTAAACTCACACCGGGCGCGTGTGCGTGCGTGCCCAAGATCCTGAGAGGAGAATGGAGGAGAAGGGATTGCGGCGTGGCCATACCCCTGGGGGGTGATTTCTCGCTTTCTGTCTCTCTGTCTCTCTCTGTCTGTCTGGCGAGTGCATGCGCCCTATAACAAAAACCTCTCCAAAAAAAAAAAAAGAAGAAAAAAAAAGAGAGAGAGAGAGAGGGAAAGGGAAAGTGAGAAAGCAAGCCACCAAGTCCAGGATCTGAACTGTGGTCAGCCACGTGGGAGTCCAGCACTTTAACCACTGCGCCACCTGCCAACCCCCGACACCTGGATTTTTATGTGAAATTACCTGACTTGGATACTTGGTATTATCCTCTGGGTTGACTGGCCCATGTGGCACCAGTTTTGAGGCCCAGCATTAGAGACTTTCTAAGGCAAAAACCTAGAGCTCCCCTGCCTTGGGATGGCAGGGGAGGCCTGCGTGCCTGGGATGACTTGGACCCCTGCTTCCCAGCTTTCACCTTCTTCGATCCCAATGACCCGGCCTGCCAGGAGATTCTGTTTGACCCCCAGACCACCATCCCAGAACTGTTTGCCATCGTGCGCCAGTGGGTGCCCCAAGTCCAGCATAAGATAGACGTCATTGGCAATGAGGTGAGACCACTGGGGAAGCCAGGGAGGGGAGGGGAGTGGGCCTCCACCTGTGTGGGTAACCCTCCCCGGTCCCCTGGTACTTGCAGATTCTGCGTCGAGGCTGCCACGTGAACGACCGTGATGGGCTAACCGACATGACACTACTCCATTATGCGTGCAAGGCCGGGGCCCACGGAGTCGGTGAGGGTTCGCGCACCCAAGCTAGAAGCCCCCAAACCTCGGGCCCCAGACCCCACACCCTCAAACCCACCTAGAACTCGGCCCTGAGATCCCCATCTGGAACGCGCAACCTAATCCCTAAATGCAGTCCCTGAGGCCCACGGCCCTGCCCTTGCGCAGGGCCAATGCTCCAGAAGAGTGGCCCCAAGCTAACCTGGCTGTTGTGCAGGGGACCCTGCGGCGGCCGTGCGTCTCTCTCAGCAGCTGCTGGCGCTGGGCGCCGACGTGACCTTGCGCAGCCGCTGGACCAACATGAACGCGCTTCACTACGCCGCCTATTTCGACGTGCCCGACCTCGTCCGCGTGCTGTTGAAGGGCGCGCGACCGCGAGGTAAGGAAGCGAGTCCTGGCGGGGCAGGAGCAGGGGCGGAGCCTACCAGAAGGAGAAGGGCGCCCAGGGTGTGTGGGGTAAGGGGAGCCGGGTGCGAGGGTGGGCACATGTAGTGATGGGGCAGACCTGAGGCCAGGCTGGGAGGGGACTGGACCCGAGGAAATAGCAAGGGAATGGAGGCAGAACAAGACAGGGCTCAGTGGTCCATACCCCAGGAATGGGCGGGGCCTGTTGGGAGGGGCGTGGCTGAGAAATGAGGGGTGGAGCCATGTGGCGGGGGCGGTGCTCTGCAGCCCAGGTCTGGGGTCTTCAGGAGGTAGGAAGCAGGTCGAGACTCCCGTGAGTCTCTCAAGCGTTTACGCGGAACCCTTCTCTCGCCCACTTCCCAGTGGTGAACTCCACGTGCAGTGACTTCAACCACGGCTCAGCCCTGCACATCGCTGCCTCCAACCTGTGTCTGGGCGCGGCCAAATGTTTGCTGGAGCATGGCGCCAACCCTGCTCTGAGGGTACTGCCACCTGCCGGGCCCTCATTACCCTCCTCCTTCCCTCTCCTACCTCCTCCCAGCAGGCGTCTGCAGAAGACAAGGATCACCTGCATTTCTTTAGACTCCCAAAAGTATTACAAACGTGAAAGTTTGCTGAAATTTACTTACTGTTCTTTATATGTCAAGTGTAGTGTATTATAAGCCCTGTTTTATGGTAAGGAAACCGAGAGAGTGATTAAGGGATTTGCACAGGGTTACCCAGCAAGGACTATCTTTTCTTTTGATCCTGGCGTGCACACGTGTGTGTATGTGTGTGTGTAGACAGCATTTTAAGATTATGCAGAAAGTAAAGTTCTCTGAGAATGAGAGGGATGGACCCTTCGTAAGCCCTCAATATAGATGATCTTTGTCCCCTGACCATCCATTAACAGGTCCCACCCCGGTCCCAATTACTCTGTAACATCTCAGGCATGGTTATCTTGTGGGCACATGGTCTGTGGCCCTGAGACTCTGCCTCTTCTCATTCCCCATTTGCCTCAGTTTGACCTTTGACCATGTGCCACAGGTGCCCATTCTTGAAATTCATTCTTCTACATGGCTCTGTTTCAAGCTTGGGGTCTTTGGAGGCTTATCCTCCCTGGAGGCGTGGTCTGCTACACTGAGTGTGACCTTCGTACCTTACTGGCTCCACCTCCAGTCCCACCGTCAGTTACTCAACACACATCCTCATCCCTGGGTCTCAGGCTGGCCTTCCTTAGGGATGGGATCTGTACCCTGATGCCCCATTATTCCCGTGTTGGCCCAGGGTATGACCCAGTCCCACCCCTGCTTCCCCAAGACTCCAGGGGCAGGGCCTCCACAGGGGCGGGGCCTCCACAGTGGCGTGGCCTGCATCACTGAGTTCCCATCCTTCTCTTCTCTTGGTCCTCAGAATCGAAAGGGACAGGTACCAGCTGAGGTGGTCCCAGATCCTATGGACATGTCCCTGGACAAGGCAGAAGCAGCGCTGGTGGCCAAGGAGCTGCGAACGCTGCTGGAGGAGGCCGTGCCACTATCTTGCGCCCTCCCCAAGGTCACACTACCGAACTACGACAATGTCCCAGGCAATCTGATGCTCAGCGCGCTGGGCCTGCGTCTGGGAGACCGCGTGCTTCTGGATGGTCAGAAGGTCAGAGACTGGGGGTGTGGGTGTGTGGGAGGGCTCTCCTCCCTTATCCCTCAGAGCCGGGTTGTTGGGCAGAGTGCAGATTCTCCCCACCCTCTGCTCACCCTCCCAGTCAGACATGTGGGACGTCATTTCATGTAGCTGTTGTCCTGTGAGGGCCTCCTTTGTGGTCCACCCTGTGCTGAGCTCACAGTCCAGGATGGGAAACAGACCCATCGCCTGACAGTGACAGCCCAGACTGTCATGGGGGTGATCTGGAAGCATGAGCAGAGTGATCAGTGTCTGTGTGTCTGTGGCTCCTCTGGAGTCTTGTGGTCTCGTCAAGCCCACCCTCACTCCCAGAGTGGTCAGGACTTTGACTACACAAGTGCAGATCAGAGGGATCGTGGTTGCGCTGGCAGAGGCACCCACCTTGGAGATGATGAGGAGTGAACGAGGAGAAGCCAAAGAGAAAGGAGTCTGATAGGGGATCAGGCATGGAAGCCTGGGACTTAGAGAGCCTCATTAACCAGGCGTTCCAGCTTTCATTCATTCACCTGGAGTCCCTGAGGCTCCATGCTGGAGGCAGTCTGCTCCTAGAGGTAGAAGGCAGGGAGCTGGGTCCTGCAGCCCTCCTTGTGATAAAGGAGAGATGTCACTCAAGTAAACCTGTGAGGAAGATGGGTTCTGGTGGCAGCAAGGGTGTGAAAACACACGAAATGTCTGGATTTGGTAAATGGTTCCTGGCTGAAAGCAGGAGTGGTTTTGGCTAGCGTGTTCTGAGAAGGTTTCTTGGAGGAGGTGATGTCGAAGCTGAGATGGGAAGGAGCTCACCCTGCAAAGATGCAGAAAAAGAGGAAGCAGGAGATACGAAGACTCCGAGGAGAGCAGGGCCAGCATTACTAGACGGCAGGTATCCAGCCGTGAGACGGGGAGGTAGGCAGGAAATGATCACACCTAGCCTGCAGGCCTCAGGAAGGAATTTGGGTCTTGTTTCTTATACAGTGACAAACAAACCAAAAAGTCGTATTTTGTCTCTTAATCAAGCGTTTCATATGTGTCAGCCCTACCCAGAAAGCTTTCCCTATGTGACTAGTCAGTTCTGAAAGAAGGAACAAACCCAGAGACGGTAAGAAACTCCAAGAGTTTATGAAGACATTTAATGTAACCCAGAGACTGTAAGAAACTCTGAGTATATAAAGATGTGTAGTGTCAGTCACCGCCCTTTGAGAAGCTGCATGGCACGGTGTTTATGAACTTGGGCTCTGGGATTTGCTCAGGGAAACCTCAGCTTTGCCACTAACCAGCTGTGGGATGTAGGACCAGGAACTCCACCTCTCTGGGCATTAGATTTTTCATCTGTAAATGAAGGTAATAATAGCAGCCTCCTCAGGGTGTGTGTGAGGTTTAAATTAATTAAGATGTGTAAGTCCCTTGGGGCCGGCAGTTGGTGTGGTGGTTAAGGCAACTGGATTCCCACATGGCCGACTATGGTTCGAGTCCTGGACTTAGTGGCTTGAATATCATGCTGGGCATGCAAGCATGCATGCCTGTGTGACTAAGATCCTGGGAGAAGACTGGGGAAGGGATTGCAGTATGGCTATCCAGCCTGGGGGTGATTTCTCACTTTTCCTCTGTCTCTCTCTTCTCTGGCAAGCACATATGCCTTATGGTAAAGGCATTAAAAAAAAAAAAAAGTGTTAAGGCCCTCTGAACAAGGCTGGTGCATTCTGGGTGCTCCTTGTGTGCCAGGCGCTGTTCTAGTCTCCACATCAACCTCCAAAGTCAGTACTATTATTTAACCCATTGTATAGACAAGGAACTGAGTTGTAGAGAGGTGAAGGAGCTTCACACAGTGGTAATAACCACACACACTGAGGGCTCACTGCGCCTGAGCAACTTTACACATATTAACAACATCTCCACCAATAGAATAGCTTGCTATCTCTATTTTACAGGTGAAACGGAAGCTCAGGGAGTCTCTTGACCAAAGTTACAGCATAACCAAAGTTGCCAGTCTCTTATTTAACACCAGGCCTCACTTGAGGGCTTCTCCACAACAGCCCATCTGATGCCTCCTGTGGTAGTGCACATGTCCTGTGTCTGTGCTGTCCAGCAGAGTCGCCACAAGCACCTGTTCCTGTTGAGCACTTGAATTTGACTACTGCAATGGGAAAACATTCCATTAAATTTAAGTCATATGTAGCTAGGGACATTTTTCTTTCATTCTTTTTGAGAAGCTTTTGCTATAGGGAGCGTGCACTCGCCAGAAAGAGAGAGACAGAAAGACAGAAAGCAAGAAATCACCCCCCAGGGGGTTGGCCATACCGCAATCCCTTCTCCTCCATTTTCCTCTCAGGATCTTGGGCACGCACACACACGTACCCAGTGTGAGTTTAAGTTACCGAGTCCAGGACTCGAACTGCGGTCGACTACATGGGAGTCCAGTGACAGAGCCATTACTCCAACTGCTGGTCCCGACATTTTTCTTTTATGCATATTTTTTGTTGAGAGAGAGAGAAAAGAAAGATTAGCAATCTTAACAGAATGTCACACTGCGATTCCCCTCACCAGCCTTTCTCAGGCGGCCAGGATCATGGGCATGCACAAGCACCCGTGTAAGCAGGTCACCCCAGGAAACGAACCCCTGGTCCTGTAATTGGCTTATAGGGTTTTTTTTTTTTTTT
>NW_006209766.1:1807871-1808894 GCF_000334495.1 Tupaia belangeri chinensis | reverse complement strand
TTCCAGGCCCTCCCCTCAAAGCGTATCCTCCCTTGTCTCTCCAGACGGGCACGCTGCGGTTTTGCGGGACGACAGAGTTCGCCAGTGGCCAGTGGGTGGGCGTGGAGCTGGATGAACCTGAGGGCAAGAACGATGGCAGTGTTGGGGGCGTTCGGTATTTCATCTGCCCTCCCAAGCAGGGTCAGTTCCCCTGGGGCCCGGGGGGTGTGGGTGGGTGTCCATGCGGTAGTTCTAACGCTGCTGACTGTGTAACGGGCTACGGAGTGAGGGCACGGCCCAGGGCAAAGGTCTGGACAGCTCCAAGCCCAGGCTGTGTCCCCCCAGGTCTCTTTGCCTCGGTGTCCAAGATCTCCAAGGCTGTGGATGCTCCCCCCTCATCTGTCACCTCCACGCCCCGGACTCCCCGGATGGACTTCTCCCGTGTCACCGGCAAAGGCCGCAGGGAACACAAAGGTCAGAAAGGAGAGCCCTGGGGGTGGGAAGAGCCAGTCTTGGGGATGTTCTGTGGTTGCCTTGGCTTCTGAGACTCGTGTTCTCCTTTGACTAAAACTAGATTTAGAGGGTCAGGTCTGAGCTCCTGACTTCCGTGACTCAGTGTCTCACTGCTCAGTACTTGCCTCACTCAATTCCTGGAGAGACCTGTGGATGCCCTGCCTTCTGTGACTGGCTTTCCTGTCAGGCCCAAAGTGTCCTCCCTGCTTTAGGAAAGAATCTGAGTTTCATAACTTACTCTCAGACCCACTCCCACCTCATCTTTTTTTTGAGAGGTTTTTGCTGTAGGGTGTGTGCGCTCCCCAGAAAGAGACAGAGAGACAGAGAGACAGGAAGTGAGAAATCACTCCCCAGGGGGATGGCCACACTGCAGTCCCCTCTCCTCTATTCTCCTCTCGGGATCTTGGGCACACACACACACATACACCTGGTGTGAGTTTAAGCCACCAGGTCCGGGACTTGAACCACGGTCAACTACATGGGAGTCCAGCAACATAGCCATTATGCCAACTGCTGGTCCCACCACTTCAT
>NW_006209766.1:1784537-1807579 GCF_000334495.1 Tupaia belangeri chinensis | reverse complement strand
GTACCCCTGGTGCTGTAGATTGGTTTATAGGGTTTTTTTTTTTTTTTGGAGAGGTTTTTCACTATGGGGCATGTGTGCTTGCTAGACAGAGAGAGACAGAGAGACAGAAAGCGAGAAATCACCCCCCAGGGAGGATGGTCACACCACAATCCCTTCTCCTCCATTCTCTTGGGATCTTGCGCACACACGCACACGCGCCCAGCGTGAGTTTTAAGCCACCGGGTCCGGGACACGAACCGCGGTCGACTACGTGGGAGTCCAGCGACATAGCCATTAGGCTAACTGCTGGTTCCCTTGGCTTCTAGTTTTGTAAAGTATTGTGTCTGCCGCGCCACCATGGCTGGGCCAGCTAGTCCCTATTTACTGTATCAGACAGGGCGGCTCTGTAGCAAGCAATTCTCTTCACCGTTTGTAGATGAGGACATTGGGCCACAGAGAAGTTAAGTCATAGAGCCAGTAAATGGTCATGTCTGGGCTGCGATTTGAGCTCAGGCTTCCCTCATCCACCCCATCATGCTGCCTGTATGCCATCAGTCCACCATGACCTTCCAAGGCCTCCTCTCAAATCGTATCCTCCCTTGTCTCTCCAGACGGGCACGCTGCGGTTTTGCGGGACGACAGAGTTCGCCAGTGGCCAGTGGGTGGGCGTGGAGCTGGATGAACCTGAGGGCAAGAACGATGGCAGTGTTGGGGGCGTTCGGTATTTCATCTGCCCTCCCAAGCAGGGTCAGTTCCCCTGGGGCCCGGGGGGTGTGGGTGGGTGTCCATGCGGTAGTTCTAACGCTGCTGACTGTGTAACGGGCTACGGAGTGAGGGCACGGCCCAGGGCAAAGGTCTGGACAGCTCCAAGCCCAGGCTGTGTCCCCCCAGGTCTCTTTGCCTCGGTGTCCAAGATCTCCAAGGCTGTGGATGCTCCCCCCTCATCTGTCACCTCCACGCCCCGGACTCCCCGGATGGACTTCTCCCGTGTCACCGGCAAAGGCCGCAGGGAACACAAAGGTCAGAAAGGAGAGCCCTGGGGGTGGGAAGAGCCAGTCTTGGGGATGTTCTGTGGTTGCCTTGGCTTCTGAGACTCGTGTTCTCCTTTGACTAAAACTAGATTTAGAGGGTCAGGTCTGAGCTCCTGACTTCCGTGACTCAGTGTCTCACTGCTCAGTACTTGCCTCACTCAATTCCTGGAGAGACCTGTGGATGCCCTGCCTTCTGTGACTGGCTTTCCTGTCAGGCCCAAAGTGTCCTCCCTGCTTTAGGAAAGAATCTGAGTTTCATAACTTACTCTCAGACCCACTCCCACCTCATCTTTTTTTTGAGAGGTTTTTGCTGTAGGGTGTGTGCGCTCCCCAGAAAGAGACAGAGAGACAGAGAGACAGGAAGTGAGAAATCACTCCCCAGGGGGATGGCCACACTGCAGTCCCCTCTCCTCTATTCTCCTCTCGGGATCTTGGGCACACACACACACATACACCTGGTGTGAGTTTAAGCCACCAGGTCCGGGACTTGAACCACGGTCAACTACATGGGAGTCCAGCAACATAGCCATTATGCCAACTGCTGGTCCCACCACTTCATCTTTTTTATTTTTTTTATTTATTAATTTTTTGGAGAGGTTTTTGCTATAGGATGTGTGCGCTCACCAAAAAGACAGAGAGAGACAGAGACAGAAAGTGAAAAATAACCCCCCGGGGAGGGTGTGTGTGTGTGTGTGTGTGGCCACGCCTCAATCCCTTCTCCTCCATTCTTCTCTCAGGATCTTGGGCACGCACGCACATGCACCCGGTGTGAGTTTAAGCCACTGGATCCGGGACTCGAACCTCAGTCGACTACATGGGAGTCCAGTGACATAGCCCTTACACTAACTTCTGGTCCCCCTATTTCATCTTTTTTTTTTTTGGAGAGGTTTTTGCTATAGGGCGCGTGTGCTCACCAGACAGACAGAGACAGACAGAGAGACAGAATGCGAGAAATCACCCCCCAGGGGGGATGGCCACATCGCAATCCCTTCTCCATTCTCCTCTCGGGATCTTGGGCACGCACGCACACGCGCCTGGCGTGAGTTTAAGCCACCGGGTCCAGGATGCGCACCGCGGTTGACTACATGGGAGTCCAGCGACATAGGCATTACGCTAAATGCTGGTCCCTCCCCCTATTTCATCTTAACAGGACAGTTTCTGGGGGGGAGCCAGACAGTAGCATGGTCATTAGGATGCCAGCATCCTACATAGCTGACTCGATGGTTTGAGTCCCGGACCTGGCAGCTTGAAAATCATGTCCAGCATGTGTTTCTGCACACCCAAAATCCCAAGAGGAGAATGATTGTGACATGGCACCCCCCTAGGGGATGATTTTTCACTTTACCCCTCTTTTTCTCTCTTCAGCAAATGCATGCACTCTATAGCCAGAATCTTTAAAAAAAAAAAAAAAAAAAAAAAAAGACAAAGAAAAAGAGGCAATTATTTCTGGATTCTCGACTTCTGTCTGTTTTTCTTTGGACCCATGTATCCTCAGCTTTGAGTAAATATTTAAGGGTTCTTCAGGTTTTGAGCTGTTTCGTCTCAGGCTTAAAGCCCCTCTCTTGGTTCTCAAGCATCTGAGATTCAGTTTCCCTTTAAATCCAAAGCTCTCCCCCACCACCCAATTCTGGGGAAGTCTCTGGAGTTTCTCTGATTGGACAAGGTTTCTGCCTTGGAGATTTCCAGGTGGCAGAGGGTCCCCAAAGGTTGGCATCTGGGGCTCCACCCCTACCCCCTGCACCCTCTCTCCCCAGGAAAGAAGAAGTCCCCATCATCCCCATCTCTGGGCAGCCTGCAGCAACGTGAGGGAGCTAAGGCCGAGGTTGGAGACCAGGTCCTGGTTGCAGGCCAGAAGCAGGGGATCGTGCGCTTCTATGGGAAGACAGACTTTGCTCCGGGTGAGGAGGGACCTCTGGGCTGGGAGGCAGGCGGGGCCTGCAGGCATGCTGACACTCTCCTGCTGCAGGTTACTGGTATGGCATTGAGCTCGACCAGCCCACGGGCAAGCATGATGGCTCTGTCTTTGGCGTCCGATATTTCACCTGCCCCCCAAAGCACGGGGTCTTCGCGCCAGCATCCCGTATTCAGAGGTGAGCCCAAACTGCAGCCTCCAGCCCTGGGCATCAGGGTTGATCCCCACAGAAGGTCTCCTGTCCTCGGACCAGCAGGACACCAGGGATAACCTCCCACATGCTAGTTCTTTCTTCCTAGGCCCCCTGGGGCTCAGCTCCCAGTCAGACCCTGGCCTCTTGTGGCTCTGACTTCTGTCACCCCTTGTGTCTCCTCAGGATTGGCGGATCCACCGATCCCCCTGGAGATAGTGTTGGAGCCAAAAAAGTGCATCAAGTAACAAGTGAGTTGGGGGTAGGGTGTGAGGAGGAATGTGGGTCTGGGGATGAAAGGACGGTCATGGGGTCCCAGGTGTGTGCTGGTGACAGAATCTCTGGTACTTTATTGGGGATATGGAGTCCAGGAAAATGATGAGACATGGCCCCAAAGGGAAAAGGTACTATAGGGTGGTATCCAGGTAGGTACTGGTAGGGACATGGATAGGTATTAATGACAAGGAGTCTGGGTGGGTACTGAGAACATGGGGCAGTCTAAAATCCTCTCACCTGAGACCCTGCCCTCCTTTCCAGTGACGCAGCCCAAACGCACGTTCACAACAGTCCGGACCCCAAAGGACATCGCATCAGAGAACTCTATCTCCAGGTGCGTGGCCAAGCCCTGTCCTCTCTCCCATGGGACATTCAGGGAGAGGCACCCACAAAGCCACAGGACACAGCAGCCTGGAGCTCTGCTTGGGGCTGGAAATAGAGGCCAGGAAACCGGTGACTTGTAAGCATGCCCAGAAACAGCCTTTAGGGTAGAGGGCCTCAGGCTGAATTCTGGTGGCTCCCACTTTGAGGGGGCAGGTAAAGGAAGCAGAACACTCCACTACACATGAGCCTAAGAAGACACGGGCAGAGAGGTAAAGGTGGAGTCCACAAAGGCCAGATCCCAGCCACTGGAGGGGCAGGAAGGGGGTGAGGGAGCCAGAGGCTCCTGCACCCACATCAGGGTGTGACCCGGTTCTCCTCCTCAACAGGTTGCTCTTCTGCTGCTGGTTTCCCTGGATGCTGAGGGCGGAGATGCAGTCTTAGAGGCCCTGGATATCCGACAAAGAGACAGAGTCCCCTCTAGCATCCTGACACAAGGAGCCCCCAAGTCACCCTGAGATAGATTCCCAGTAACACATCCAGAATAGAGATCCCCATTAGCCAGCCCTCGATCACTGAGGCCCCATTATTAACAGATTTCCCCCATGATAACCCCCAAATAACCCCTTGTCACCCAGAGATTCCCTGAGTAGCACCTTCAGGCTAGTCCAGCCCCTCAGAGCAGACCTCCCCCCCGATGAACAGATTTTTACATCACCCCAAATGACGGTGACCCTCTCCACATAATGCTCTACAACTAAACATTTTTGAGTCCCTCATCACTAGATCAGAAACTCCACCATTAACAAGGATTCCCCCCACCCCAGTCCCCTTGAAATTAATATAGGTCACACTTCCAGAGTAACAGACCTTCATTTTGCTATCCCCCATTTAACATCAATCCTCTTGAGATGTTGTGACCCACCACGGTTTCCCCAAAGCCCTTACATGCCAACACCAGAGACTCCTTCCATCCCGAGACCTTTGTTCTTACCCCTCAAGAAGAGACCCACCTTAACCAGCCCACTGTCACCTCCAATTTACAGACACTAAAAGAGTCCTGGAAGTGCTAATTACAGGACCTCCAAGTCTTCCTATTCACTGCACCCTTGAGAAACCCCCAGTGCCTTGTATGAAGCCCACCCCACATGGCCCATAGCCTCTGTGCTGGCCAGGCTCCCAGAAAATTCTCTATTTTTTAACTAATGACTATCCCTTTGGGGAACCCCAAAATTTAGAGGCCCCATTCTGAGACTCTGGGAATCCCAAACCCCAGAGTACATATGTCCCTAACTTCATGTGCCCCTAAACCCTATAGCCACTAGAGGACTCCTAAGGTCCTAACTCCCAGGACCCCCAAATCATATACTTCCTAAAATCCCCAGGGAATCCCAAATTTAAAAATCTAGTCCTAAGCCCCCAGAAAACCCCAATCATGATGTTCTTGTGCCTGGGATGGAGGAGACTAGTCAGGATCACGTTCCAGGCTCCCAGGGTACCTCAAGCTCTATTCACAGGCACCAAGAGACTCCAAACAACAATCTCATCCCTGGAAACTGGAGGACATCAATGCCCTGAATCCATGGATCTCAAGACACCCAAATTCCAAGAGCCCCAGCCCCAAAGGAACCCCCAATCCTAAAGTCTCCATCTTACTATATGGAGGGGCCCCCAGGCCCTGAGAGGATCCCAAAATCTGGAGCCCCCATTTCAATCTATGTTCTGGTCACAGGTCCGAGATACATATCTGAGTCACTGGCCCCAAAGGACCTTGTAGCACCTGGGCCTGATCAACAGCCTGAGGAAGAACCTGAAGGCCCACGGGGTCCAGGGTGGACCTGGGGCCCTGACTACCAAGGACAGCTCACGACTGCCCCTTCACTGCATGTCCCCGAACAGCATGACCCCTGCCCTCTTCAATAAAGACGTTTCTATGGCCTGTCTGCGTCCGGTCATTGCGGGTTGCTGCCCCATGAGTATCCCTGCAAGGGGAGGATGGAAGAAGCCCTCCCTTCATTGTCGCCTTCCAGCGGCAAGGGCATGGTGGTTTAGCCTGGGGGGAGTCCGAACAGCCTCTGGCGTCCTTCCCGCCATGGCCACGGCTGCACCGCCCATCTGAGCCAACTCGGCGGTATGGATGGGTTCAGCTCTGCGGTTCTGGTTGGCCGGCGCCAGAAGACCCATCCCCAGCAGGTTCCCAGTGTCTCGGAGGCCGGAGGCGCAGCCTATCCCTGAGCGAGAGGCCAGGGGCGGCCGAATGCTGAGCCGCGCGCCGATTGGGTGGAAGGCGGGCCCTTAAGGCGTCTGAGAGCTCCCATTGGCCTGAGGACTCTCGTCACTAGTGTGGGGCGGAAGCAGCTGGGAAGGGGATGCGGGTGTTGAATTTGGAATTTGGAGGGGACGCTGGTGGACGGTCAGTTTGGGGGATGCCCGGGGCGCATAGATGGGTGTCTAGGAGAGCTGAGGGTGGCGATCCGGGGAATCTCACAGTGGGATCCCTAAAAGACTCGGAGCCGGAATCTGAGGGTTTTGAGAAGAGTCGGATTCAGGGCTAAAAGTCCAAAGGTGCTGGGGAGAAGGGGGGCTTGGAAAGGGAAGTCTGAAGGAATTCATAGTGGGGGGATCCGAGGAGGCTCGGACTGGGGAACAATGCTCCAGAATGGGAGATCTGAACGAGTACGGGCCGGAGGAGGGTCCATGGGGCCTTGGATGTTGTCAGATGGCCGAGCCCATGGTCTCTCGCCTGGAGCAAGGTCTCACGTTAGGTGTTTAAAGGAGCTCTGGGGTCAGAGAATGTTCTCTGTGAGGATTGAGAAGGCAGACGTGTAGTTGGATGGCCCTTGGAAAGCGTTTGGGAGGAGTGTCTGGATGTTTTTTGTGTCCACGCAGTGAGCTCGGGGGGCTGCGCTCTGCGGCTTTTGAGATGCCAAGGACTCGGGTTTTAGAGACCCAGTAAGTTTCACAAAACGGTGAGGTTAGGGCACGGCTCTAGCCTACGATGAGGAGGAAAGCTGAGCGTGGGATGCTTAGTGACTTCAGCATGTCCTCCCCTCCCCACAGGACTAGGTGCAAGGAGTTGATGTCAATGGAGGAGCAGGACGCCAGGGTCCCATCCTTGGAACCATTCAGGGTGGAGCAGGTTGTCAGGACTGGGGACGCAGAGGGTGAAGGTGGGGACTAGAGGGTGGAAGGTGGTGTGGGATAGGCAGGTTGGCTTCTGGGTTTGTGAGCTGGGACTACCCCCTCCCTGCAAATTCATTCTTACCCTCAGAGTCCAGCCCCACTCTCTCCCCACTCCCACCCGGAATGGGTATTAATCCCTCAACTTCAGACCTGTTCTGTCTGAAGACATCCCGAGCCTCTTTCCAGAGAGAGAGAGAGAGAGGTTGCTTGGCAATGATGGGGACCCTGCATGGGTTGGTGGGCTACACCTTCAGGGGGTCTCTCTATTCTAGGCACCGCCTGTAATTTACTATGTCCCTGACTTCATCTCCAAAGAAGAGGAAGAGTATTTGCTTCGACAGGTGACCACAATGCCCTTCTGGTCTGTTTCCCCCTTCTCATATCCCTTCCCAGACCCCAGGCCCTGTACGAGAAACGCCAAGGATTCAGTGATGATCCTAGCAGAAAGGAGACGATCATACAGCATCTCTCCCATCCTCCCTGTCCCTCTCTCAGCACCTGCTAGGGAGTTTTAGAAAAAGCCTCCTTTTCTAGGAAGTCTAGTGGGAACCAAACTGATTCTTTGCAAGGTGATGGTTATCTTGAAGCTTAGACTCCCTGTATGGATAAAGCCCAGTCAGGCCTCCAAAATGAGGATGTTACTGAGATTAGATTCCTTGTTCTGGAATACTCCAATGTAACCCCAGTGTCTGAGGAGCAAAGATGTTCCAGAGCTCAAACTTTCTGTGCTGAGGTAGTCCAATCTTGATTTTTCAGAGGAAAAGAGGTTATAGGGCCAGCCAGGTGCATGGTCGTTAGGGCAGCTGGATCCCACATAGCCAACTGTATAGTTCAAGTCCTGGACCTGGTGGTTTGAAAAACATGCTGCGTGGTGTGTGTGTGTGTGCCCAAAGTCCTGAGAGGAGAATGGAGGAGAAGGGATGGTTATCTCCCTGGGGAATGCTTTCTCACGTTCTCTCCCTCTTGGTCTCTGGTGAGTGCATGTGACCTATAGCAAACCAAAAAAAAAAAAAAAGGAAAGGAAAGAAAGAAAATAAGGTTATAAACATGCTGAGAGAGCCCAGTCCAGCCCCCTGAGATTACGGAATGAAGAATTTAGCATTCCCATTTCTGTGCTGAGATAGTTTAGGAATCAGAATGTTACAGAGTCAACTCTTCCCTGTGCCAAGATAGCTCAGCATAGACCCAGAGTCTTAGGAACAAGGACTCGGGAACAGACCACCTATTCCAAGATGGCCCAGCCTGTGTTCTGTTCTTGAGGTTTGGGGAAAGAAGAATTCATAAAGCTCAAAGTCTGCACTGGGACAGTCCTTTGCAGCCTCACAGTCCTAGTTACACACAGATGTTCCCACAGAGGTCAATCAAGTTTAGCTACGGAACAGACTCTTACGCCGTGATTGCCCTTTCCAGCCCATTCTTAGAACTGAAAAATGTACAAATCTTAGAATCCCTGGGGGCCAGCCAGTGGCATGGAGATGAAGGAGACGGGATCCCACATGGTCCACTGCACAGTTCAAGTCCTGGACCCGGTGGCTTGACAATAGGCAGAGATGTAGAAGAGATTGCAGCACGATCATTCCCTATGGGGAGTGCTTTCTCACTTTCCCTCTCTGTCTCTCTACTGAGTGTATGCATCCTCCTGCAAAATTAAAAAAAAAAAAATCCCTAGGCCAAAATAGCCAAGTCTAGCCCCATAACCATGAAGAGACAGGATATTGTTGACTAGGATATAGAATTCTTGGATTGCAATAGCCCATTCTTACCCATGGGCTCTTAGAGTGAAGGGTTTTCTTTTCTTTTTTTTTTTTTTTAGAATTATTTATTTAATTTTCATTTATTTATTTATTTATTTTTAATTTGAACAGCTAGAACAGAGAAAGAGTGAAAGAGGGAAAGTGAGAAAGCAAGCCACCAGGTCCTGGGACCAGCAGGTGGCATGGTGGTTAAGGTGCTAGACACTTCCACATGGCTGACCATGGTTCGAGTCCTGGACCTGGTAGCTTGCTTTCTTGCTTTCCCTCTCTCTCTTTCTCTGTCTGTGTGTCTCTCTCTCTGGCCAAACTAAAATAAGTTAATGAATAAATAAAATTAAGTAATTCTTTAAAAAAAAAAAAGAAAGAAAGAAAAGAAAAGAAAGCCACCAGCTCCGGGGGTCGAACAGTACTCAGCCATGTGGGAATGTCCAGTGCCTTAACCACCACACCACCTGCTGGTCCCAGCAGTGAAGATTTTCAAAGTACTTTTGCTGTACTGAGAAGCCCGTTTAGCCCCCCCCCCCCCCCCCCAGGCAATAGGAACAAGGAGGTTCCAGAGCTCAGACTGTGCTCAAATAGCTCAGGAATCAGGAAATTAGAGACTGGCCCCAGTAGACTGAGTAAAGCACTTGTGTAGTCCTGGTTCCTTTCCTCAATCCTGGTAGACAGATGGGCTTTGGGGCCAAAGGCCTCTCCAGAAAAACAAAGCCCTGAGAACACATGACCCCAGAGAACAACCCCTCAGATACTGAGATGACCCACCTCCACCCCAGGTAAAGGCCCCCGTGTTGGCCTGTGTGGGAGAATCATGGAGGGATGGTCCTGAAAAAAGAGTGACCCCTTTCCCACCTCCTAGGTTTTCAATGCCCCAAAGCCAAAGTGGACTCAGCTCTCTGGAAGGAAGTTACAGAACTGGGGTAAGTGTTCCTGGCTGCGGCATGGGTGGTTCTGGGATGTGAACTGGGGTAGGAGCCTCAGATACAATGGTCTCAAGAAAATGGGGGTTCCTGAGGGTCCCAGGCATCCCAAGGGCCAGAAGGATTCTGAGGGATCATTGGAGGGCCTGAGAGGTTACAGATATCTTGGTGAGCTGGGAGTTTCCCAAAGGGCCCAGTGGTCTAGAGAAGTCAGGAAACCTTTGAAGGGCCCACTGGCAATCTCCAAAGGGTCAGGGATCCTTGAGGGGGGTCAGGGTGCTTCCAACCACTGGGATATCCCTAATGGGGTCTCCAGGTGCCAGGGCTCCTTGGTTGGGTGCTGTCAGAATCCCATTGCGTTCCCCAGGTGGGCTCCCCCATCCCCGGGGGATGGTCCCTGAACGGCTGCCCCCATGGCTCCAGCGCTACGTGGACAAAGTGTCTGATCTCAGCCTTTTTGGGGGTCTCCCAGCTAACCATGTCCTCGTGAACCAGTATCTGCCTGGGGAGGGCATCATGGTAACCTCATACTCTCATCCAGACCCCCACAGTATCAGCCTTCCCCCAGACCTCTGAGCTACCATGGGCAGCACCATGTTCACCCACCCTCACACTCAGCGAGCAGCCATGCACCCCACCCTGGCATTCATGTCCTGTCCCCAGCTTGGGAGCCTCCCTTGAAACCCGAGGGTGGGGGGTATGGACTCCTGCCCCGCCCAGCCCTGGTGCCCACTCCCCAGCCCCACGAGGATGGACCACTGTACTACCCGACCGTCAGCACCATCAGCCTGGGCTCCCACACCATGCTGGACCTCTACGAGCCGCGACAGCCTGAGGATGATGACCCTACAGAACAGGTGGGCCCTGAGATAGTGTCCCAGCCATTTGTGGGTGCTCCAGCATCCCACATCCTACGACATGCCCCATCTCACCTGCCTTTGGGATACTCCTGGCTCCCAAACACCTTCCCCTGTCCTCTGACGGGATACACCCAACTCCTCCAGACACCTAAGCTGTTTGCTTGCAGAGTACCCTAAACACCATGATAATCCACAGACAACCCAGTACCCCTCCCTGCTGAATGGATGTTCCTGGCACCCCACAGAACTCCCGCCCCCACATGCTCAGGGTGTCCCTACAGCCCAGAGTACTCGTATACTCCAGGAAGGGCGCCCCAGTATTTCAGCAGACACTGACATCCTTACACACTCTACTGTCCTCCCAGTCCTCTGCCCCCTGCACCAGGCACCCTAACGGTGACAATCCTGCCACTCCAGTAGTGGTCTTCGGTACAGGGTACCCTCAGGTTCTTGTCCCCTCCACACATGACTGCCTGACTGGCTGCTCAGAGATTTCTCACTCGCTCCCCCAGGTATCCTGACAGCACCTTCTTTTTTTAGTAATGTTTTCTGACACCCCAGTGTTCACAGAAGCGCCCCTGGACACCCTGGCCCTCTGCTCCTTGGGGCTTTCCCTGTACCTCTCCCTGCTTCTGTTGCTGTGACACCCCTCCTGCTGTGCAGTGTTCAGTACACCCCAGTGTCCTGGAATAGCGCCACCCCCATCTTGGCCTTATCTCTGTCCCCACCACGAGAGGGCAGTAGTTCTCAGCCCAGCGCAGGTGCCCCGGGGTCTGGGGCCCACACCAGGGAGGTCCCAGCTGCCGCTCTCATGCCTGCTGGCCCTGTGTAGCCCCGTCTGCAGCCTAGTTCTGCCCCCTCCGGAGGGGCTTTTCCCTTCAGGGCAGCCCCAGCTCCAGGTCACCCGTTTTCATTCCTGGGTCCCCAAAGATGCTTGCTCCTCAGGCTTTCCTCCTGAGAACTTGCTGACCCCCGAAGCCGGCTGCCCTGTCGCCCACCCTCTGACCTCTGGAGATCCACTGACTATCCCCTGCCTGCCCCGCAGCCCCGGCCCCCGCCCCAGCCCACCACCTCGTTGCTGCTGGAACCGCGCAGCCTGCTGGTGCTCCGTGGTTCCGCCTACACACGCCTCCTCCACGGCATAGCTCCAACCCGCGTAGACACGCTCGACAGCGCCTCCCTGCCGCCCAATGCAGCCGCTTGCCCGTCGGCGCTGCCGGGAGCCTGCCTGGTGCGCGGCACCCGCGTTTCACTGACCATCCGCCGCGTGCCTCGCGTGCTGCGCACTGGCCTCCTGCTCGGCAAGTGACTGCCAGGCCTCAGGGCCGCTGGGATTCCCGCCTCCTGCCCCCTCCGGGTGGCCTCAGCTCTGATCTGGGAACCCTGGGGAAGAGGCAGCTCCCTTGGTTTATTTATCTTCCCAGTTATCTTGTGGGAACCACAAGAGAAAATCCCGTTCCCAATAAACCAAAAACATCTTTCCTTGGTTTCGATTTTTTTGGAGTGGGAGGCAGAAGCTTGGGTTCCAGAGGGGTGCTGCATCTGGGACCGTGATACAGGAAGTAGCCCCTGGGGACAGACGTATGGGTCGCTGGGTGGAGCAGAAGCCAGGGCTCTTGGGGGGAGAGTTACATCTGCCACCCCTTGCGATGGGGTGGGGTGATCCAGAGAGGTTTAGCTAGGGGTTCCTCTAGGGAGGAAGGAGTTAAGTGGCTCTGCTGTCACCTGAGCTGGGCATCAAATTACCTGGGTCCAGGTTCTAGGAAGGGGTGGAGCAAGCCTGGCCCTGGGCCTCTTCGGCAGCCTCAGGCCTGGGTAAGTCGTTGAGGAGGTCTGGAGTGAGCACCCTTGGCCTGGGAAAAGGCTTTTACTGGGTATCCTCACCTGACTCTGTCCCCAGGCCCTCAGCTATGGCCCTGTCCCCATCTCTGGGCCCTAGACTACCCCCAGAGTCCTCCCCCCATCCCCCGGGAGCCCCTAGGGAGCTGAATGTTGCTGGCTGCGTCATCTGCCCTGCATCTGGAGAGGAGAGAACCAGGTGGGGGCTGGGGCTTGGGAAACTTGGTCCCAGGAGGAAGGGGGCAGGGGCAGGGGCCAACCAGCACAGGAGATACTGTGGCAATGAGCCCCTGGGGAGGGCAAGGGGCTAGGGGTGGGCTTAGGGAGGTGTGGAAAATGAGACTTGTTGATGTCCCCTACCTCCCAGGCCAGAGCAGGCCCAGAAACTGAGGCAGGACTCCTCCGATCCTCCTGATCACTTCCAGGGTGGGCTGAAGGGCACCGAGCCCACCGCTGGCTCCCCAAGACTGCCAACACCCTCTTCCCATGAGGACCCAGCAGGGGGCAGACACGGTGAGGTGAGCCAAGGTGAACAGACCCCTGCACTAGCCCACACCTCCTCTGTGTCCCCCAGAATCTGTTCCTGCACATGGGAGGGACGAGGTGATGATTCTGGAAAGGCCTTGGGCATTTGTGGGAGGAAGAATGTTCTGGAAAATGTTCCATTACCAATCAGTTTGGGAGTGCATTCCAATATTTGAACCACTAGGAGGGAAGTATTTAATCTTGGCCCCTGATGCAGCTGCATGGCTACTGGGGGTACCCAGACCCATCACCCCCTCCCTTTCCAGACCCCAGCCCTCACATATCCAGGTTTCCAGGAGCCTTGAAAACCTGGAGACCTTAAATTAGATGTCCCCAAGCTTGGCTCCATGGAGAAGGCCCACAGGAGAGAGCAGCCCTGGCATAGACCCAGAGGTGGACCCCGCTACAGAGAAGCATCCAGAAAGCAGAAGCCTGCAAGAAGGAGGGTGGCAATGGGAGAGGGCATAATATCTCCCAGGCCAGAGCAGGCCCAGAAACTGAGGCAGGACTCCTCCGATCCTCCTGATCACTTCCAGGGTGGGCTGAAGGGCACCGAGCCCACCGCTGGCTCCCCAAGACTGCCAACACCCTCTTCCCATGAGGACCCAGCAGGGGGCAGACACGGTGAGGTGAGCCAAGGTGAACAGACCCCTGCACTAGCCCACACCTCCTCTGTGTCCCCCAGAATCTGTTCCTGCACATGGGAGGGACGAGGTGATGATTCTGGAAAGGCCTTGGGCATTTGTGGGAGGAAGAATGTTCTGGAAAATGTTCCATTACCAATCAGTTTGGGAGTGCATTCCAATATTTGAACCACTAGGAGGGAAGTATTTAATCTTGGCCCCTGATGCAGCTGCATGGCTACTGGGGGTACCCAGACCCATCACCCCCTCCCTTTCCAGACCCCAGCCCTCACATATCCAGGTTTCCAGGAGCCTTGAAAACCTGGAGACCTTAAATTAGATGTCCCCAAGCTTGGCTCCATGGAGAAGGCCCACAGGAGAGAGCAGCCCTGGCATAGACCCAGAGGTGGACCCCGCTACAGAGAAGCATCCAGAAAGCAGAAGCCTGCAAGAAGGAGGGTGGCAATGGGAGAGGGCATAATATCTTGGCCCGCCGGTCCTGACTAGCCCTCGGTGTTCTCTAGCACACCATCTCTGGCCTGGAGGTATTGGAGACCGAGCAGGACAGCCTGCACCTTTGTCTACTGGGGCTGGGTCTCCGGCTGCAGGACCTGGAGAGAGGCCCGGGGCGCTGGGTATTGGCCCAGAGCAGGATGGTCCAGCTACAGGTGGGCAGGGGGAGGCCGGGGTGTGGGAGGTGGGGCCTCAGAAGTGGGTGCCAGCTTTCTGGGTTGAAAATGGGTTTATTACATGTCCCAGGTCTCTGGATGAGAAATGGGGTGGGGGAGACTCCAGGTGCAGAGCCTCTGGCATCCCTGGTGTGTGGGGTGATGTCCAACCATTGTCCCCAGGCCCTACAGGAAGATCTACGAGGGGCAGCTGAGCGTGTGGATGCACTGCTAGCATTTGGTGAGGGACTGGCCCGGCAGAGTGAGCCTCGAACCTGGGCGTCCCTGGAGCAGATCCTGAGGGCCCTTGGAGCCCACCGAGATGCCATCTTCCAACGGCTCTGGCAGCTGCAGGCCCAGCTGGTCAGCTACAGCCTGGTACGGCCCACCCTGGAGGTCCCTGGCCCAGACCCAATCTCACAACGCCCATGACGCATATCCTCTAACCCAGGTGTTCAAGGAGGCCAAGGTGCTGGACCAAGACTTGGAGGTTGAGGGGGATTCAGATGGGCCAGAACCTAGTGGGATCTGGGGGCACTGGGCACCCGGTGGCCTCCCCATTCCTGCAGAGTTGGAGTGGGACCCAGCAGGGGACGTTGGACGCCTTGAGCCCTTGAGCCAAAAGGCAGCTCGGACACCAGGGGCTCCCTGTGAGCTGTGTGGCCATAGGGGTCTCCAGGAGCGAGGACAAGACCTTGAGGTGAGAGCAGTGCCCCTTTAGGGACCCCTCCCCAACCAGGCACTCTCAGGGGACCTCTGTGTACCTTCTAGCACTGTCTTTTCCTTTCAAGGACATCTTGGTGCTGCTGTATTCCCCTCTATCTTATCTCTTGGTGTCTCCATGTTTTCCTTGCTCTCTCCATCTGTCTCTGTCTCTGTCCCCCTCTGTCTCATTGGTCCCCTCTTTCCTGTCTGTCTCTGTCTGTATCCTCAAACTCACCTCTTCTCACACTGCCCCTCCCTTACTGAGTTACAGGCACACCCAGGCACTCTAGGGCTTCTACAAACATGCCAACTTCACTTCCATTTCCAAGCCCCCAGCTGCATGCCCTGCTCACCTCCTCACTCCATTCCAGCCTTTCCTATCACCTCTTAGAAGCGTGCCTTGGGCTCCAAACACCAGCTCTTCTTACACAGTTTCCTAACAGCACTTGCCACCATCTACTTTATACGCTTCTTTATTAATTGATGCGCTCTCTCTCCTGCTAGAATAGAAGCTCCTGGGAGGCCAAGACTTTGCCTGTTTCCATCCCCACTGTGTCCCCAGCTCCTAGACTAGTGCCTGGCATGTAATAGATACTCTAAATATTAGTTCAATGAATAAATAAATAATGTCTCTCCTTTCATAGGTTCTTTGGTTCTGCCACTCTCGTTGTTTCTCCCATGAGATCTCTATTGCCCCGGAATCCATCTCTATGACAACCTACCCAACATTCCCCCTCCCCAAACATGTTTCTCTTGGTGGCTCTCCAAGAACCACACACCTGTCTCTTCCACAGGACGTGCTTGCCTTGGGCCTCAGCTACCGGAAACACTTAGCAGGTCACCGAAGAACCTCCCTGCTCCGAAGGCCTCAGGTAAGCTGGTCCCAAGCCAGGTGTAGGGCTCAGGAATCTTGATAGCCCGTGACAGAAACCCAACCAAAACTGAACAACACAAAAAAAGGGGGTGCTGTTTTGTTCATGAAACTGAAAAATCTAGGCACTGAATCGGAACCTCAGAAGCTCTCAGAGCTCTGTCCCTCCCTCTTTTGGGCTCTCCTTCCCCATGATGGCTCCCTTCTTAGCAAAATGACTGCTGCAGCCACTGCACACTGACTTCCCACTGGCCTGCTCACCCCAGGGGGAGGGGAGAGCCTCTGACCTACTAGCAACAGCCCAAGTCCCAGGCATGGGTTTGTGGGCTGATCTCCGAACCAACTGAAGTGCTCTGACTGGCTGGGTCTGGGTCACGCACCCAGTTATGGAAGTGGGAGCCAGTTTCGCGAGACCAGGAGGTCTGAGAGTGGGGATTCCACCTTCCAAATGAGCCACCGTTATCAGGAAAGAGGGACTGGGTGGAGGACAGGCAGCAAGAGACATCTACTACACGTCAAGGTGTTCCCAGTCCATGTGGGGTCCTGGGGCTAGAGAGGGTGCCAAAGAAGTAAGACCAGCCCTATAAGTCTGTGTTAGCACGTGGAAGTCCACACGAAGTGTCCCTTGCTGCCATTCTGCTGCTCGCTGCTGTCTCCCCTAGGACAAGAAGCAGCAAGCACGTCTCAGTCTCCAGGACGTGATGCTGGAGGTGGAGCCTGGGTGAGATGCTGGGAGTCGGGTCTGGGGTGTGGAAGAAGGGGCCCTGGTGGCGGCCACCATAACTCGTAACACTGTGTTTCCCTTCTTAGGGCCTCTGCTCCTGCATCCAGGCAGCCCCTGCCCTTCCTCCTTATCTTTCTCCTCGTCGTCTTGTTCCTGCTGGGTGCCACATTGCTCCTGTACCTGTCAGGGGGCCCCTGCTGCTCTCACTCCCGACTGGCCAGGACTCCCTACCTGATGCTCAGCTACGTCAACGGTCCCCCCCCAGTCTGAGTACACAGCTCAGGTGCACGTAATAAATGGCACTGTCAAAGGATGTGTGAGGACATTGGCACTGTACTAATGGGATGTGGCCCTGGTACGTCTGGACAGACCCAGAACTGAACCAGCCATCTTGGGCTTTCCCAGACCCTGACACAAAGATTCAAGCATAAGCTCTTTTATTGGGACAGTGGTTGGGGGTTGAGGACATGAGCCTGGGAGGGGAAAAAGCCAGAACTGGGTGAGCTAGCGAGCCGGCTGCTTCTCTGGGGACCTCTGAGGAACTGTGTGGAACACCAGAAGTCAAAGTTGTTCCATCCAAAGGGTGAGGAAGTTGTGGCATGTATTATTACTTTTAGTTTGCCAGAGGGTACGTGTGTTCAGTGGAGAAAGTGGGAAAGCACTCCCCATTGCCATGGGGAACAGTCATGCTGTAATCATTTCTCTCCCATTTCTCCCTCCTTTGGGCACGATGCACATGCACTCAGTGTTTTTCAAGTCACCAAGTCTGGGATTTGAACCACACAGTCGGCCATGTGGGATGCAGGTCCATAGGCTGGCCCTATTTTTTTTTTTTTTTTTTAGTTTATTTATTTCTAAATAAATGGGTGAGAGACACACACCCACAAGGTCTTCATGCAACGATCCATCCTCGTCTTAGCCAGCCACGATCATGGTTTCGCATGTCTTCACTCTCAGTGTACAAGGCAGCCCAAGACACGAACCTGAGACTGTTCTATGTGGCCTCAGCATAGCAGTGTGGTGGCACTCCTACTGTGTCATCGTGGCTGGCTAGCTGTGGCATTTAAGAGTTATTTAACTTCATTATCATTATTATTTTAATTTGACCAGAGAGAGACAGAAAGAGAGTGAAAGTGAGCAAGCAAGCTGCCAGGTCTGGGACTCAAACCATGGTCAGCCATGTGGAAGTCCAGAACCTTTAACCACCACACCACCGGTTGGCCCCTAGCTGTGGCATTTATATGCCAGCTCCTATCTCTCACTGTTAAGGACTCTTCTTGGGGAAGAACCTGCCTTTCCCATGAAGGCTTCTGCTTAAAAGAAGCACAGGTTCTTGCCACAGGAAGCTAGAGATAGTGGGAGAAAGAGGCAGGTGATGAGTGAGCTGCTAACAGCACCTGCTACAGCCCCGACTCCTGTCCATACAGGTGTTCTGCTCAAACATTCTATATTATGGGCTGGGCCATCACTGGCCCAGGACTGTGAACCCCCCTCCCCCTTCCCAGAGTCTTGATACCAGGCTGAATTGTCAGGGCTCAGTCCCAGAGCTTTAGGTAGAGGGACAAGAGATGGGAACAAAATCAGACTCAAAAACAGAGGCAGGATGGGACCAGCAGTTAGTGTAATGGCTATGTCGCTGGACTCGCATGTAGTAGACCACAGTTCACGTCCTGGACACGGTGGCTTAAACTCACGACGGGCGCGTGTGCGTGCATGCCCAAGATCCTGAGAGGAGAATGGAGGAGAAGGGATTGCGGCATGGCCACCCCCCTGGGAGATGATTTCTCGCTTTCTGTCTCTCTTTCTGGAGAGCACATGCAACCTGTAGCAAAAATCTCAAAAAAAAAAAAAAAAAAAAAGAGGAAGGAGCCCTGTGCGGAGAAAAAAAAAAAAAAAAAAAAAAGAGGCAGGAGCCCTGTGCTGAGTCTTGGACGTCCACTTAACAGAGATCCCCTCTATTTTTGCTTAATTTGCTATAGGGTGTGTGTGCTCACCAGACAGACAGAGATGGAGGTGGCTGGAAGGGGTATGAGAAAGCACTCCCATAGGGAGTGATAATGCTGCAATCCCTTCTCCTCCATTTCTCCTTTCGGAATTTTGGGAACACATGCCCTTGCACCTGGTGGTTTTCAATCCGTGTCTGCGACTCAAACTGAGATCAACAGGAGCTGGTTTAACCACTATGTTACCAGGTTGATCCCCTCTCCTCTAATTCTTACAACTACCCAATGAGGTAGCCCCACTTAACAGAATGGGAATAGCACAGAGGGGAACTCACTGGCCGAGGCTTCAGAAGCAGCAAGTGACCTGAAGCCCATTTCTCACCAACTTTAAACAGAAAGGAGAATTTGTTTTCATGGGTAAATGAGAAGTTCAGGACTTCACGCACAGCTAGAGCTCTCTGGCTGTGTTCCTATCCTAGTGGTGACCACAGTGTCCCCCAAAACCTCTGGTCACATGTCCCAACAAGTTAGCAGAGGAGTGTCACTCCTTTGTAGTTCCAGTCTAAGCCCCAAGGCTGGCTCCCTGGCTCAGGTCACATGCAGCACCTTGGGTGGGGCCTTTGTCAACCCTCCCTGAACCATGAGGCCTGGAAATGGGGGAGGGATGGGTTTCCAAAAATATCAAGGAGCTATTCCTAGAAGTAGGGGAAGGCTTGTGAGGTGGTGGGAGAAGCAGCAGATTCTGGAAGATTCCAGGTTCAGTGAAAAGTCAGGTCTATCCTTTCCAATCCTAGGAGAAACCTGCCCCCAACCAAGGAGGCTTGGACTTTCTGGGACCCCCAGCAAATACTGCAGTCAGAATCTTGGCAACGTTGACTCAAGAGACCCAGGAATAGAGCAAATCTGTGTGTTTCATCCATTAACAAATACAAATGCTGACTGTTGTGAGCCCTGGTCAAGGAGCAGCAATATGACAGTGAAAGGGGGCCAGCTGGTGGCGTGCTGGTGAAGGTGGCTGGGTCCCACATGGCTGACTATGTGGTTCAAGTCCCAGACTCAGTGGCTTGAGAAACAAGTTGGGTGTGTGTGCATGCTTGTCCAAACTCCCAAGAGGAGTGAGAAATGGAGAAGGGATTGTAGCTTGACCATCCCTTACGGGGGAAGGGGTGCTTTCTCACTTCTCTCTCTCCAGCGAGTATATGTGCCCTCTAGCAAATTTTAAAGAAGGACTGAAGAGGGACCAGCAGTTAGTGTAATGGCTATGTCGCTGGACTCCCACGTAGTCACCACGGTTCGAGTCCCGGACCCGGCAGCTTAAACTCATGCCAGGTGCGTGTGCGTGCGTGTCCAAGATCCCGAGAGGAGAATGGAGGAGAAGGGATTGCGGAGTGGCCATCCCCTCTGGGGGGTGATTTCTCTCTATCTCTCTATCTCTCTCTGTCTGTCTGGCGAGCACACGTGCCCTATAGCAAAAACCTCTCCAAAAAAAAAGGACTGAAGAAACAAAAAGACTGAAATCTTTGTCCTGTGAAGCTGACATTCTAGAGGGGAAGACTGACAATACATTAAATATGCGGTAGGCCAGATGGTGACAAGTGCTAAGGGGAAAAATCAAACAGACAAAGGGAAAGGAAGTACGATTTAAACAGGGCAGTTGAGGAAGACATCAGAGAGACAGCTTTGTCATTGTGTTTTATTGGGTCATTGGAAAAGTCATGATGCATTCTTGCATAGAAAAAGTCATGATTTTTCTGATAACGATCCAATAATTTTATGCCTTCAGAGCATACTATAGCAAGGAAATAACCACACAGACTCCTGTATAGTACTGTCTGCTGGGAATACAATGTGAGCCACAAATATAATTTTATTTCTAATTGCTAAAGGTACATAAACTTACTGGGGGTGGGGGGAGCCCCTCAGTCAGGAATGGTCACACAAGACTCAGATCCCATGATGAAGAATAATTAAGATAAGGCAGGAGATGGGACCAGCAGTTAGCGTAATGGCTATGTCACTGGTCAACCACATAGTCAAGCGCGGTTTGAGTCCTGGACCCGGTGGCTTAAACTCATGCTGGGCGCGTGTGCGTGCGTGCCCGCCCAAGATCCCGAGAGGAGAATGGAGAAGGGATTGCAGCGTGGCCATCCCCCCGGGGGGTGATTTCTTGCTTTTCTGTCTCTCTGTCTGTCTGGCAAGCACACGCGCCCTATAGCAAAAATCCTCCCCCCCCAAAAAAAAGAGATAAGGCAGGAGATAGGGATCTTAAACTTAAAGACAGGGTCAAGGCCCAAAGAGAGACACGGTAGCTTTACAAAAGATGGAGTCATAATGGCTGTTTTCACAAACAAAAGCTGGCTGCATTAGGACTCAAATACACTATAGCTAAGGGCAACAGTTTCTATTTACCAACAACATTCTAACAAGTACAGATTGCTGCTATGGTCTGCTGACCCCACAAAGAATGGGGTAATAAATCACTCAGACTACAATATAACCATTTTTTTAAGAATTATATAATTATATAATTTATTATCATTTTTAAATTTTGCCATACGGCACTTGTACTTACCAGAGAAGCAAAGTGAGAAAGCAAGCTGCCAAGTCTAGGACTACAACCGTGGTCGACCATGTGGAAGTGTTAATACCTTAACCACTATGCTACCTGCTGACCCAGTATAATTATTTTCGTACCTTAACCACTATGCTACCTGCTGACCCTGTATAATTATTTTCTAATGCCCACTTCCTTATTAAAAAAGCAGGCCCCCTATTCAGGCTATAAGATATAAACCCCAGTGTAAAGTACTTCACCTACAAACCATTTGGGACCTCTCCTTGCTATGAGAGCTGTTCTTCTCTTTTGTGGTTTTGGTTTTTTTCCCCTTTTCTTTCATAGAGGTTTTTGCCTTAGGGCATGTGTGCTCACCCCAGAGAGAGACACACACAGTAAGAGGGAAAGTGAGAAACCATTCCCCAAGGGGGATGACCATGCCGCAACCCCTTCTCCTCCATTCTCCTCTTGGGATTCTGAGAACACACGCACACATGCCTGGTGTGTTTCCAACTGCTGGGTCCAGGATTCGAACTGTGTTTGACGTAATGGGAGTCCAGCGCCTTTACCACTATGTCTCTTGCTGGCCTAGTTTCCATTTATTTAACTGACATGGGTGCAAATACAGCTTAGGGGTGCAAAGTGCAGTACCCCAAAGCATGTCCGGGGAAGATCCACATGGGGGTATGGGAAGGTTATGCCTATGGTCTATGGGCCTATCTCCCCTCCCTGCCCCAGGGGCTTACTGACAAAAATCCCAACTTTTAGCTAAGGGTTAACTTCAGCCAGGTTTGAGAAAGAAGTTCCCAGGCTTTGTGAAATACTGAAAAGGGTTTGAGAGCTCCACTACTGCCCCAGGGGTTACCAGCCACCTCAGTTCCATCTCTTTTCCTACCTTTCTACCCTCCATTAAGGAGTAAACTAGGGTCTCTTTGGGGTGAAGCCAGGAAGAGTCTCCTCCATGAATCTGCTTCAGGCAGTGTGCCAGCCTAGAGGGGTCCAGCCTGGAAGAGAGAACACCCCACAAGCACCCCCTCACAGAGGATCACATCCCAGGGCGTATGTGTGTTGGTGGGAGGCTTTTCAAAAATGCCCAGAACATTCACTTTGGCATTACATATTCTAAAATTAGAAAATACAGATTAGCATGACCACTGTGAAAAATCTCCAGATCATAAAATCCTTACGACTATTAATAGGGAAGTAAGCTCATCCCCAATTTTATTCCCTTTGTTAAACAGCTGTCCTGAGGGGGGGGGGGGTCACAGAAGTACGCTGCCCTTCAGCTTCATCCAGTAAAGGTCTTGAGGGGTCTTTAGTTGATCAGCTGGAGTGACAGACCCCTTGCTCCTTACTCATGATCCTAGTTTGTCACAATGAAGGAGACAGTTTTCCAAACAGGTACTCAGCGCTTCTCACCGTTCAGGGCATCTTGCTAAACTCAGCAAAGTCTGCTCTTCTCAGAGTTAAAGACCAGGCTCCTCCGAGAGCCAGGGGTGGGTGTGTTCTTGGGGGTCAAGAGAAGGGTGCCTCCGTCTAACTCCGGCCATCAGAGGGGCATCCCGGCTCCCCATGCCTTCGGGTAAACAGATTACAACTTGACATCCAGGCCACCCTAAGACCTCAGACGCTGGTGGGGAAGAAATGTGACCTGTCACCACGCAGCGCCATCTGGAGAGGTGGGGCATCTCTCACCGTCCATCACGGGACTCTCTAGGCCCTTACGTTGCCAGGAGGGATTCCCGTTTCCCCAGTCCGTGGAAACAGTCTCTAAAGACCTCTCACCTTCCTTCAGATGAGTTCTGATACCCCACAAAGTCAGGCGGGCACCCTGGTCCCCCTGCGCCATAGAGTGAGCTCTCTTCTCTGCCTGTCACCGACCATCAGGTCGGGTCACCGGTGCCCCCTTGCCGTCGTGAAGGCTCCTTGAACCGTCACCGTCGTCAGGGAGGGACTCCGGGGCCCGCGTGCCCCCCGGCTCCTCCTCCTTCGGGCCCCGCGGGCGCACGAAGGCGCCTATGGCCGTGGCGTGGCCGGAGCGCAGCAGCTGGAGCTGGCGCCGCCCGCGGCGGTACAAGTACTCGATGCGCAGGACGTCGGAGCGTGGCAGGCAGGCGTGCTGCCGGAACTCAGCCCGCACCCGCGCCTCGGCACCCCGCTTCCCCCG
>NW_006209766.1:1774488-1784487 GCF_000334495.1 Tupaia belangeri chinensis | reverse complement strand
GGCCGTGTCATGGTAGCAACTGGGTCCCGGGCACACGCAGCGAACGCGGGACGAGCAGTGGCGAAGCCGCACGGTCAGGAGACTCCAAAGTGCAGCTCTACAGCCACTTCCGTCCCCGCCTCCCGCTATCCGGCGCCGTCGCTCCCCATTGGGCGTCGCTGCAGTTACGTCACCGCAGCCCCGGAGAAAGGGGCGGAGCCGCTGACTCGCTGGACCCACAGGGAGTCGTCCTTGAGCGGACCGCAGTTCTGAGAACCCTGGCACTTGGGGCCAGAGGGGGGCGATAGGCGCTCAGACTCTTGGGACCTGTTCGGAGAGGACAGGGAGTACTGGACCAAGAGGAGCTAGGGGTTCGGACCTTTGGTCCCCAAGGGCGCAGGGTACGGGCAGAGAAAACACAGGCACAAGCAATGTGTCATTAGTTACTGAAACCGTCGCTGCCCTGGAGACGCGCTGAGGGACGAGGACAGGCAGTGACATGTGGGCTCACGGCCTGTTGGGCTAGCTTCTCTGCACTGGGAGAAGACAAGTCCAGAGGGCGTGGGCCCCAAGTCCCCACAGGCAGCTTGTGGCTCAGACGTTGGGCGGGTCGCGCCCTCCACGGTGGGACTGCCTGGAGACGTCCTCGTAGCGCCGTAGCGGGAGGCCGTAAAGACGTGCCTTGCTCAGGCCCCACCAGCCCCGGAGCGCCGGGGAAGGAGGCCGTAAAGACGTGCCCCGTTCAGGCTCCACCAGCGCCGGAGCACGGGAGACAGCTCGCTGATAACTCCGGAGCACTCTGTCCACGCCCCATGCACCCAAGCCGAGAGCCGCGCTGGGCGCCAATTCACCTGCAGGAGAGGCGGGTGAGGGGCGGGGTTGAGGGCCAGAGTGGGCGAGTCTACAGGAGGCTCAGAAACTACTGAGAATCCTGCCAGATACATCTCTATCAAGAACACACATCCACGACTTTGTTAGAGGAATACAGTCTAGGATTTGCTTTAAAATCCTCTAGTGCAAACAGAAAGAGTGGGAGGAAAAGATAGAGGACAAAATATTCATTACCATGATGAATTCGTGGGGTTTCATAACACCATTCTCTCTTCTTTCGTGATGCTAGAAAATTTCCATAGCACTTTCTAAAAAGAGAGCTTTAGAGAGAAAACACCTCTGGAACCGTCATATCTCACCTGTATCTTCATAATCTAATGATTGTTTATGGAGTACTTACTATGTGCCAGGAATAATTCCACATGCTTCAGTTGTTTTAGTTTATAAGAAGGTATGACATAATATACTAACAAAATATGCAATATGTTATACAATTGATATTTTGATATATTGCCATTTCATTTGTTATTTTATGTAACACATTTATTTTAGTACTATTTGTCTAGAGATTTTTGTTATAAGGCATGTGCACTCACCAGAGAGTCAAAGAGAGAGAGATAGAAAGAGAGAAATCATCCCCCACGGGGATGGCCACACCACAATCCCTTCTCCTCCATTCTCCTCTCTGGATTTTGAGTACGAACACACACGTACCTGGTGTGAGAGCCAGGTTTTAAGCCTTGGGTTTGGGACTCAAACCACAGTCGATGATGTGGGTGTCCAACAAGGTAACCATTATGCCATCTGCTAGTCCTAACACATTTATTTTTAAATTGTGAGGTTTTTCTATGACTTTTACAAAAATAATTATTTATCTAATTTTATTTACTTATTCATTTATTTTAATTTGACCAGAGAGAGAGGAAGTGAAAAAGCAAGCCACCAGGTCTGGGACTTGAACCATGATCAGCCATGTGGGAGTGTTCAGCACCTTAACCACCATGCCACCTGCTGGTCCCCTAAATAGTGAATATTTTAAGTAGTTTATTAAACATCTATTTTATTATGTTAAAGTGATAGCTGCTATTTAATCCTTACAACACTAACAAGGTAGATCTACCGTACTATTTGCCTCTTACTGAATATGAAATTAAGACCCAGAGAAGCAGCATAGCTTGCCCAGGTTTACACAGCTGGTAAGTAGCAGAGCCAGGTTTTAAACCCAGGGATTCTGACTTAAGGATTCATTTTTTGTTGTTGTTGTTTGTTTTTAGAAATTTTTGCTATGGTGTGCATCTCATTTGGAGAGACAGAAAAAGAGAAAAGTGAGAAAAGTGGCCACACTGTAATCCTTTCTCCTCCATTTTCCTCTTGAAATTCTGGGCACCCACAAACACGTGCCTGGTGTGAGTTTCAAACCGCCAGGACCGAGACTTGAACTGCATTTGCCCACATGGGAGTCCATTGCCTCAACCACTATACCATTGTTAGGTCGTGCCCGTTATAGGCTGAGTATCCCTTTTCTGAAATGCTTGGTTCCAGAAGTGTTTTGATTTTTGGATTTTGGAGTCTTTGCATATACATCATGAAATATCTTAGGGGTACCCAAGTCTAAACATGAAATTCCTCTGTGTTTCATATACACATAGACATAGCCTGAAAGCAATTTTATACAATATTTTCGTATTATACTGTTTTTTTTGCTAGAGGGCTCATCTGTTCACCAGAGAGAGACAGAGCAAGAGAGAGAAGCCTCATGGGGTGTGGTCTTGCCGTATCCTTTATCTTCCACTGGTCCATCCATCAGGATTTGGGGCACACACGTACACACGCCCAGTGTACCAAGTTGGCTGTCCCGGATTCAAAACAGCAGTCGACCCTGTGAGATCTGGCTCCTTATGCACAGGGCTTAACCACTACACTGTAGGGCCAGCCCAACAGTGCAGGCTTTTCACTTTGACCTGTCAAATAAGGTCAGGTCTGGAATTTTCTATTTGTAGTGCTGTGTTGGCACTCAAAAAGTTCCAGATTTTTGAGCTAACTGGTGACATGGAGGTTAAAGTAACTGGATCCCACACATGGCCAACTGTGCACTTTGAATCCAGACCTGGTGGCTTGAGGAACAGTCAAGTGCATATTTGTGTGTACCCGTAATCCCTAGAGGAGAATGGAAGAGAGGGGTTGCAGCATGCCATTCCCCCTGGGGGAGCATCCATACCTTATAACAACACTAAGTAAAAACAAAAACAAAAGTTTCAGATTTTGAAGCATTTCAAGTTTTGGAATTTGGGATTAGGGTTGCTTGACCTGTACCCCAGCTGTTCTCTCACTAGCTTACCCTCACACTCCTACAATTAACTTGGAACTGCACAGAGGATTCTGTATCTTCACATAGAACTTTGGAGCTCCTCCCTTACTTATAAGCACTACCCATTTCGCTGCCCAGATTCCAATTCTGCTGCTGTGTTGCTTTCATGTTCCTTGGGGAGCCATTTATCCTCCACCCTGGCATCTCTCTCTGCTGGATTTCCAACCTCCCCCTATCTGGCCTCTTCCCATCAGGAGTTACAATCCCTAAGTTGTTCCCATCACAAAATCATCATAATAAATCAGTTCTAAGACACTTCCTGCTCTCTGCCTCTTCCTAGCTGATCTTATTATTATTTTTTTTTTTGGAGGGGAGAGGTTTTTGCTATAGGGCACGTGTGCTCACCAGACAGACAGAGAGAGACATAGAGACAGAAAGCGAGAAATCACCCCCCAGGGGGGATGGTCACACCATAATCCTTTCTCCTCCATTCTCCTCTTGGGATCTTGGGCACGCACGCACACATGCCCGGCGTGAGTTTTAAGCCACCGGGTCCGGGACGCAAACCGTGGTCAACTACATGGGAGTCCAGCGACATAGCCATTACGCTAACTGCTGGTTCCCCCTAGCTGATCTTTAGTCTCCTTTTTCTGCATGAACAACTTGTCAAGAGTGTCTATGCCTGCTGTCCCCACTTGTTTAAGTCTCGCTTCTTAGCCCTGACATACCGGTGCTGTCCCCTTGCACCTTGGACCTTGTGATTTCTTAAATCATCAATAGCCTCCTTGGGCCTAAGTCCTAATATCCTCCTTGGAACATTTAATTTGCTATTATTTCACACTCAGTTGATTTTCACCACAGTCCTTGAATATAGCCTCTCCCTTTTCTTGGCCTTGGTCAGAAAGGCTCCCCTTTTCTCTTATCCCCAGCATAACATTAGGTCTCAGCTCATTTTTCACTTCCTTCTGACAGCCTTCACCAATCCCTACACTAGGGGCACCACCTCTGGGCTCTCATGCTGCCTGGCTTCCCCCATCGCAGTCCCTATCACTCTAGCCTGTTCTTCCTCTACCAAAGCTCTAATCACTAACTCAGGCAATAGTGCCAGTAAGTTCAGCAGATCATGGGTCAAAGTAAGGAAAGGGGTCAGGACTAGAGGCCAAGCCTGCTCCCATCCCTTCCCACAACCTGGACATCCCTCTCAATTGGACCCCAAATGAACTGTAAGGGTTGGGTGAGGAACTTCGTCTTTCTGGACTTCCATTTCTCTGTAAAATGGAAGGATAAGAGTACCTATTTCAGGGACAGCAGGTAGTTTGAGTCCTGAACCTAATGGCTTAAAAAACACATTGGTCGGGGAACAGCAGGTGGTATGGTGGTTAAGGCACTGGACACTCCCACGTGGCTGACCACGGTTCAAGTCCTGGACCTGGTGGCTTGCTTTCTCACTTTCTCTCTCTCTCTCTTCCTCTGTCTCTCTCTGGTCAAATTAAAATAAATGAATAAATTAATTAAATTAAAAATAAATAATTATATATTAAAAAACCCACACTAGTCATGTGTGTGTGTGTTTGTCAAAAATCTTGACAAGAGGGACCAGCAGTTAGCGTGATGGCTATGTCGCTGGACTCCCACATAGTCGACCGCGATTCACGTCCCAGACCCGGTGGCTTAAGACTCACGCCGGGCACGTGTGCGTGCGTGCCCAAGATCCCAAGAGGAGAATGGAGGAGAAGGGATTGTGGCGTGGCCATCCCCCCTGGGGGGTGATTTCTCGCTTTCTGTCTCTCTGTCTCTGTCTGTCTGGCGAGCGCATGCGCCCTATAGCAAAAACCTCTCAAAAAAAAAAAATCTTGACAAGAGAATGAAGAAGAGATTTCTGCATGGCCACTCCCCTGGGGGGTGCTTTCTCACTTTCCTTCTCTCTGTCATTCTCTCTGGAGGACAAGGAGGAGAAGGAAGGAGAAGGAGAAGACAAAGATGAAGACGAAGAAGAGTATCTATTGTATATGTTTGTTGGGAGAATTAAATGAATTATAGAACTTAGATCAATACTAGGCATATGACTCCTCTAAGAACAGCCAAATAGATATGTGAGTGAGAAAGGTGGTTAGCATAAGTCACTAATATGTTGAGGTTGTTATGCAGCATTAGCTGACTGATACAGTTGCTTTAAGGATTAATTTACATGATGCACGAAAAGTGCTCAGAATGGTGCTAAGCAAATAAGTTCTAAATAAGTCCCAGGCCCCTTTTCTGCCTTTGTCTCTTTTGTGAATGCAGGCCACACTCCTCTCTCTACTTCTGGCCAGCAGGTGACAGTCAGCATGGCCATCACATTTCTGCTTTCCCTTCTACTGTTTTGGCCACCTAAGTCTTCACTGCAACCCAGCCCACAGACTTTAGTGATCTGCCTCTGTCGCCCCTCTCACTTCATCATTTCCTTCTCCTCAAGCTCACTCACTCACTTATGCAGTCTGCTCCAGCCACACAAGTCTCTCTGCTGTTTCTCCAACACACCAGGCACCATGTCTCAGTCCCCTGACCTTTGCATTGGCTATTCCTTCTACCTGGTTTGCTCTTCCCAAGAGGTCTACGTAAGTCCCTCCCTTCTCACCTCCAGATCTTGGCTTCCCACCCACATTTTTAAAAACCATCCTCCTCCTTCTCTGGGTCCAGCAGGTGGTATGGTGGCTAAGGTGGCTCGCCTGGCTGACACCCATTCAAGTCCCAGACCTGACAGCTTGAGAAACATGTGTGCCCAAAGTCCCAAAAGGAGGGAGGTGGAGGAGAAGGGGGCATGACCATTCCCCAAGGTGAGGGGAGTGCCTTCTCACTTCCTCAGCACCCCCGTGAGTGCATAAGCCCTCTGGCAAAACAAACAAACAAACAAACAAAACTCCTCTGTACTCTCTCTCTATTCTGTTCTATTTGTTTTTATACATTTTTTTTTGGGAGAGGTTTTTGCTATAGGGCGCGTGCGCTCGCCAGACAGACAGAGACAGAGAGATAGAAAGCGAGAAATCACCCCCCCAGGGGGGATGGTCACACTGCAATCCCTTCTCCTCCATTCTCCTCTTGGGATCTTGGGCACGCACGCACACGCGCCCGGCGTGAGTTTTAAGCCACCGGGTCCGGGACGTGAACCACGGTAGACTACGTGGGAGTCCAGCGACATAGCCCTTACGCTAACTGCTGGTTCCCAGTCTTTATATTCTTATACATGCCACCTGATTAACCACGCATTTTATTTATTCACGTATTACCTGTTTCACCAAAAGAATGTGAACTCCTGTGGGTCTTGTTCATGGGATCCTTTGGGGCCTACCCTAGTGCCTGTCCTAGAGAGACTTTCCATAACTATTCAGGGAGGGCCTCCTGATGACTGGTTTTCTGCAAAACCAGTAGATATAAACAGTAAGAGCTACTCTTTAGTGAGCCATTACTACGTTCTAGGATGTTTCTACCTGTTACATACTTGTTTTTATCTTTTTTTAAAATAAATTTTAAAAGAATTATTTATTGGGATGGCATAATGGTTACATTGCTGGCCTCCCTCATAGTCGACAGCGTAACCCAGCAGCTTAAAACTCACGCTGGGCGGATGTGCGTGTGTGCCCAAGATCCCAAGAGGAGAATGGAGGAGAAAGGACTGCGTGGGCCATCCTCTAGCCCCATGATTTATCGTTTTCTGTTTCTGTCTCTCCCACCACGCTCCCCGCCCTAAAGCAAAAATCTCTCCAAAAAAAGAGGGAGCGGATTATTTATCTAATTTTATTTATCATTGTCTTTTTTCTTTTTTTTTTAAATTTGACCAGCGAGAGGGAAAGCGAGAAAGCAAGCTGCCAGGTCCGGGACCCAAATTACAGTCGGCTACGCAGGAGTCCAGCGCTCCAACCACCACGCCCCAACTTGCGTTAACGTTTAAGCTCTGAGGGGCAGACATGCCCATCTTACACAGGGGAACTGAGGCGCTTCCAGGAGTAGGGCGGGCCCGGCGGTAGTCTCACCAGCTCCTACTGTGACAAGGCCAACGACAGTGTGGTCTAGCTGCAGCTGGGGCCCGCTAGGTAGTGGTGTGCTCTGAGCCACACGGAGGCCGAAGGGTCCAGCATCCAGCCGTGCGGTTGGGACCAGCACGTTGAAACGGCGCGCGGGCTGGAAGGACGCCGACGCTGGCGGGGTGATAACTCAGAGGAGCGGGGTGAGCACGTGTGCTGCCGCGAGAGCGCTCAGCCAGTGCGGTTGTCCGCGGGGCAGCGGGGCAGGGGCCGCACAGGCTGGCTTGCAGTCGCAGCGTGCAAGTGACGGTGCACCCCGGGACGCAGCGGTGTGCGCGGCCAGGCCCAGGGTACCAGATGGCGCCCAGCATCGCCGGAAGCAGCTGCACTTGGCCTTGGGCACACAGGCAGTCCCGCTCAGTAGTTTGCCCTGGCCACACAGGCAGCCCTCGCAGCAGCGCACAGAGGCATGGGGGAGACATAGACTCGGTGAGAAAAAGAGACAGGCACAAGAGGCAGAGACATTGTTCATCTAACTGCTGACCCTCTAGGTCTGGCCGCTTCAAACCTGGTCCTAACTCTTCTCCACGCCCCACTCCTCCTCTCCTGGCCTCTCCCACCCAGGCCTGACTTTTCCCACTAGATCCAGGCCCGCCTCCTGGTGGGCTGGGCGCTTCTGAGCTTCACCCTCTCTCTCCCGTAAAGCCCGAAAGCCCGCAAGCTCAGGACGGAAGTCGGGTGTTCTCCAGGGCTCCCAGAGCCGGGCAGGCGACAGTGCAGGCTGCCAGGGCTAGGCAAACCATGTGGGAGCTCCTGCGGCAGTACTCGTGGCCCGCGCACTTGTCACGGAGCTAGCACGGGCTGGGCTTGGCAAAGCACGGCTCCAGCGGATCAGTGGCCCACCCAGCACCCGCTGAGGCCCGCAGACCTGGCCATAGCCCAGCAACTCAGCCACCTCCCAGGCGTCCAGCAAGGGCTTCCGACCGTTAGGGAGGCATAGCCGCACAGGTAGAGTCCCTAGGGCTGTGGCAGCGGTACTCTGCCAGGCTACCTCGGTGGATCAGTAAGAGGCAGAAGTCCGTGTCCAGCAGAGCTGGCTGTCCCAGAGGTAGGCGTGAAGAGGCCTCTAAGTGAAGGGCTGTGATGTCCGAATAGAAAGGACATGTGGAGGGGAGGGGAGACCAGAAGGCGGAGAGAGTAATGAGTAGGGGAGGTCAGCAGAAAGGATCAGAGGGAGATCAAGGAGAACGTCACGGATTGGCTAATGGGATAGGCATTAGAGATCTTAAGAGGATTCAGTGGGAGGTCAGTAGGAAGCTCAACTGAGAGTCAGTGAAGGATTCAGTGATAGGATCAGTGGTAGAGCGGATAGTCAGAGTTAATGAGAGGTCGGTGGAAGTTCAATGAAGGGCAAAGGGGAGTTTGAACCAGTGGGGGAGCAATGGGAGGATTAAGAAAAGGGTAAATGGAGACCAGCAGGTGGTGTAATGGTCACGTTGTTGAACTACCATGTAATCGACCCTGGTTCAAATCCTGGACCCAATGGCTTAAAACTCATGCTGGGTGTGCATGCCCAAAATCCTGAGAAGAGACTGGAGGAGAAGGGATTGTTGTGTGGCCATCCCCCAGGGGGATGATTTCTTGCTCTCTGTCTCTGTCTCTCCAGTGAGCCCACAGGCCGTAGAACACAAAATCACTTTTAAAAAAGAAAGAAAGAAAGAAAGAAAGAAAGAAAGGAAGGAAGGAAGGAAGGAAGGAAGAAAGAAGGAGAGAAAGAAAAAGAAGGAGAAAATAAAAAGGTAAATGGAAGAAGTGGATGGACAAGTCCGTACCTCAGTTGACAGGTGGCTTTGGCAACAATGGGAACTCTGGTGGAGGGTAAATAGACTGGAGTCGGTGAGTTAATGGGATGCTCTATGGAAAGCCCAGTGGGTCAGAAAATGGGTCAAAGAGGCTCAATTAAGGAGATAATAGAAAGGCCTGGGAATTCAACAGAGGAGGCAATATCAACTGGAGACTACAGGAGAATTAGTGGTTGGTGGTGAAGTTCAATGGGAAGGCCTACAAGGGGGTCTACTTCTAAGGTACCAGCTTCTGCCCCAACCTCTGACCCCTCAGACCACAGTTCTGGTCATTGTGCAATCAACATACCAGGACTCCATCTGTGACGCAACAAGCCTTCTCTGCAGGACAGCTGAAGGGGACGCATGGCACACTCTCTTCCAGCTGGCAAGGGCAGAGCCAGTAGTCCTTGATGAGGACTGTCTGCCAGGCTGTGGAGGAAGGGGGGTGAATGGCGAGGTGCCATTGGAGGAGGTTGCCACTACAAGTTCTGAGATGAGACACATGAGGAAGCATATGGGGATTTGAAGCAGGGAGTGGGATGACCTAAGTGAGACTCTAGCAAAGGCCTGAGTGAATGCTCTCAGGGAAGTAATGGCCATTGAGGAAGCAAGAAGAGTAGTCTTCAGGTACACAGTCACTTCCACTTGGAGACTCTGTCATCACACTTGAGGCCCTTAGCACAGGGAGTGGAGAGCTATACCACTTTCTGGATACCCAGAAAGGCTGCAAGGCAGGGGTCACCTACAGGCTGTAGGGGCTGAGACAGGGCACTGGATGGCTATAGAGAAGTAACCCTGGCAAGATAGTGGCCTACTCTCCACCCAACCAGCACCCCCAGATTGCATCCTCTTCCTGCTTGGATTAGTTAGAGAGCAGTAAAAGCAACTAGAGATGATTCGGCAGTATCTGCTTACCATGCAGTGTGCAATCTATTTTCTTTTCTATTTTTTTTGGAGAGATTTTTGCTATGGGGCATGTACACTCACTAGAGAGACAGAGAGAGACAGAGAGACAGAAAGCAAGAAATCACCCCCC
>NW_006209766.1:1771586-1774318 GCF_000334495.1 Tupaia belangeri chinensis | reverse complement strand
CTCTCTCTCTCTCTCTCTCTCTCTCTTTTAAAAGAGATTTTGCTATAGGCTGGTGTGCTCAATGGAAAGAGAGAGACAAAGTCAGAAAGTGAGGAATCACCCCGCCCAGGGAGGTGGCCACACTGCAGTCCCTTCTCCTCCGTCTCCTCTCGGGATTTCAGGGACACACACACACACACACACACACACACACACTGGTTGTGAGTTTCAAACCACTGGGTCTGGGACTGGAACTGCAGTCAGCCATACAGGAGTCCAGTGACGTAACCATTACACCATCTGCTGGTGCCATCCATTTTAATGTGCCCTAAATATGACTAACATGGTTTCCTGCACTTTGTCATTTTTGGGGATCATGCCTCTCTTCCCCAGCCTCTGCTGAAGGGGTTAGCCATCACTTAAACCAAGTGACCCCATTCACACTGTCAGGGGCCTGTGGGGAAACTGTTAGTGGTCTCAATCAGTGGATGCCTTTTTTGCCCTTCCCACCAGGTGCTAATACCTGCACTTCCTTTCTGGCAACTCCCACCCATCCTTATTTTCAACATGAGGACTCTGGGGGAACCCCCATCTAGGCTCCAGAGATGCATATGGACCCGGGGCTGGCTAATCAGATCAATTCTGTCTCCTGTGGGCTGCTCTAATTGGCTGGGCAAAGTCTACGGGAGCCAACCATAGGATTTTTGCAGGGGCAATGGGAAAAAAAGATATTAATTAATTAATTGATTTTTTTTTAGGGCTTTGAAGCTGGTAGGGTTGTCAGGCTGAAGTTGTTGGATTCTTGCTGACAGATACCAAAGGGAAGAATCTACTTGAGACTAAAGCTACCACAGAGAAAGGAAGGAAGAGAAGGGAAAAGAGAGACCATGACAGGAGAGAAACAGATTTCTTTTAAGTACAATTGAAAATTCATGATCTAGTTAAGCCCAAAGATATAAATGACCCTTTAGCCTTTGCAATGACATGAATCCAAATCCTTTTTTCTTTATTCCCTCAGTTTCAGTTGAGATTCTTCTTTCTTTTCTTCCCATTTTGCTGTAGAACACGTGTACTCACACACGCATACATGTGCACACGAGGTGGGGAGAGAGAGAAAATGAAAACGTACCCCTAGGGCAAATGGCCATGTCACACTCCTCCATTCTCCTCTTAGGATTTGGGGCATGCACGCACATGTGCCTGGTATTTTGTTGTTGTTGTTATTACATAAATTGGCCCATTTATTATAGGCTAGTGATATTCCAAATGTCTATGGAGCTTCTACTGGTCCTTCAATTCCTTCAGTCTTCTGATGGCGGACTTTACTGTGACAGCCGGGGTGGTGGTGTGGGTCCAGGCACTGCCAGCTACCGTCTTCATGCAGGAACCACAGTGCCAGACCCCCACAGCATCTCTTCATCTTAGTTTTGTCACAGAAGGAGCAAGTGTACTTGGCGTGCTGGCTGGTTTCAATTCTCTTCACCATTTTCCGAAGGGAGGCACCATTAGCGAGTCCCATATTTACCGACGATGCCAACCTTCTTGGTGTGCTTAGCCGGATTGCCGCCAACTAGGTCCAAGCCCAAAGAGCCTGTTTTATTTTTTTCTATTTTATTTTTTTTTAAGATTTACTTATTTTTAATTTTACATATTATCATTAGTCTTCAATTTTGACTAAAAGGGAGAGTGAGAAATCAAGCCACGAGGTCTGGGACGTGAACCGTGGTAAGCCATGTGGGAATTCAGCACCTCAGCCACCATGCCAACTGCAAGCCCCTCTTGCATGGTATGTTTTTTAATCATCTGAGTTTGGGACTTGAACTGCACAGTAAGCCATGTGGGATCCAAGTGCCTTAATCACCACGCCACTGTCTGGCCTCTTCAGGTGAGATTCTAACACTGCCATTAAGAGTCCTACCTGAGGGGGCCAGCAGGTGGTGTGGTAGTTAAGATGCTAGACACTCTCACGTGGCCGATCACAGGACACTCCCACATGGCTGACCACAGTTTGGTGGCTTGCTTTCTTACTGCCTCCTCCACCCTTGTCTCTTCTAGTCAAATTAAAATAAATGAATGACCTGGTGGCTTGCTTGCTCTCTCTCTCGCTCTCTTCAAATTAAAATAGATGAATGAAAAAAAAATGAAATAGATAATTCTTTTGTTTTTATTTTTTATTTTTTTGGAGAGGTTTTCACTATAGGGCGCGTGCGCTCGCCAGACAGACACAGAGAGACATAGAGACAGAAAGCGAGAAACCCCCCCCAGGGGGGATAGCCACGCCATAATCCCTTCTCCTCCATTCTCCTCTCGGGATCTTGGGCACACATGCACATGCGCCCGGTGTGAGTTTTAAGCCACCGGGTCCCGGACGCGAACCGCGGTTGACTACGTGGGAGTCCAGCGACATAGCCATTATGCTAACTGCTGGTCCCTATTTTTTTTTTTTTTTAAAGAACCCTAGTTGACATAATGTCTACATTGTATCTCCATGACCTCACCTCTGCCATAGCTGGCTGGGTCATGGTTAGATAAAAAGTGTGTGCTATGGTTTGTCTCCCAAAGTTTGGAATTTGGTCTTACTGGGTGGTGAATGGATGTCTCCCCAAAGTTTACGTGTTGGGACCTGGTTGTATTGCAAAGGTGTTACGTGAAAACTTAGCCCCTTTATAGTGTCCCAAGATGGGACTTTTGGGGGAACCAGCAGTTAGCGTAATGGCTATGTCACTGGACTCCCATGTAGTAGACCGTGGTTC
>NW_006209766.1:1767362-1771415 GCF_000334495.1 Tupaia belangeri chinensis | reverse complement strand
AATCTCTCAAAAAAAAAAAAAAAAGATGGGACTTTTGGGTCTGATAGTCATTGGGAGGAGGCCTCATGAGGGAGTTCTAGTGCATATATATAAGGAGAGAAAATGGGGTTAGGCAGAAACAATATAGATACAGACCAGAATAAGGAGAAACTTATGAATAGCTGCTCTGCTTAAATTCCTGCCCTCCACCATGTTGTAGCCTTACCAGAATTTGGACGCTGGGTCTTGGATCATCAAACCATGAGCTGAATAAACCACTTTTTTTTTTTTTTTTTGCTATAGGGTGCATGTGCTTGCCAGAGAGACAGAAAGCAAAATATCACCCCCCGGGGGGATGGCCACACCACAATCCCTTCTCCTCTATTCTCCTCTTGGGATTTTGGGCATGTACGCACATGTGCCCAGCATGAGGTTTAAGCCACCAGGTCTGGAACTCCAACTGTGGTAGGCTATGTGGGAGTCCAGCGACCTAACCATTGTGCCATCTGCTGGTCCCTAAACCTCTATTCTTTTGAGTCACCTATTTTTAGGTATTTCTGTTAGCAGAGCAGTAAGAGACTACACCTTTTTGTGGAGGGGTCATTGATCTATATTAAAGGGCAAGACAAACATTCCTTCAGGAGCATTTGAACCTACAGGCAGAAAAGAGTCAAGGAGCGAGTGGCAGATGCTACAAAAAGGTAAGTTCAAGTGGGCTAAGAGTCCTTGGGGAGTGTGAAAGAGATATGTGCACAGAGAGACTAAAGTTGGCTGAGACCAGCAGTTGGTGCAATGGCTATGTTGCTGGACTCACATGTAGTCGACTGTGGTTTGAGTCCCGGACTTGGTGGCTTGCACTCATGCTGGGCACGTGTGCGTGCGTGCCCAAGATCCCAAGAGGGGAATGGAGGAGAAGGGATTGCGGTGTGGCCACCCCCTGGGGGGTGATTTCTCGCTTTCTGTCTCTCTGTCTTTCTGGCAAGCGCACACACCCTATAACAAAAACCTTTTTTAAAAAATGTAAAAAAAAAAAAAGTTGGCAAGAACTTGCTAAATAAATGAACAGATGCCAGTGAAGCCTTTTTTTTTTTTTGGTGTGTGCGTGTAGACACTGGTTCAGTATAGGCGTGAACAGGGTATAGGTGGATATTGGTGCACATGCTGCTTAGCCACAGCTGCAGATTTAGGCTGGGGTTCATTCACTGTCACTTGGGTAAGCTCCAATGAGCCATAGCCACAAGTTCAGATGCAAATCCATCCTTGACCACAGGCACAAGCCCCCACTTAGCTACAGATGTGCTCTTTGATCCTGGTTCAGCCACTGCCGTGGTCTAAGAGCTGGCTATGGACACTATGTTAGAGTCCTTCAAGGATACCATGTTGAAAATGGATGTGGTCTCGGAGCCAGATGTGGCCTGGGTGGTGGCCACATTAGACTTCACGATGTGACATGTTGTCCTGTCAGGGCATGTGTGGTGCTTACCACTGAAGTGGTGTCACCAGAGAAGAGTCTAGGAAAAGATGGGGTTCCATGGGAGGGTTCCTTTCCTCCTTAGTCAGAAGGTCTTACAGGAGATGAGGAGAGGGTGCAGTAGAACTGGATCCCACATTTAGCCTCATCCCTGAGTTGCCTTTACACCCTGGGCCTCCCGGGCCTCTGGCATTGGTGGCTCACCATTCAGGAGCTAGCAGGTTCCCAGTCTAAAACAAAGGGGTCCTGGATATATGAGCAGAAAGAGAAGGCTGGGGCTGAACATGATACAAGTGATCGGCACAGCCGGTGTGTGCTGAGTGGGACTGAGGTGAGCTGGAGAATACAGACTCCCCATCTAAGGACAGCCAGATTTGTTTAAAAATCTCTGTGCCAGCCAGTTCAAACACATCTGTGGTTTGCTTCTGGCCAGCAAGGAGCTCAGTTTGCCACATTAAGCAAAATTGAGAGTAGTGTGTGTGTGTGTGCGCATGCGTGTGCCTACATATTTGGTGGGGAATTAGGGACATATATTCTTCCCTTCTTCTCAGGGAGGAGTGTTCTTTGTTCAGTTAGATGTTGATGCATGAAGTTAGTCACTTACAAAGTGAACTTCTAAGAGATATTCCTGTTTATTCTATAGAACTTTGCATATTTTTAAAATCAAGATGTAATACATAAAAAAAAGGTGGAATACAGTTTGGGTATGTGTTCTAGGGAGCTCTTTGAAGATAGAAATATAATCTGTGTTGTTCATTGTTGCATCTGCAGTGCCTGATGGACTGAGGTTCGAGTCCTGGACCTAGTGGCTTTCTCTCTCTCTCTCTTTAGTTAAATTAAAACAAATAAATAAAATAAAAAATTATTTAAAAAAGAAAAATAAATAATAGTGGTAAATATTTACTGCATGCCAGGCACTGTTCAATCAACTCATTTAATTTTTTTATTTGCTAGAGAGCACGTGTGCTCACCAGAGAGGGAGGTTGAGAAAGCACCCCCACCCCAATAGAGGACAGTTACACCACAATCCCTTCTCCACCATTTCTGATTTCAGGGTTTGGGGGACACACACACACATGCCCAGCATGTCCTTCAAGTTGCCAGATCTGGCTTGGACCTTGCAGTCAGTCATGTGGGATCCAACACCTTAACCACCGTGCCACCAGCTAACCCAATCAACTCATTCTTAAAAATACCACAACCAGAACCAGCAGATGGCATAATAGTTCCATTGCTGGGCTCCCACGTAGTTGATTGCAGTTTGAGTCCCAGACCAGTGGCTTAAAACTCATACCAGACACATTTGTGTGTGTGCATACCCAAGATCCGGAGAGGAGAATGGAGAAGGGATTGCAACGTGGCCATCATCCCTGGGGGGTGATTTCTCGCTTTCTGTCTCTCTGTCTCTCTGATGAGCACATGCACCCTATAGCAAAAAAATCCCTCTAAGGAAAAAAAAAGAGCTGCAACCTAAAATAAAAATTTAAACATGCCATAACCATATGATGTTGGTGTTATTATCCACCTTAACAGTGAAGGAAATAGAGGGCCAGAGAAGTGAAGCACCTTGTGCAAAATCATACAGCTTGATAAAGCAGCATTTGAACCCAGGACTCTTGGCTCCAGTGTCTAGCCCTAGCCATTATAATGAATGAATTGAAGTCCTTGCCTTTGTTTCTAAGAAACCCAGCCCCTCTTCGAGCATCCCCTCACTTTTCTCTTATCTCTCTGGTCACTCGCTATTTTGCAGGACTGAAAGAGGTTGAGTGGGAGCCCCTTGATTCCAAGCTTATGGAAAAGTCTGAAATCCCAAGCGTGGCGTATTCAGTACCCTGGTCAGCGCCTAGCTCGGCTGAATCTACGCTGAGCTCTGCGCCCTCTGGGGCAACAGACCTCTCCCTGCATCAAGTTTTGGGTTCAAAGCAGCCACCTATGCCACGTGTGGCCTGTGGCAGTGATTTCACACCTTCAACCTTCAACTGCATTTTCCATAAAATGGGGATAATAAAAAGACTTGCCTCCAGGGCAACTGTGGGGACTACATTACATAATGTACATACATTATATATAAAAGCACTTACCACTTATCTCATAAGTCTGGACTATTTATAAGTTTTTGTGAGGCAGTACAAAAGCCAAAACTAAACAAAAACCCCACAACCAAAAAGCTGTTTCAAACTTTGTGCTGTAGGGAAGTTCCGTCCCTTTCTGTCCTCTTCCTTCCTGGTTGCTGCCAGTGCCGTTGGCGCCTTCTCCCCGGTGCTCCCCACCATGCCTCGGAAAAATGGAAGAAATCAAGACTTTGTGCTAACAGCCCAGCGAAAGGACGCCAAATCGGTCAAGATCAAGAAAAATAAGGATAATGTGAAGTTTAAAGTTCGATGAAGCAGATGCCTTTACACATTGGTCATCACAGACAAACAGAAGGTGGAGAAGCTGAAGCAGTACCCCACCCCCCAGGTTTGGTGGTGAAGGAGCTAAAATGAACCAGACACTGTTTGAAATATATTAAACATTTTTTTTTAATTCGTCCCCTCATTCTGTCTCTAAGTTGGGCACCCTAGGGAAAAAAAAAAGTTTAAACGGCCAATGTGCTGGTGGCA
>NW_006209766.1:1756802-1760793 GCF_000334495.1 Tupaia belangeri chinensis | reverse complement strand
TAAATGAACAGTTCACAGAGAAGCCTTTTTTTTTTTTTGGTGTGTGCGTGTAGACACTGGTTCAGTATAGGCGTGAACAGGGTATAGGTGGATATTGGTGCACATGCTGCTTAGCCACAGCTGCAGATTTAGGCTGGGGTTCATTCACTGTCACTTGGGTAAGCTCCAATGAGCCATAGCCACAAGTTCAGATGCAAATCCATCCTTGACCACAGGCACAAGCCCCCACTTAGCTACAGATGTGCTCTTTGATCCTGGTTCAGCCACTGCCGTGGTCTAAGAGCTGGCTATGGACACTATGTTAGAGTCCTTCAAGGATACCATGTTGAAAATGGATGTGGTCTCGGAGCCAGATGTGGCCTGGGTGGTGGCCACATTAGACTTCACGATGTGACATGTTGTCCTGTCAGGGCATGTGTGGTGCTTACCACTGAAGTGGTGTCACCAGAGAAGAGTCTAGGAAAAGATGGGGTTCCATGGGAGGGTTCCTTTCCTCCTTAGTCAGAAGGTCTTACAGGAGATGAGGAGAGGGTGCAGTAGAACTGGATCCCACATTTAGCCTCATCCCTGAGTTGCCTTTACACCCTGGGCCTCCCGGGCCTCTGGCATTGGTGGCTCACCATTCAGGAGCTAGCAGGTTCCCAGTCTAAAACAAAGGGGTCCTGGATATATGAGCAGAAAGAGAAGGCTGGGGCTGAACATGATACAAGTGATCGGCACAGCCGGTGTGTGCTGAGTGGGACTGAGGTGAGCTGGAGAATACAGACTCCCCATCTAAGGACAGCCAGATTTGTTTAAAAATCTCTGTGCCAGCCAGTTCAAACACATCTGTGGTTTGCTTCTGGCCAGCAAGGAGCTCAGTTTGCCACATTAAACAAAATTGAGAGTAGTGTGTGTGTGTGTGCGCATGCGTGTGCCTACATATTTGGTGGGGAATTAGGGACATATATTCTTCCCTTCTTCTCAGGGAGGAGTGTTCTTTGTTCAGTTAGATGTTGATGCATGAAGTTAGTCACTTACAAAGTGAACTTCTAAGAGATATTCCTGTTTATTCTATAGAACTTTGCATATTTTTAAAATCAAGATGTAATACATAAAAAAAAGGTGGAATACAGTTTGGGTATGTGTTCTAGGGAGCTCTTTGAAGATAGAAATATAATCTGTGTTGTTCATTGTTGCATCTGCAGTGCCTGATGGACTGAGGTTCGAGTCCTGGACCTAGTGGCTTTCTCTCTCTCTCTCTTTAGTTAAATTAAAACAAATAAATAAAATAAAAAATTATTTAAAAAAGAAAAATAAATAATAGTGGTAAATATTTACTGCATGCCAGGCACTGTTCAATCAACTCATTTAATTTTTTTATTTGCTAGAGAGCACGTGTGCTCACCAGAGAGGGAGGTTGAGAAAGCACCCCCACCCCAATAGAGGACAGTTACACCACAATCCCTTCTCCACCATTTCTGATTTCAGGGTTTGGGGGACACACACACACATGCCCAGCATGTCCTTCAAGTTGCCAGATCTGGCTTGGACCTTGCAGTCAGTCATGTGGGATCCAACACCTTAACCACCGTGCCACCAGCTAACCCAATCAACTCATTCTTAAAAATACCACAACCAGAACCAGCAGATGGCATAATAGTTCCATTGCTGGGCTCCCACGTAGTTGATTGCAGTTTGAGTCCCAGACCAGTGGCTTAAAACTCATACCAGACACATTTGTGTGTGTGCATGCCCAAGATCCGGAGAGGAGAATGGAGAAGGGATTGCAACGTGGCCATCATCCCTGGGGGGTGATTTCTCGCTTTCTGTCTCTCTGTCTCTCTGATGAGCACATGCACCCTATAGCAAAAAAATCCCTCTAAGGAAAAAAAAAGAGCTGCAACCTAAAATAAAAATTTAAACATGCCATAACCATATGATGTTGGTGTTATTATCCACCTTAACAGTGAAGGAAATAGAGGGCCAGAGAAGTGAAGCACCTTGTGCAAAATCATACAGCTTGATAAAGCAGCATTTGAACCCAGGACTCTTGGCTCCAGTGTCTAGCCCTAGCCATTATAATGAATGAATTGAAGTCCTTGCCTTTGTTTCTAAGAAACCCAGCCCCTCTTCGAGCATCCCCTCACTTTTCTCTTATCTCTCTGGTCACTCGCTATTTTGCAGGACTGAAAGAGGTTGAGTGGGAGCCCCTTGATTCCAAGCTTATGGAAAAGTCTGAAATCCCAAGCGTGGCGTATTCAGTACCCTGGTCAGCGCCTAGCTCGGCTGAATCTACGCTGAGCTCTGCGCCCTCTGGGGCAACAGACCTCTCCCTGCATCAAGTTTTGGGTTCAAAGCAGCCACCTATGCCACGTGTGGCCTGTGGCAGTGATTTCACACCTTCAACCTTCAACTGCATTTTCCATAAAATGGGGATAATAAAAAGACTTGCCTCCAGGGCAACTGTGGGGACTACATTACATAATGTACATACATTATATATAAAAGCACTTACCACTTATCTCATAAGTCTGGACTATTTATAAGTTTTTGTGAGGCAGTACAAAAGCCAAAACTAAACAAAAACCCCACAACCAAAAAGCTGTTTCAAACTTTGTGCTGTAGGGAAGTTCCGTCCCTTTCTGTCCTCTTCCTTCCTGGTTGCTGCCAGTGCCGTTGGCGCCTTCTCCCCGGTGCTCCCCACCATGCCTCGGAAAAATGGAAGAAATCAAGACTTTGTGCTAACAGCCCAGCGAAAGGACGCCAAATCGGTCAAGATCAAGAAAAATAAGGATAATGTGAAGTTTAAAGTTCGATGAAGCAGATGCCTTTACACATTGCTCATCACAGACAAACAGAAGGCAGAAAAGCTGAAGCAGCCCCACCCCCCAGGTTTGGTGGTGAAGGAGCTAAAATGAACCAGACACTGTTTGAAATATATTAAACTTTTTTTTTTTTTTTAATTCTGGGAAAAACAAAAACCAAAACCCAAAAACAAAAACCAAAAAACAAAAAACCAACTTTATGCTGTGGAAGTAGGCAGACCTGGGTTCAAATCCTGAATCTGCCACTTCTAGCTGTGTGAACTTGGCAAGAGACTTGATCTCTGGGCTCCTTCCTCTCACCACTTCCTCTCGCTTTGATATTATCATAGAGTCTGTCTCAAAGACTAGCAGGAAGGTAAAAAGAGATCATGCAGGCCAGCAGGTGGCAAGGAGGTTAAGGCAGTGGATCCTACATGGCCAACTGTGGCTTGAATCCTAGAACTGGTGGCTTGAAAATCATACTGGCTGCATGTGGGCACATGACCAAAATCACAAGAGGAGAATGGAGAAGAAGGGATTGCACGTGGTCACCCCCCAGGGGGCAACTTCTCACTTTTCCACTCATTTTGTCTCTACGTTGAGCACCCTATGGAAAAAAAAAAGTGTAAACGGCCAATGTGCTGGTGGCAGCAGCAATGCGATGCTCTGTGATGCTGAAGGCACCTGGTAAGGTCCTAGATTCACATCCCAAAGTCCCCGTGCATGCTGGGTGTGTTTTTGAGTGCTCATGGTGCCGGCCAGCTGAGGCTGGGAGTAAAAAGCGATGGGAAGACCCTATTTGGGATGCCCCCTCCCTTTCTCTCATGGAAGAAATAAACTTTTAAAAATGGTGCATTGAGCTATGTATCCTAAAATGTAAAGGACTGAAACAATCATTGTCCCCTCTCCAAAAAAAAAAAAGTATTTAAAAAGGGACCAGCAGTTAGTGTAATGGCTATGTCGCTGGACTCCCATATAGTCAACCGTGGTTCAATTCCTGGACCCGGCGGCTTAAACTCACACTGGGGATGTGCGTGTGTGTGCCCAAGATCCCGAGAGGAGAATGGAGGAGAAGGGATTGCGGTGTGGCCATTCTCCCTGGGGGGGGTGATTTCTCACTTTCTGTCTCTCTGTCTCTCTCCTTTCTGGCGAGTGCACGCGCCCTATAGCAAAAACCTCTCCAAAAAGAAAGAAAGAAAGAAAGA
>NW_006209766.1:1742685-1756513 GCF_000334495.1 Tupaia belangeri chinensis | reverse complement strand
AAGAAAGAATCATTGCCCTCAAGGAACTTAAGTATAGCTGAGAAAGATAATAGAACAAATAAGTATACAGAAAGTAGTATGTGCTATATAAAAGATATCAGGGGGGGAACCAGCAGTTAGCGTAATGGCTATGTTGCTGGACTCCCACGTAGTCGACCGTGGTTCGTGTCCCGGACCTGGTGGCTTAAAACTCACGCCGGGCGCGTGTGCGTGTGTGCCCAAGATCCCGAGAGGAGAATGGAGGAGAAGGGATTGCGGCGTGACCATCCCCCCTGGGGGGTGATTTCTCGCTTTCTGTCTCTATGTCTCTCTCTGTCTGTCTGGCGAGCGCACGCGCCCTACAGTGAAAATCTCTCTCAAAAAAAAAAAAAATCAGGGGAAGGGGAATGTGTGGGTAGAAAATTACCATTAAAATTCTTTTTATTTATTTTTTTTGAGAGGTTTTCGCTATAGGGCGCGTGCACTCACCAGACAGACAGAGAGAGACATAGAGACAGAAAGCGAGAAATCACCCCCCAGGGGGGATGGTCACGCCGCAATCCCTTCTCCTCCATTCTCCTCTCGGGATCTTGGGCACACACGCACACGCACCCGGCGTGAGTTCTAAGCCGCCGGGTCTGGGACGGGAACTGTGGTTGACTACGTGGGAATCCAGCGACATAGCCATTACGCTAACTGCTGGTTCCCACCATTAAAATTCTTTATTTCTCGGGCCCAGCAGGTGGCATAGTGTTTAAAATACTGGACTCTCAAATGGCTGACTATGGTTTGAGTCCCAGACCTGGCAGTTTGAAACTCACACCAGCAGTGTGTATGTGTGCCCAAAATCCTGAGAAGAGAAGGAATTGTGGTGTGGCCAGCCCCCCTGGAGGATTTCTCACTTTCTCTCTCTCTTGCTGTCTCTCTGGCAAGTGCACATACCTTACAGCAAAAAAATCCTTCTCTAAAATTTTTTTGGTTTCTTTCTTTGTTTGTTTTGAGAGAGAGAGAGGGAGAGAGAGCTCCTAACAGGGTCTTGTCATGCTTTGATCATCCCCCCCCCCCACACTCCAGCTAGTCACGATCACTGGTGGACCTTCCGGCAGCCTGGAATGGTCAAATTAGCAAGGAATATGAACCCTGGAGTGGAGGGAGTGGCCCAAATCTGAGCAAACATAGTGATTTTTAGACACGTGCAGAAACACAGTTCCACGGCAGTCATTTGCAGGGCAATGAAGATGTGCATAAGCTAGCTGTCTGTGTTTCCAAAACTGCAGAGCAGTATCTGTTTAAGAAAGTCACATGTATTAATCAGAATTGGCCAAAGAAGATTAGAGAAAACTTACATAGGGCTACGTGGTGCCAAACATCTTCACATCTTCAGCTGATTAACATCTGGAAAAAAAACTGGCTTGACATCCTACTTCCCTCTCCCCAACTTTCTGCCCTTTAAAAGAATAAACCTGGGAACAATTTGGGGCCATAGCTGCCTCCACCAGAGGAGTCCAGACCACCCAATCCCCACTTTTCTTTACTTGTATGTCTTCGTGTGTTTATTTTTATGTTTATTCTCTAATCCAAAGCCCCCCCCTCCGCCACCAGCATGTCTTTGTTTAGCCATGTGGGTCACAACACTGGACTCCCTATATGTCACCAGCATCATTCTGAAGCTCCCTGCCATTTGTGCCACTGTGGCTGGACCCATTTTAAAGTGGGTAGTCAGCTTGGCCTCAGTAAAGAGGTGATGTTTAAGCAAAGTCTTGAAGGAGGTGAGAGGATGTTCCATAGGGATATCATGGAAACAGCCAGTGCAAAGGCCCTGGGGCAGGAAGAAAAAAGTAAGGTGGCTCGTGTGGCTGGAATAGAGTGAGGGAGGGCCCTGGTGGGAAGAGCTGAGATCAGAAAGGTAATGGGAGCAGCTGGTTAGGGCCTCATAAACCACTGTAAGGACTTTGCTCTCGTTGGGAGGTGGGATGATTGCATAGGAACATTTTGAATGGAGGAGTGTAGTGATTTGCTTTTAAAAACTGTTCGAATGGGGGGACCAGCAGATGGTGTAGTGGTTAGGGCACTGGACTCCCACATGACTGACTGCGGTTCGAGTCCCAGACCTGGTGGCTTAAACTCATGCCAGGGGAGTAGAAGGGATTGTGTCATGGCCATCCCCCACTGGTGTGTGTGTGTATGATTTCTCACTTTCCCTCACACTGTTTCTCTGTCTCTCCTCAACAAGGGCATACGCTCTATGGCAAAAACCTTGGGGAAAAAATCTCAATAGCGGATATGTGAACAATTGAACGTAGTGACATAATTTCCCCACCTTGATTCTTGGGAATCCTATCACCTGCTCACCTCCAGAGTTCTTGGGCCCCAGGGCTGCTCACTACTGCTAGCTGCTCCATGTGGGGCTGGGTCCCAAAGCCGCTCCTTGGGTAGCTGAGGCTAAGCATGCCCACGGGTACACCATTCGTTTGGGTGATACATTCACACCTATAGACCATCTCGGTCTAGGGAGAACCCGAGCCAGGCCCAGGCGTTGGCCGGAATGCTGCCTGAGATTCAGCTCAGGGCCAGCATGGATAAGGCACCAGGGCCTCAGGTCCAGGAACACCCACACGGGCTCGCGCACCACCAGCACTGCCTAGCTGGTAAAGTCCCTTCTGCCCGGTGAACGCACCTACCTGGAGCATGAGCTGGGAGAAAGAGTCGTAGGATATCCTCTGGGCCTCAGCAGGTGCCACCTAAAGCAGCGCCCGTCGGCTGAAGAGTGCAAGGCCAGCGGACACACCTGCCAAGCAGAGCTCGCGCCGCTCCAGCACGGCAGTCCCAGAAGCGCAGGCTACTCCAGCCTACAGCCGCCACTTTCATGCAGACTCCACAACCCTGGACATGCCTGTGGGAATGAGGGCACCGCGTAGATGCGGCCCCAAGGAGCTGGGGGCAGCAGTGGTGCGGACACTTGGCCAAGGTCTTGCGTCTTACTTGCAAACAACTGGCCAGCCATTAGCGCGACAGGACGTGGCCACGACATGGGTGTGGGATAAGTCGCTTGCACTCTGCAACCGCAGTACCTGGAAGGGTTCAAGGTGCAAGAAAAAGGGCCAGCGGGCAGGGTGCTCCACTCCAGCCAGCTTGATGGGCACCGTGGGCTTGAGATGCAAGCGTATGGCCCAAGAGCCTGCCGCCACGGCAAGCTCCTGAGGGTCACGGAACCCTGGCGACCGTGTTACTGTTAAGTAGCAAATGCCCAGCAGGTGGCGCAGCAGCGCCAGCGGCGTGTCCACGGAGGCGCGCCCACGCGCGCTCATACCTTCACTTCCACCCGCTGCCTCGCGGCTAAACGCACCGCACCGCCTCACCCGCAGCCCACCACGGTCCTGCGGTTCGGCTGCGCTCAGCAGCTACACCTACACCTGGCGGTGGGCGCAGAGCGCTCTGGAAAAGCAGCACCCCCTACTGCGCTAGTGAAAGCGCGCAGTAGGGAGCCCCTTGGGCGTTGGCGACATAGACAGTCGAAGTCAGGCCTCCCAGCGCCCCTGTTTTCCAAGAATGTCGTGAAGAAGTGGCGTCCCTGGAAATCCACAAACACTGCAGTCCCTGAATGAACTGGAAGGGAGTGGAGAGGAGGGAGTCAAATCTGTGGATTCTAGGCCAAATACTTCTAAGTTCTAATCCTGACAGCGGCTTTTTGGCCATGTGGACAAGAGCAGGGCGCTTAACTTCCTTGGGCCTCAGTTGCCTCATCTGTAAAAGGGGGTATTCGCACACCCTTCACAGAGCTGTGACATGCTATATATAAAGGCTATGGCATAATGCCAGGTATATAAATATTTTCTTCAAGTTGATTTCCTTTGAACCATCTGTCTTGGAAAAGCCTGCCCAGCCCTCTTCCCAGAGGCCATGTGTCCAATCCCCTGACATGGAGTTTGCCCAAAGAGTCCCTCATCCCCACTGACCAGGGCCCTGTCCCAAGAAGCTCCATGGTAGCCAATCCCATTACAGAACCATGCCAGGCAACCGCTCAATCCCAGTCAGCACAAGCAAGCTCCTTCCCCTACTGCAAATCCAGACCAGCTCCCCGGCCTCCTGCAGCCTCCACACATCACTCACCTCATAGGACACCCGGGGCACCGAGGCACAGCAGGGCCGGTGTGAGGGCAACCATGGCTGCGTAAGGGGCGGAAAGAGATGAACTGATTGGCGCAGTGTGTCCTGCCAGTCTTTCTCCTGACCTTCCCACTGCAGGAGGGGGAGAGGGCACGAAGGAAATCCCAGAGAAGTACTAGGGCTTCAGAGCCCAGGAAGGAAAGCAAGCCTGGGGCTGTTGCCTGCCAGTAGCTGGGTTGAGGCCAGCTACATTATGGCTCTGGATTTCTGGCCTTGGCCCTCAGCACCGTCCCTGCATCATCACACAGCTGACCCCATTAGTACTGAACTGACCCGGTGCCACTGATCATAATGAGGTCTAATTGTGGAGGTTAGGAGAAGAGGCAGGTTAAGGGACAGAAAAAGGAGGGAGGAGAGAGAGATACAGGGAGGAGACAGCTGGACATGGGCATTAAAGAAGGGAGAGGGAAAGATACAAGAGAATCACAGTGAGATGGAGAGAGAGATATGGGGAGGACAGACAGGGTTCACAAATGCAGAAATAGTGTGGGGACCAGCAGTTGGAGTAATGGCTATGTCGCTCGACTCCCATGTAGTCGACTGTGGTTCGAGTGCCCGACCGACTGTGGTTCGAGTCCCAGACCTGGTGGCTTAACCTCATGCCGGGCGCTGTGTGTGTGAGTGCCCAAGATCCTGAGAGGAGAATGGAGGAGAAGGGATTGTAGTGTGGCCCTCCCCCCTGGGGGGTGATTTCTCGCTTTTTGTCTCTCTGTCTCTTTCTGTCTGGCAAGCGCATGCACCCTATAGCAAAAACCTCTCAAAAAAAAAATTAAATAAATAAATAAATAAAGAAGAAGAAATAGTGCGAGAGAGAGGAGAAAACAAAAGAGGAGCCTGGCAGTGGTGCACTCCTAACATGCAGTGCTCCAGGATTGCCTCCGGAGACCTCCCTGAGTACACTGAGCACACATGTGCCCCAGGTCAGGGCTGGCTACAGCTGGGGGTGGATCATGGGGCCAGCCCATAGCCTAGTGGTTAAGGGAGCTGGATCCTAAAGGGCTAAGCATGTTCAAATCCCAACCCCTACAGCTTGAAAAACTCTCCAGGTGTATTGTGTGCCCACCCCAAATCCTTACGGAATCAAGAAATGATGGCGAAGGGATTGTGGTGTGACCATGCCCCGCTGAGGGCTGCCTTCTCCTCCCTCTCTGTCCTGCTGTCTCTGGTGAGCACAGACAACCACTGGCCTAAAACAAGCAAAAACCTCTGCTGGAGGTACTGTCTGTCTTCCTTGTTCTGTCTGTCTCACTTTTGGAAGAAATAAACTTAAAAAAAAAAAAAAAAAGAGAGAGAGAGAGACAGAGACAAGAACTATTTCTTCAGGGCTGGGGCCAGCAGGTGGTTAAGACTAGACTCCCACATGGCCGACTATGGTTCAAGTCCTGGACCTGGTGGCTTGCTCTCTCACTTTCTCCCTCTCTCTCTCCCTGTCCCTTTCTGGTGAGTAGATGTGCCCTATAGCAAAATTTAAAATAATAATAATAATAAATACATTAAAAAAATACTTCTTCTGGAGGGACGGTCTTTAAGTGTGGAGGTGGCTGTGTTTGGAGAAGGTGAGAGGCCAAGTGTCTGACTGAATCAAGGATCGAGTGGCAAGGTAAAGAAGCCTAGGACTGAGGCCACCTGCAGGAAAGAGGACTCTGAGCCTGCGGAGGTGGAGGTGGGAGAGAAATGGAGGCTGGGTTTCTGTGTCTGAAGAACTTCAACTCCTGAGTCTGGGGAAGGAGAGGCTGCAGGTCTGGACTCCTGGGTCATGGAAGTGACTGTAGACAGGCAAGAGAGGCCCCTTCGAATGTGGAGGTCTGGAGGATGTGGGGGAGCTCCCTAAGTGAAGACAGTGGCTTCCACGTCACTCCCACCCGCAGAACATTCTGAGCTGGAGAATAGAGCCGCACCCTGTGTGGAGGATGCGGGAGGGGAAGACACAGCTGGGTCTCCAGAAAAGGAGAGGCAAGAGACCCTGACTTCGGTTTCCAATGCCTTCTCCCCGGGTCCTAGGAGCCTTCACACCTCGACCCTTTCTCCCCAGAACCCCTGCCTTTGGCGGAGGGAGTAAGGAGAGAGTTCAAGCTTTCTTCCAATAGCTTCACTCCTCACTTGCTTAAGATTTTCCCTGGCTCAGGGCCGGCAGGTGGCGTGATGGTTAAGGGCGCTGGACTCCCACATGGCTGACTGCAGTTTGAATCCCAGACCTGGCTGTTTGCTTTCTCACTTTCTCTCTCTCTTGTCCAATTAAAATAAATAAAGTTAAATATGAGAACTCTTTTGGAGAAAAAATCTTCCCTGGCTCTTCATCATAAGCAGAGAAGTGAGGGAAGGCCCCACCGAGAGCACAGGGAACAGCATGAGGGAAGGTATGGAAGTACGACTGTGTAGGCTTTTCTGGGGGTGGTTAGTATTTCCTTCCAGCCTGAGGTGGGGAACATGTGTGCTAGAAATGGAGCTGTGGGAGGTGGGTGGCGGGGGAAGGCCTGGAACACTAAGCTGAGATCAGACTATTCCAGGAACCCTGGGGATCCATAGAGGCTTCTATGCAGAGGAGGGATGGGTTTGGTTTTAAGAAGATGCTGGACCAGAGAGGGAGGAGCTCGAGGGAAGCACAGGAAGAGAGGAAAGGTAGGTGGGTGAATTGTTTAGGAAGCTGAGTTGGGGTGCCCAGAGTCAGGACCTGGGCTGAGGGTAGTTTGCAACAAAGCCAAGGCCAATGTGGGACCCAGGGGGTGTGAGAGGCCTGGGAAATGTCTAAGCAGGGGACATCTGGGAAGCTGAGGTAAGCCATGTCTGGGGTTCAGGAGAGAGGCGGAGGACAGGGGCAGAAATGGGGAGACTGTGAGCAGAGTAAGTTGAGGCACTAAGGGTGCGTGTCCCAGAAGGGGGTGAGTAGAGAAGCAAGAAGGGGATCAGCTCCCAGCCCGGGTGGGGGGGAAAGGGGGTTCACAGCATTTATAGGGAAGTTGGAAAGTTGCTCCCAGGGAACTGCCGTTCTATCCAGCGGGCTGGGGAGAGTGAAGTGAGCCCCAGGGGTTCCATGGAATTGAAGCCAGGATATACCCAGAATAAAGTCCTTTGAAGTCTCACTTTTACACTCTCAATACTTGCCAATTTTGCATTCACTTCCATCAGTCTATCCATGCGGGTTCTCATATAAAAGATTTTCAAGTACTTGCCAGCACGACATTCTGTAACCCCGCCCTTCTGCCCCCTCCAGTCCTACAGGAGGACTTTTCAGTGAAAATGAAGCTCTGGGACCATCCCGTGGCTTTGGGTTCTCCCCTGGTGTATTGGGGTGCCTGTCACCCTAGCAGTCGGGGTTCTTCCTAAGCCTGGCACACCAGCCTCTCCTCCCTTGGCCCCTGTTAATCAGCGTCATAGACACTCAGCCCCCTCCACAGACAGGTGAGCCCCCTGCCCTGTTCTTGGCCGTATGCCCTCCCCACGGTAGCGCCATGATCCTCCTGAGGAACGAACGTGATGGCGCCCCTCTACGGTCAGTCACCCACTGTGGCTCGTAGTGCCCCCGTAGGGAGTCGGAGCTCCTCAGCCTGGCAGTGGCACCCACTCTTTACTTGAGCTCCCTTGTCACCACCCCCCTTCACTCACTGTTCCAGCCATACCAAGCCCCAGCCAGTCCTCCAAGTGCACAATCCTCTCTTCCTTCCTTGGCTTTAGCCCACAATCCTCTGACCTGGAGAGGTTTTTGCTATAGGGCGCGTGCGCTCGCCAGAAAAACAGAGAGAGACAGAGAGATAGAAAGTGAGAAATCACCCCCCAGGGGGGATGGCCACGTCCCAATCCCTTCTCCTCCATTCTCCTCTCGGGATCTTGGGCACGCACGCACATGTGCCCGCCGTGCGTTTAAGCCACTGGGTCTGGGACTAAAACTCGACTACATGGGAGTTCAGCGACATAGCCATTATGCTAACTGCTGGTTCCCTGGCTCCCTTTTTATACCCTTCAAGTGTTTCCTCTTAAGGCGGGACTGGCTACATAACTTGCCAGCCCGATGTAAAATGGAAACAGGGAGCCTCTTGTTCAAAAATCATTAAGAGAGGCTGGCCTAGCACCAGTAGGTGGCGTGATGATTGGGGCACTGGACTCCCATGAGGCTAACAGTGGTTCGAGTTCCAGACCTGGCAGCTTGCTTTCTCACATTCCCTCTCTTATCTGTGTTTCTCTGGTGCAGTTTAAAAAAAAAAAAGTAATTCTTAAAAATAAAAAGAGAGGCTGGTCATGTAGCCTGGTGGTTAGGGGTGTGTGTGTGGAAACTAGGTCTTACATGGCCAACTGTGGTTCAAATCCTGGCCCTTGTTGCACATGTGCATGCATGGTCCAAATCCTGATGGAGAAAGGAGGAGAAGGGATTGAGACATGACCATGCCCCACTGGGGAGTGTTTCTCTCTCATTCTCTCTCCCTCTGTGAGTGCATTGCCCTGTGGCAATTAAAACAAGGTCATTAAGAATTCCAAGATGATGAGAGCGGAGCAATTAAGTATGCACAGGGTCGTTCTAACCACAGGGCACTGTGAGTTCCCGGGTCACAGTGCCATAAAGCCAGCCTTGCTGCAAGGAAATCTTAGACTCTCTCCACCTCGCATTCCAGGCTGTCAGGAGCCCAGAGGAGCCCAGAGGAGGCCCTGGGCTTCCGCAATACAGGTCCCAATCATTCTCGTTGGACTGCTGCCCTCCCAGCCCTGACCAGCCTGGCATCTATTTCCTCTGCTAGAACTGGAGCTCTGAGGAGCAGGGGCTGGGGCTGTGCTGGTCACCACTGTGTTTTCAGCCCGCGTCCACACAGGTCAGTCAGGACGACACCAGAACTGACACCTACCCTTGCATGTAGAGAGGACACAGAAGAGCAGGGAAAAGGCAGGAGCCAGGCCCAGAAGAGAAACATCTTCTTTGGGAGACTTTTTTTTTTTTTTAATTGCCAGAGGGTGTGTGTGCTCTCCAGAGAGAGACAAAGAGAGAGGGGGTGGTAAAAGCACCCCTAATGGAGCATGGTCACACCAGTCTTCTCCACTGTTCCCTCATGTCCAAGTTCTGGGCACACACACATATAACCTGGTATGCTTTTCAAGCAATCAGGTTGTGATTTGAACGGTGGTCAGCCACGCGGGATCTGGCTCCCTTAATCCCTAGTCCAGTGGACTGGCTCTAGAAGAACCCTTTTACCGGATTCTCCCACCATGGGTTCTTACAAGGAGCTGCAGTGTTAGTGGAGGCCTTGCAGGGAATCGCTGGGGTCTCCACACTCAGGCTAGCACTTGTCTGTGCTAAGACACCTGAAAGCATGTGGACAGGGCAGAGTCTGGTGTCAGGACTATGGTCACTTAAGAAAATGCTCTGGGAACCTGGAGCTTTGGTCTCCAAAATGCAGGGCATCCTCCAAAGCCAGACAAGGATAGGACCACAGAAGGTGTACTCTTCGAGCTCAGGACATCGGAGGACTTGACTAGACAGGGTTAGCTAAGCGAAATTTTAACCTTAAATCCTAGACTCACGTGAGCATTTGTTTCCGCATGGGGGTGGGGGTTGGTCTAAGCACCCTGTGGAGGAGCCCTGGGCAGTCATGCATCTCCTGCCACCTTCCTCACCTTCAAACTTGACCACTAGGTGGGCGGGTGTTCCTCTTTCAGCTCTGCGTTTCCTGTGTCCATGTTCCCCCTGCCCAGCGGCAGCCTCTGCTGGACAGAGCCTCTGCTGTCTGCCTGGTACTTGGACCCGGAAAAGGTCCTTCACGCCTGTGCTGCGGAGAAGGCAGCTGGCCCATCTGAGGGCTGGTCCTTGGCTATCGGAGACCTGGGGCCCACCAGTCTTCCCTAGTCTCTCCACAATCTTGCCTGAGAACGGGGCAGCTGGACAGCACTCCACACTGCCCTCTTTGGGTAGGGGAGAGAGGCTCAAATCTCGCTTCGATCCATCCATTCGGACTCTAGTCTGGCCCAGGTCACTGCTCTGCCTGGACCATGGCAGACTCCTTCTCCCTGCTTCTCCCCCCCATTCTTCACACTTGAGATCAGAGAATGCTACACTCCTCACTACTCAAAACCCTCCAGTGGTTTCTCAGGGCTGGCAGGTGGCATGGTGATTAAGAGCACTGGACTCCCACATGGCTGACCACAGTTTGAATCCCAGACCTGGTGGCTTACTTTCTCACTTTCTTTTTCTCTCTCTCTCTCTCTCTCTTGCTCTCACTCTGTCCCTGTGGTCAAATTAAAATAAGTAAATAAATAAATAAAGTTAAATTTAAAAAATTAATTTTTTTTTTAAAAAAAAAGCTTATAAAAAAATCCTCTAATGATTTCTCATACAACAAAATTCGCATTCCTCCTGGCAGCCTGGAGGGTCCTGCATCATTTCCCCCTTCCTACTCTCCAGCCTCAACAATGTGTCACTCCCCTCCCCTCCCCCTTCAGCCCTCTGGGATCCCTCAGCACACGCTGCTCCATTTGCATGGAATGTCTTTCCACCTCTTGAATAGTTAACTCCTGAGCATCCTTCAGGTCTCAGCTGAGGCCTCACCTCTTCCAGGAAGCCTTCCTCAACCTCTCTTCCTGGGTCAGGCTCCTGGTTGTGGGGTTTCACAATTCTATATACCTCTCCTGCCCAATCTCCCTTCTCAGCACAGACGCTTTACACTGGCTTGTACGATTATTTGACACTCGTGTCCCCAGCCCGTGGTAAGCTGCGAGGGCAGGCCCTGAGCCTGGTTTGCTCAGCACTCAGTCCTCAGGGCAGAGCAAGCAGAAGGCACTCGATAGACCATTCAAATTTAGAAAAGGAGGTTGAGGAACTGCCCGCTGCCTCCCTGTCATGGCAACAACTGGTTTTCTACCCCTGGCCCTTGGGCACCCAATCTTCCCACCCCAGGTCCCTTTCCCCAAGACACATGCCCTCACTTCCCAGTGACCTCACCTGACCTCAGCCACCCAAGAACAGTCAACGAGAGGAAGGACTCAAGTGCTGTGGGGGACTGGGTCGTCGGGCTAGGTCCCTGGGACTCCAGTCATTTCCATGGCTGATGGAACACCCCTTCCAAGGCCTAGTCCCCGCCAGAAAAGTTGTGCCCTGGTCCAGCATTTGCTACCCCATGAGGACAAGGACATGTGCACCAGGCCATGAGAATGGCCAGTCCCTCACACTAGCATCCCTCCAGAGGCTGACAGGGTCCCACTGCCCTCCACGTCCCTGCCTTGGACCCACTCTTAGAGAAACCCCGAATGCAGGGAGCTCCTTCCCTTCCACTGCCAACCCCGTTCTTGGATATCCGAGACCCAACATTTCCTAGGCCCAGGGTTTGGTCCTACAAACCTCCAGGCCTGGTGTCTGAGGGGCAGTCCAAGACAAAGTGAGGACCAGGCCTGGGAAGGCAGGGGTCCCACAGTACTAGATCACTAACCCGAACCAGGCTCTAGGCCCACAGAACTGCAGGGTCTACACTGGTTTCTTACCTTCCTACAGTTTCTTTTCTTTTCTTTTTTTTTTTTTTTTTAAGGTTTTTGCCACAGGGAGCGCACGCTGGCCAGAGAGAGACAGTGAGAAGGAAAGTGAGAAATCACCCCGCAGGAGGGATGGCCACGCTGCAATCCTTTCTCCTCTATCCTCCTCCTGGGATGTTGGGCATGCGCGCACATGTACCCAATGTGTTTCAAGCCACAAGATCTGAGACTCAAACTGCAATTGGCCACACGGGAGTCCAGCGCCTTAACCACTATGCCACCTGCTGGCCTGACTCTATAGTTTCTCACCTCCTGCTCTCACATTAGCTGAATCCGGTCTCTGCCCCAAATGGTCCCCTAGCGCTGCTCTTGCTGGGGTCCCTGCAGCCTTGACATCACTAGCCACTTGCGTCCAAATTGCTTTCATCCTTCCCCTTGCCTCTCTGCCTGCTGCTCCCGTCAGGGCTGCGGTCTTTGTCAGGTTTTTCCTCGCCTCTCCCTTAAATGTGAAAAGTCCTGTGGCTGGAGGACTTGGGACCCTTCCAAGGGGCCATATCACCTCCTCTAGTGGCCTCAGTTTCCCATCTGATGACAAAGCCCTCATTTCTGTCCCAGCACCAGCTGCAGATCAGGAATCCTGTGGCTTCCTAATACCACCCCTTGGACATCTGGGTCCACCAAACCCCACACAGGCCGGAGCATCTGCCCAAACCTGCTGTCCTCTCTGGTCCTGAATGAGGACAGTCCCACCATGGCCCTGCCCTGGCCAGGGTCCCGGACCTTGTCTTAGATGCTTCCTGCTAGATGACTCTCCAGTTCCGTAACCCATCTGCTCAGCTTCCAGAATGTCTCTATCACCCACTTCCACCCCCTGCCCCCAGCCCTGCCCTGGCCCAACTTGTCATCACCCACCCAGGTCCCTGTCCTGGCTTCCCTCTAGGTTCTTAGTTTCAGTCTCTCCTTATTGTTTACACTTTTCGTAGTACCAGAAGGATCTTCCTATAAAGCCCAAACCTAACCCTGTCCTTCCCTATACAGAATCCGCCATCGCTCCCCTGCATCATCAGGCCAGAGTCTGAACTCCTCAGCCTGGAGGTCCTGGACCCTGCTCATCCGCCTGCCTCACCTCTGCCACAGCACACCATGATGCATGCAAAGCCCTTGTTTGTGCTGTGCCCTCTGCCTGGGACAGCTTTCTTTCTGCTCTTTGCCCAATTATCTCCTTTAAATGGCATTCTCAGAGCACATCTCCTCCTCCAGGAAGCCCTCCATGACCACACCCTAGGCTGTCAGGTACCTCTTCTGGGCTCCCACAGTCTCCAGGTTTCCGTCAACACCACGTCCTGGACACTCTGGAATATCCAGAGATATATCTGCCTCCCAATGGACTCCAGGTCCCTTAAGAACAGGGCTCCGGGCCACCACTTCACCCAGCACAAGCTATGCCCAGAGTGAATGCTTAAGGAATGTCTGTTGACTGAATGAAGGGCCAGTCTCAGCCTTCCCCAGGGACCTCAGACTAAGCAGGAGAGGGTCTCCCCTGAGACGAGGCATTCACAACTCCGGGCCCCTGCCAGGGCCCCCCAACCCCCACAGACAGAGACGAGGGCAAGGGCCCAGGCCCAAGCTTAGAAAAATAGGACTTTCTTGTTGTGCCCCAGTGCCCCGACACCCTCCCCATCAGTTTTAAAAACCGTGAGCAATTTGGTGAGTCCGAGGCCAGGTCCCACAGGGTGTCTGGGTCCTGCTGCCCCTGGGGCCAGAAGAGCCATAGACGTGGGCACCCAGCTAGGGTCCTGCAGGTTCGTGGCTGGGCCCCCAGGGCTCGCAGTCCAGCTGGACCACGGTGTGGCCCCTGGGCACCGAGGGCTCAGGGACGGGCGGCGTGGGCGTGGGGCCCAGGGTGCCGTTGGTCTGGGAGCAAACACTGCTGACGGGCGCGGGTGTCTTAGCCTTGCCGGGAGGCTGGCCGCCGTGCACCTTGTAGCGCATAAGCAGCACGAAGATGAAGACCAGCACCGAGGCCACGATGACGCCACCCAGCGCGATGATCATCGTGCCGCCCAGGAAGGGCGCGTGCGGGGCGCCGCAGGGCCGCATGGCCGGCTCGGTGGAGAAGCGGGCGCAGCCCACGGGCCGCGTGGCCGTCAGCCCGGTGGCGCCGTCCTCGTACACCGCCAGCACGCACAGATCGTAGGTTCGGCCTGATGCCAGGTCTGTCAACAGGAAGGAGCGGCTG